>NC_137064.1:18994528-19432028 GCF_032717465.1 Coenobita brevimanus | reverse complement strand
ACCATATATACCTTTCACAAAGGACACATTCAACAATCTTACTATAGTCTGACAAATCTAAACGTAGGGTTTTGGTGGAGTCACCCCCTCCCTGCACTGTTGCCACGTTTCTGAGCTGACCTCTCCATCAGCGATGACCTTGACACTGTTTCCCTCTTGTAATCTCCGTTTTTCTAATACCCCCTATACCCCTGCCACCAACACCCCCTATACCCCTACCCCCAACAACACCCCCATCAACAACACCCGCTATACCTCCACCACCAACACCTATAAATATAGACCCCCACCATCAACACCTGTATAATAATTAGCCGTTGATAATTGCTATACTTTTATTGAGAGCATACATTCTACCCTATTGCTCAAACTCCCTAATCTTACAATCCCATCTGTCTTAATCCTTCCCACTGCCTTCGTTCCTAAATCCCTTAATTGATCTATTTTTAACCTAAGTGTCCCCACACCTTTTAAACCATTTACCTCTCTGTCACTATTCTCCACCATATGTATCAACTTGTATTATATTGTGTATAGAACTTTCATACTGTATGCTGTACTACTGTATAATGTATAAGAATACCCACTGTTTAGTGGAAATAAAGTTTTATTATTATTATTTCTCTCTCTCTCTCTCTCTCTCTCTCTCTCTCGCTAGATTTTGTTATGTGTCATCCATGGTTTTTTACTTCCATTTTTATGTATGGATTATAATTTTGACTTTATTTCCGCACCACCCTTGAGGTAAAAGTCACGGCGCGTTTTTTTTAATAGAGGTTTCCCTAATAGGCCTAAATCCTGTAGGGGGTTGGTGACCTCCCATAGCGTACACACAAACATGTGTCGCGTGAGTGCTGCCATCCCAGAGCTGTTTGATATATTTATTTTAATTATGAAAGGATCGCCTCTTCCCACTTTTATCCCATCAAATTTTCTTGCAATTATACTTGCTAAATTAATTAGCAATGTTAGAAGTGTTGGGGAAGTAAATAATAATTAGAATATTTTTAGAGCAACACTGCCAAATTTTTATGCCACGTTTCTCTATTATCGTATAATATAGTATGCAGAATAGTTTTATTCTTCCTTGATACATGTCAGCACTTTCATTACAGTTATATTAGTATGAGTTATGTTTATGTATCATTCCTACTACACAAACCACAGGCGTTATACATCGTAGGGTTTGGAAACATGGCAATAGTGTAGGGAGGGGGTGACTCCACCCAAACCCTATGTTTAGATTTGTCAGACTATAACCAGTCAATAATAGTCACTCCACCACCCTTCAGGCATTCCACAGCATACCCATCCATACCTGCAGCTTTCCCTGTTTTCATCTCCTTTACTGCCTTCTCCACTTCCTCCATCGTGATCAAAGAATCATTCAACTCTCCCAACACATTTATTCCTTGCACCCTTCCATCTGCCACAATCTCAGCCACCCTTGCCTCCTCTACATTTAACAATCTTTCAAAATACTCTTCCCATCTCTTCCTTACTGCTTCCATCAGTTACCATCCTTCCATCCTCTGCTTTTACTCGGACTTCCTTCCCAGACTCTCCCTTCTGCACTCTTTTCACCACCTTCCAAAACATTTTCTTATTCTGTTGAAAATTCTTTGTCAGCCGCCTACCCCACCTTTCATCTGGTGCCATTTTAGCATCACACACAGCCCTTCTCGCCCTATTCCTCTTTTCCTTATACCTTTCATATGACATCCTTCCTCTGCAGCCACACTTCATATGCATGTCTCTTCTCAGCCACAGCCATACTTAATTCCTTGCATCACCATTCACTTGCTTTTCTTACACCACCACCCACACGTCTCACACCACACACCTCTTCTGCATGCCCCATCACAGCACTCTTAACTGCCATATATATATATATATATATATATATCTGGGAGGCAGTAGCCTATCCCAAGGCCCAGTAGTCCTCCTACACCTCCACACGTCACCACTTTGGCGCTGACACCCACCGTTCATATTGAATACATGCAAGGGTTGTCTCATACAGGACTGGTGTACTTGTATTAGGGGGGGTATTTTTATGACATTTCGGCGGGTCATCTTGTAGATCAGGAAAATCTGCTTTTTATGAAATTCTAATCCTTAAACTGTTCCCTGCCCCAGCCGGAATTCGAACCTGGGTCCATCAGGACTGCAGGCCTCCTCTCTACCGATTCACCCACCGCCTCCCCGCACGTGCGTGCGTGCTTTTGTGTGTGTGTGTGTGTGTGTTACCTAATCTTTACAGGAGCGAGTCAAGCTCGTATTGTCCCTTGTATTAAACCATTATACATATCCTTAAATTTATGAATAGTTTTGGCAAGCCACACACAGTTTCAGTCGGTAGTGCATTCCACTAACCAATTGCCCTATTTAGGAAATAGTATTTCCTTACGTCTTTATCACCTCCCTTTTTATTCAGTTTTTGCTGATGCTTCCCTATAGGTTATATACTCTTTTATGTATATTTGTTTCTTTCCCTGTCATGCATCTATATACCATTAGCATAATCATATCTCCCTTTTTCCTTCTCTCTTGTAATGTTGGTAGGTTCAGTTTCTCTAGTCTTTCTTCATAGCTTAGATTCCTTAAACTTGGTACCTATCTTGTTGCGGCCCTTTGTACTTTTTCAGTTTTATTTGTATGTTTTTGAGATGTTGAGTCCAGACTACTGATGCATACTCCAGGGTTGGTCTGATGAATGATGTTATCATCTTTCTCGGCATGTCTTCATTTATATATGTGAATGCTCATACTAGCAAGCAGTGTATAGCCTACATGTTCCATACCTTCTCATTGATGTGGTCAGCAGGTGATAGTCTGTTACTGATAATCACACCTACGTCCTTCTCCTTTTTTGAGATGTTTAGGGTTGAACTTAGCTTATAATCCCAGTCTGGTCTTTTTCCACTTTTATCAAACTTAATTACATGGCATTTATCCACATTGAATTCCATTTGCAATATATTGCTCAGTTTATGAAACTTTTTTACTCCTTCTTGCAGCTCTCTGCATGAGTCTGTGTTTGCAGTTCTTTGTATTTTTGCATAATCAGCAAACAAGTTTAGATAGCATCCATTTCCAATGTTGCTGTCATTGATGTTTATATATACAGTACTTATAATACGATTGGCGTCAGCAGCAAGCCCTGTGGAACTCTGCAAGTTATTTCTCTCCATGATGAGTAATTTCCCTTTAGTACTCTTCACATTTTCCTTTTACTGACAAAATCTTGCATCCAACTGTACAGATTACCGTGGATTCCTCCTAGATGGTACAGTTTCCATAAAAAGTCTTTGGTGCGATACTCTGTCGAATGCTCTCTTGAAATGTAAGTAGATACTATCCACCCATCCTTCTCATTTCTGTAGTGTTTTTGCAGCTCTGTTGTGGTAGCTTCATAGATTAGTAACGTGATTTTCCCTTTCTAAAACCGAATTGTCTTTCTGTTATCATATTGTATTTTTCATGATGATTTACCCAAATTTTTCATATCAGCTTTATTAGTATCTTACAACACTGGTCAGGGATATTGTCGGTAGTTGAGTGGATTTTGTCTATTTCCTTTCCTGAGAGGAGCATGTATAGAGGGAGTTGCTTTCTTCCAGATATTAGGTAGTTTACCTTGCCTCAAGGATTCCTTGAATATTAAATATATTGGTCTGCTTAACTCTTCTGCACATTCATGTAGCACTCAGTCTGAAATTTCTTCAGGACCATATGCTTTTTTTTTTTTTTTTGACTAAGGTAATTTATTCAACTCTTCCTGTACATCTTGTTCCTTTAGCCTATTTGTTAATATGTGTGGGCATGCGTGTTCCATATCTTCTTTCTCAAAATTAGTGTCTTCTGTAAATACTGGTGGTAAATTATTAAGTATTTCACGGTGATAGGAAACAGGGAAGTGAGCATGTAAGTGAAAAGTTGCTGCATGACAGTATTGTGATACCAGCTCTAATGTATGGAAATGAAGCTTGGACCTTGTTGGAGGACATACAGTAAGTCAAGAGTGAGAGCAGTGGAAATGAGTTATTTGAGAGGAGCATGTATAGTCAAAAGGAGAGAGAGACTGACAAACGAGGAAGTGAAGGAGCGTTGTGGTGTGGATGGGGATGTGATACAAAGCATTTGGAGACACATATTGAGGTGGTTTGGCCATGAGGAGAGGATGGAGAGAGAAACTGACGAGGAGAGTGTATGTGAGTGAGGTGGAGGGGGGGAGAGGGAGAGGGGAGTCAAGGATGAGATGGAGTGGAGAGGCATAGGAGAGAGGGGTGTGTGAGCTGGGAGCAGGGCAGTGAATTGGCGGGAGATAGGGCGACATGGAGGCGATTTGTTTGTGGCCACCCCTTACGTGATTAATGTGTCCGGCAATAGATGGATAGATTGATAGATAGACTTCACAAATATCTTTTTGGATATAGGTTATCTTCTCATTTATGCAGTGTTAGAATTGTAATGTATCTAGTTATTTCATGGTATTGAATAAATATTTATGTTCATATTGACAATAATAGATACGTAAATATATGGCAGTTATTAACTGGTAGGTTGGGGCGCTCATCATCCACCCACTTAGTGTAGCAGTACTCTGTTTTTAGGGCACCTCAACACTGAGTGGCAAGCCAGATGATCTGTAAACCAGGAAATCATTTTCAACGCTGGGTGGTAACCATATATCTAACCAACACGTGTTCCCTACGTGACAACAAGTCGATTGGTGCCCCTTCCCGGAAAACAACTAACTAAAAATACGAACAAGAAACCTCGGACCCGGACTGACCAATGTGTGACGACTAAGAACGGAACAAAGGACATGGTATGGATTCCGACATGGAATGTAAGGGGTGCAAATGAGGTGAAAGAGAAAGAGATTGTCTAGGTGCTTCAAAGTGCAAAACTGGATGTCTGTGGATTAAATGAAACTTAACAGAGAGGTGAGAATGGGAGGGAATGGGAGTATGGATGGGGTATATGTGCAGGAGTGGGTGGGAATGAGAGGGCAAAAGGAATGTGTATTGTGTGCAAGAGATGGAAGGAGAATACAATAGAGTATGGATCAGTTGGCTCAAGAATTGTGTGGGTAAGACTGAAAGTTGGACTTCAAATGTGGGGCGATTGTGTGTGTGCATGTGCCAATGCAATATCGTGCAAGCAGAATGAAAGGAGTTCTGGACAAATATGGAAACTTGCACGGACAAGTTTGAAAGGAATGAGAGGGTGTTTTTGATTGGAGATATGAATTGAAAATTAGGGAATGTGAAGGTTGATCGAGTAGTTGATGAGTGGGGTGTGTCTGCAGAAGTGGATGAGAATGGCAGTGTTCTAGTGGATTTGTGCTGAGAGGGGGTTGGTGAAAGCCAATACCCTCTTCAGACACAAAATGATCCACAGGAATACGTGGCAAGTGATGAGAAGGGTGGGTGGTGAACTGAATGGTAGGCAATGATTGATTATGTGTGTATGGATGATAGAATGAGAAGGTGTGTAATAGATGCAAGAGCATATAGATGTTGGGGGAGTGGACTTTCTGACCACCACTTGGTTGTGGTGAAAGTCAAGGTTGAAATGAAATGGAGGAATAGAAGAAGGGAAGGACAGGAAGTAGTGGTTCTTACAAGGAGGGTGGAAAGTTATAGGAACATGGAGAAAAGGCTGAATATAAGAGAGTAGTGGAGGAGTGATTGGGTAAATATGATTTAGAGCATACGTGGCAAGTGATGAGAAGGGTGGGTGGTGAACTGAATGGTAGGCAATGATTGATTATGTGTGTATGGATGATAGAATGAGAAGGTGTGTAATAGATGCAAGAGCATATAGATGTTGGGGGAGTGGACTTTCTGACCACCACTTGGTTGTGGTGAAAGTCAAGGTTGAAATGAAATGGAGGAATAGAAGAAGGGAAGGACAGGAGGAAGTGGTTCTTACAAGGAGGGTGGAAAGTTATAGGAACATGGAGAAAAGGCTGAATATAAGAGAGTAGTGGAGGAGTGATTGGGTAAATATGTTTTAGAGCAGATGGGGGACGTGGAAGGTGAGTGCAAGATGTTCACAGAAGAAATCTGTGCAGCATGTGAGATGGTGTGCTGGGTGAAGAGAAGACGAAAGGGAGTGCAAGAAACATCACAGTGGAATGAAGAGGTGAGACAGGCTGTGGCACAAAAGAAGAATGCATATAGTGGGTGGATGAGAAACGGGTGTGGAGGAAGTTGAGAAACGGAAGAGAAAGAGTTATATACAGAGTGGAAGAGAGAGGTGAAAATATTAGTAAGAGAGAGTAAGAGGAGGGTGGATGACGAATTTGGAAGGAATTTGAGGGTAAGGTGGAGGGATTGTAAGAAAATGTTCTGGAAATAGGCAAAGAGAGTTAGACAGGGTGTTAAAGACGTTTGTCGGGGAGTGAAAGTTAAAAATGGTAGATTATTAGTGGAGAGGGGAGAAGAAGTGAGCAGATGGAGAGAACACTTTATAGAATTGTTGAAAATAGAGAATGAAAGTAATGCGAGCATAAGTGTTTGGGAGAGGGAGGGATGTGAGAGAGGAAGAAATCAGTAGAATGGAAGTTATGTAAACAATGAAGAAAGTCAAAATGGGGAAAGCCCCAGGAATTGATGGAGTGTATGGAGAAATGCTGAAGCATGGGGGAGAGACAGTAGTAGAATGGATGTGGATGATATGTAGCTTGTCCTGGGAGGAAAGCAAAATCTCGGAGGACTGGAAGTCTGGTATAATTATTCCCCTGTACAAAGGAAAAAAGGGAAAAAGAAGTGTGGTATTCATATGGGGCATTTGTCTTCTTAGTGTAATAGGAAATGTATATGGTAGCATACATACTGAGTTAGGAAAATAACAGAGGAATTAGTTGGAGAAGAACATGGAGGTTTTAGGAAGGAAGAGGTTATGTAGATCGGCTATTCATTCTTAGGTCTTTAGTGGAAAAGTTTCTAGAGAAAGGAAAAAAGTTGTATGTGGCCTTCTTGGATTTGGAGAAAGCATGTGAAAGAGAGAGAGATTGTCCAGGTGCTTGAGGGTGCGAAAGTGGATGTATGTGGAATAACTGAAACAAAATGGTGAGGAGAAAGTGTGAGAGAATGGGAGTATGGATGGGGTATATGTGCAGGAGTAGGTGAGAATGAGAGGGCAAAGGAAGGAGTATGTATAGTTGTGAGTAAAAGATGGAAGAGGAGCATAAGGCAGTGTGGATCATTTGGGTCAAGGATTGTGTGGGTAAAGTTGAAAGTTGGAATACAAATGTGGGCGATTGTGTGTGTGTATGCGCCAACGCAAGATCGTGCTAGAAGAGTGAGAGAAGAGTCCAGGACAAATGTAGAAAAGTGCATGGAAAAGTTTGGAAGGAATGAGAGAGTGTTTTTGATCGGTGATATGAATGGTAAAGTTGGGAATGTGAAGGTGGATGGAATAGTTGGTGAGTGGGGTGTGCCTGCTGAGATAGATGAGAATGGGAGTGCGTTAGTGGACATTTTTGCTGGGAGGGGGTTGGTGATAGCCAATACCCTCTTCAGGCATAAAATGATCCACAGGTATACATGGCGAGTGATGAGAAGGGTGGGTGGTGAACTGAATGAAAGGAAGGCAATGATTGATTATGTGTGTGTGGATGAAAGGATGCGAAGATGTGTAATGGATGCAAGAGTTTATAGAGGTTGGGGGAGTGGACTTTCTGACCACTACATGGTGGTGGCCAGGATTAGAATTCAAGTAAGATGGAGGAATAGAAGAAGGGAAAGACGAGAGGAAGGAGTAGTTGCAAGGAGAGTGGAAAGGTTACAAGAGGATGAGAAAAAGGCAGAGTATAAGAGAGAAGTGGAGGAACGATTGGGCAAATATGAATTGGAGCAGATGGGAGACGTGGAAGGTGTGTGTAGGATATTTACAGAAGAAATATGTGCAGCATGTGATGTGGTGTGTGGAAGGAAGAGAAGACGGAGGGGGGTGCAAGGAACAGCATGGTGGACTGAAGAGGTGAAACAGGCTGTGGCACAAAAGAAGAAAGCATACAATGGATGAGAAATAGGCGCGTGGAAGAAGTTGAGAGGCGGAAGAGAGAGTTATATGCAGAAAGAGAGAAGTGAAGAGATTAGTAAGAGAAAGAAGAGAGTGGATGAGGAATTTGTAAGGAATTTGAGTGTAAAGTGGAGGGACTGTAAGAAAATGTTCTGGAAAGAGGTGAAAAGAGTACGACAGGGTACCCTGGAAGTGAAGTTAGCAGGGGAGTGAAAGATAAAATTGGTAGATTACTAGTGGAGAAGGGAGAAAAAGTGAGCAGATGGAGAGAACACTTTAAGGAATTGTTGAACATAGAGGATGGAAGTAATGCGAGTATAAGTGGCTGGGGAATGGCTGGGAGAAGGAGGGAAGTGAGAAGACAGGAAGAAATCAGTAGGACAGAAGTTGTGGAAGGAATGAAGAAAGTTAAATCGGGGAAAGCCCCAGGAATTGATGGAGTGTGTGGTGAAATGCTGAAGCATGGGGGAGAGATAGTAGTAGAATGGATGTGGAAGATGTGCAGATTGGTCTGGGAGGAAGGTAGAGTCCCGGAGGATTGGAAGTCAGGTATAATTATTCCCTTGTACAAAGGAAAAGGGGAAAAAGAAGTGTGTGGTAATCATAGGGGCATTTGTCTTAGTATAATAGGAAAAGTGTATGGTAGGATACTTATTGACAGAGTTAGAGAAAGAACAGAGAAATTAGTTGGAGAAGAACAGGGAGGCTTTAGGAAAGGAAGAGGTTCTGTAGATCAGATATTCATTCTTAGATCTTTAGTGGAAAAGTTTCTAGAGAAGAGGAAGAAGTTGTATGCGGCTTTCATGGATTTGGAGAAAGCATATGACAGGGTGGATAGACAAGGATTGTGGAAAGTGTTAAGAATATATGGAGTAGATGGGAAGTTGTTGAATGCTGTGAAGAGTATGTACGATGGTGCGAAGGCTGCAGTGCGTGTGGATGGTGAACTAAGTGAATTTTTCTCTTTGAAAGTTGGGTTGAAACAGGGATGTGTCATGTCTCCATGGTTCTTCAATCTGTACATGGATGGGGTAATAAAAGAGGTACGAGGTAGGGTAGTGGATGCTGGAGTGGCCCTGGTGAGAGAGGATAATGTTTGGAAACTCCCTGTACTGTTGTTTGCAGATGATACTGTGATGTTGAGTGAAGACGAAGGGGAGCTGCAAGGCTTGGTGGATGAGTTTGGGAGAGTGAGTAAGAAACGGAATCTAAAGGTGAATGTAGGGAAGAGTAAAGTGATGGTCTTTGAGAGAGGTGAAGTCAGTGAATGTACAGCGAGGTTGGATGGTGAGGAATTGGAAAATTTGAGTACGTTTAAGTACTTGGGTAGTGTGATGAGTAAGGATGGAGGTTTGGAGGGTGAAGTGCTTGAAAGGGTACAGCAGGGAAGAAAGGTTGCTGGTTCTTTGAAAGGAGTGATAAGAAACAGGGAAGTGAGCATGGAAGTAAAAAAGTTACTACATGACAGTATTGTGATACCAACTCTAACGTACGGAAGTGAAGCTTGGACGTTGTTGGAAGGACACAAGTCAAGAGTAAGAGCAATGGAAATGAGTTACCGGTATTTAAGAGGAGCCTGTGGAGTCACATGGAGAGACAGGCTGACAAATGAGGATATAAAGGAGCGTTTTGGTGTGGATGTGGATGTGATAGGAAGCGTTATGAGGAACACACTGAGGTGGTTTGGCCATATGGAGAGGATGGAGGGTGAAAGACTGACGAAGAGAGTGTATGTGAGTGAGGTGGAGGGGGGAAGAGGGAGGGGGAGGCCGAGGATGAGATGGAGGAATGGGGTGGAGAGGTATATGAGAGAGGGGTGTGTGAGTTGGGAGCAGGGCAGTGAAATGGCGGGGGACAGGGCGATTTGGAGGCAATTTGTTTGTGGCCACCCCAAACGGGGTTGAGGTGTCTGGCAATAGATAGATAGATGTGACATGGTGGATAGACAGGGATTGTGGAAAGTATTAAGAATATATGGGGTAAATGGGAAGTTGTTGAATGTCGTGAAAAGTAAGTAAGAGGGTGCTAAAGCTGCAGTGGTGTACAGTGAACTGAGTTAATTTATATTATTTGAAGGTTGGACTGAAACAGGGATGTGTTATGTCTCCATGGTTGTTCAGTCTGTATATGGATGGGGTTATTTAAGAGATACAAAGTAAGGCAGTGGATGCTGGAGTGGCCCTAATGAGAGAGGGCAATGAGTGGAAACTCCCTGTACTGTTGTTTGTAGATGATACTGTGTTTTTACGTGAAGACAAAGGGGGAGCTGCACGGCTAGGTGAATGAGTTTGGGAGAGTGTGTAAGAAACAGATTCTAAAGTTGAATGTAGGGAAGAGTGATGTTATGGTGTTCGAGAAAAATGAAGTGACTGAATGTACAGTGAAGTTGGATGAGGAGGAAATGGAAAATGTGAGTGCAATTAAGTAGTTGGGTGGTGTGATGAGTAACGATGGAAGTTTAGAGGGTGAAGTGTTTGAAAGGGTACAACAAGGGGGGGCTTGTATCATCTATCAGTACAGTAATCCCGCATTTTTTGCGGATTTTTTGTCTACGGTTTTGCCCTCTCGCGGATTTTCTTAGCATAAATAAGTTCAACAAAAATATCCTTGAATATACAGAAAAAAAAAAAATAAATAAATTCCCGCAGCTTCCAATTGTAGCGCGGTAAACTCACGCCACCCTCTGTCCCTTTCCCGTGGCCCCTCTGCCAGTGTTACCATATCTAGCATAATTTTATTCTTTTAGCATAATTTTGATCAAATTTTCGAGTCTGGAATATTTTTTAGCATATTAGAAGTTTTAGAATCATTCTAGCATAATTTAGAATGGAATGGAATATTTTTAGAATAATTTTATAAAAGCTACAAATCAGAGAGAGAGAGAGAGAGAGAGAGAGAGGGAGAGACGAATAAGGTAAGATGTTTGAATAGTTGGTTACTTTCAGTTTGGGCTTGGGTTGGATTAGGTTAGGTTAGGTTAGGTTGGATTAGGTTAGGTTAGGTTGGATTAGGTTAGGTTAGGATAAGTTTGAGCTTTGTACTTTACCCATGAAACCTAGGTTTTTCCGATGGATTTTGGTATGATTCATTCGATTTTCAGCTTCATTTCAGTCGGAAATGACCATTTTCTGTGTTTCCCCCCCTCCCTATAACCCCCGATTCCCCAAAGATCCCTCATTATTTCAGGGGGATGGGGGGGGGTCATATATCAAAATCTGGTTATTTCCGACGGAAATGATGCTCAAAATCGAACGAATCACATCAAAATCCATCAGAAAAACGTAAGTTTCGTGGGAAAAAGCAGTATGGGTAGATACCGATATTTATCCTCTTACTGTATGTAGGTTCATTTTAATATTTTCATAGTAAACAATACATAATTAATATGTTGCACGAATATGTATAGAATTTTATCATTTACCTTCAAGTTAGCATAATTCATTTTTTACTTGGAACAAATATGCTCAATCTAGCATAATTTTTTCATTGCCCTAGCATAATTTCGTTGTTTGGATATGGCAACACTGCTCTCTGCCCCGCATTCTTCAGTCCACGCCTGACTGCCGTAAGTGGCTGTTGTGGTTGTAACCACACTATGATATGAGCCTCTTGCCTCCCACTTGCTTTTCACATGACCCCAGGACGTAAGCCAGCCTCACCAAAGGCTAATAATACAATTAGTAAGAACTCCAGAGTGACAAAACGATCAAGTTATGACCTTAGCAGAGAAAATTGTGTTACTGGACAAGCTAAGAAACGACCGTGCGAGTGTTTGCTATCACCAGTTAATGCATCTTTTTATTTTGTACTGTTTTGTTAATAAATGTGTAGATAATTGTGTATTACAGTACGGTGTTTACGTTTTTCCTTCATAATGGAGTATGTTCTTTCAATCTTGTAAGAAGGTATTTCGGGATGAGTATGGAGGTTTCGGGACAATTCGCAGTCACAACAAACACAAAACAATTCGCCTTCATTAATGAAGATAGCTATGGGTGACGCTAGAATATAATTCAAAGGCGACTACAACGAGGAAGAAACAAGTTAATTATTGACTAAAGGTGCAACTAATAAATAATATCCAGAACCTACGCTACTGAACATAGATTTTGCTGGATCCCCCTGAAATATAGTTATTAAAGTATTGATTAATTAATAATAAGTATATTGATGAAAGTTTTGATTAGTATATTTATAGAATGGCGGGGAATCGTCCAGGGTGCGAATTGTTCTGAAGGGAATCGTCCATGTTTTGACGGGGAATTGTCTGACGGCGAATTGTCTCGCAGTCAGTATGGACATGGACTGTGTGATGGGCAGCATGGTGGACACAAGTGCAAGTTTTCAATTGTTAATAGAGTATTCGCGGAATTGACTTTTCGCGGGGGTTACAAGAACCTAACTACCGCGAAATATGCGGGATTACTGTACTGCCAATGTCCAACACTAGTCAGCACTCCTAATCTCATCTGTAATCCCATCCATTGTTGACAATTTAGCCATTTCTCCCCGTTCTTGACTCCCCTCCCTACCCCCCCCTCCATTACCCTATCCTCTCGCCTGCCCGTCTGTGCTACGCTAAGTAAATCTTCCCTGGAATTTTTCACTGATTTCATCCATTGAAATAAGCCCTATGCCCTATTCTTATACCAAATTATATATACAAGAAAGAAATAAGGTAAGTGAGAGTGCCATACACCTGGAATTGGCTAATTATCACCTGGCAACACCTCATGTGCACTCGTTCGCTAATTTTCGCTGTTTATTTCCCCTTGAAATATGCCGTATAATCTATTTTCGTAATAAATATACATGTAAGGAGGGAAGGGAGAAGCCTAAGTGATATTTACATTCACCTGGAACTACCTAATTTATAATGTATTGTCTAGATTTCCTGCCAATCATTTCACTGCTATATATAGCTGGGTCAAGAGGCTAACATTGGTAGTAATGAATTTCCTAAGGTAGGCCACCACCCCGGCCCACCCTTATCAGTTCACTCTCATCTTCCAACGTGGAGGTACGTCATTTCGCTCTTGCTAGCTTCAGGGACTTTTCACCCCCATGCAAAGGGCCCTGTGACCTTTACCTCCTAATAAACTTCGTGTGGAAAGAGGTAAAGGGCTGACAATTGGTGAAAGAGTGACTACGATCTTTCTATTGAGTAAAACAGTGCAAGTGGAATTGTAAATAATGTGTAAACAGTAAGTGAAAGTAATGAATGTAAATATAAGTAAACAGTGGAAAATAGTTTTATAAGTTACTTCAAGTGACAGTGCATAACACAGTGTAAATAAAATAGAAATGTAAATAACGTAAATAAAATAGAGAACGTAAATAGAAATGTAAATGAGTAGTAGTATAAGAATACGAGTATATACCCTAGGTGTAATGAAAGTGAAAGTTTCACTCTAGCATGTCTGAATACTGTGAGTTATGAGAGTGAAGGTGAAAGTGACGTTCACTCTCAGTGACAGTATACAGGACGAGAAAGTGAATGCTACATATTTTACTGAAAGAAATTGAATCCCTACAGTGACAATAATACTACTGAAGGAAAGTTATGGATAAAGACTGTAGATATATATGTTATATAATAATAGAAATATAAAGTGTGAGGGGTTTTATGAATAATAAATGACAGAGTACCAACAACGAACTAGCGCAAGTGCGACGGTCAGACGCGCTAGTAATTTTCATTGCTTTCACAGTAGTTTTTTTTTTTTTGGAATATGGATCCCAGGCTACTTGAAAATCATAGAGTAGTGTTTATAGTGTTAATATCTGGCTATGGTAATCATATTATGGGTTGTCGGGAAGTGTAAAGTGAAGACTTCGTTACCCAACTTCAGAGGTCTCCACAAGTCCTACGGTAACCGACGAAGGCTCAACAAACATTCCAGGAGAAAGCTGAAGGTATGTGCCATAAGCATATGTCATTTTAATATTCTAGGACTAATAACTGATTTTATTTTTTGAGAGTATGTCGGAGCCCAAATAACCCCGCGGCACACGCAAAACATTGGTAAATATGCCCGTGGTGTATGGGTTAAAGGCTCCAACATGCTTGCATGTGTCGGCCTTGGTCACCTAATGGCGGCTTTTCATGCTGCACGATCCATTGCAGCCTCCCTGTTCAGTCCCTTAACCCAGAGGTCACAATGACCTCGTCCCATGTCTTTCTCGGTCTACCCCTCATAACCCCACCCCCAATATTAACACTTCTCACCTTCCTCACCCAATTATCATCCCCAATCCTCTCCACATTTCCAAACCATCTCAATCTACCTCTTCTCATCACAACACCAATACACTCCAGTCCCATCCTACCTCTCAACTCTTCCATCGTAAACCCAGCCCCCCCAGACCTTGCACGCAGGGACGCACTACACATCCACCTAATCATTGTCATTTCTGTACGTCTGAGCCGGCGAATATCCTCCTCCTTTACTGCCCAAGTCTCACTACCATACAGCTTTACACTCCTAACACATGCTGTATACAAAGACTTCTTAGCACATAGGTAGAGCCCTCTCAATGTCAGAAGAGGCAAGAGCTCTCTGAACTTCTTCCAACCACTTCTCATCCTAGCCACAGAGCTAGCTCCAGCCCCGCCTCCAGCACACAACATGTCTCCCAAATAACAAAACTCTTCCGCACACTCAAGAGATTCACTAGCAAGTTCAATCCTTTCATGCCTGACAATCTCCATCTGCTCTTCCCGACATGCCGTACACATAAAATCAGCGTTATCTCGCAGTCTACCTCTCATACCACTACATCTCTTGTGCACCCATTTATCACAAACACCACACAAGATAGAATTACTTCCCACGCCCTTGTGGCAGACTGCACATGGCCACTCTCCCTCGTCTTTGACAGTACCACCACCAACCCTAGATATCATCACGTTTGTTTTATCTGCATTTACCCTTATGGGGGAGGCGGTGGCTGAATCGGTAGAGAGGTGGCCTGCAGTCCTAATGGACCCAGGATCGAATCCCGGCTGGGGCAGGGAACAGTTTAAGGATTTGAATTTCCTAAAAAAAAAAAAGCAGACCTTCCTGATGTACCAGATGACCTGCCGACATGTCGTAAAAGTACCCCGGCTAATTCCAGTACACCAGTCCTGTATGAGACAGCCCTAGCATGTATTCAATATGGACGGTGGGTGTTAGCGCCGAAGTGGTGACATGTGGAGGTGTAGGAGGACTACTGGGCCTTGCGATAGGTGACTGCCCACAAGAAATAGGCCCTGAGCCTTTGCCCAGAGTCGGACAAAAAAAAAAAAAAATGCCATTGTGCCCCATACCATCTTTCCACTTCCTAAACCTTTCCTCCGCCCCCCTTTTGTTCTCTGCAATGCAATCAACACCAAATCATCAGCATGCAACATCTCCCACGGGAGTCCATTTCTAAAGTTACGTGAGAGGGCTTCAAGTACCATGATAAACAACATGGGACTCAAAACTGACCCCTGATGGACACCAACATTCATGGAGAACCCATCACTCAAATCTCCATTAACTCTTACCTGGGTGTGAGCACCCACATACATAGCCATAACCACCCTAACCAGCCACTCCTCCAAGCCAAGCTTTCTCATTGCCCACTTCACCACCTCTCTAGGGACTCTGTCAAAGGCCTTTTCCAAATCAACAAAAACAAAATACAGATCCCTTCTGCCAATATATTTTTCCTGAAGCTGTCGAACAGTGATTATGGCATCAGTGGTCCCCCTACCTGGCATAAACCTCATCTCATCAATATTCACTCTTTCTCTAATCATACCTTCTAAAACTCTCTCCATTACTTTCATTATCTGATCTAAAAGCTTTATACCTCTATAATTTCCTCTTTCCAGGGCATCACCCTTCCCTTTATACACATTTATAATTACACTCTTCAGCCAATCATCTGGGACACCACACTCATAAATAATCATATTTATCAGGTCAGTGACTAACCTCACCCCTATATCTCCTGAGGTCTTCAACATTTCGGCAGTCAACCCAGACACACCTGCTGCCTTCCCCACCTTCATCCTGTCTATTGCCTCACTCACAGTAGCAGCATCAATCAAAGGCCAAGGGCCAAACTCTGGATCTGCTGGCTCTAAACCTTCCCTGTCCCAGTCAAACTCCTCATTCAACAACTGGCTATAATACTCTCTCCATGCATCTTTAATATCCTCACTGTTCACCACTACCATTCCTTCATCATTCCTCACACACTGCTTTCCTATAATATCCCAATTATCCCTCTTCATCTGATTTGCTACCCTAAATATCATATTTTTCCTTTCCCCATGATTTAGGTTATCAAGTAAAAGTCTCTGTGACCCAGACCTCGCCCTATATACCTCTCTTCTAGCCCTACGCTTGGCAGCCAAGTATTCCTCCTTACTACCACCCTTCTTTTGTTCCTGGAAAAGACTTCTTTTCTCCTTAACTGCAGCATCAACACTCTCATTCCACCACCAAGTTACTTTATGTCTTGATGGTCCTCTAGTCCAACCGCATGTTACATCAATAACTCTCAAGAGATTGTTCTTGAGGGCTCTGTATTGTTCATTAATGCCCCTGTCTACAGCTCCCTGTTCAGCCATCACTCTCATAGAAGACATCCCTTACTACTTGTTTTTTCAGCTTCCATATTTTCCTCCTAGGTACATAAGTCCTCTTTTTCATTACTCGTTCTTTAAGCACCTTATCATAAATGAATAGTTTGTGCTGCTGCACACACTCCTCACTTCCTATAACTTTAACATCCCTCACTAACCTCCTATCAGCCCTCCTAACCAGAAAATAATCTATCTGACTGCTATTTCCCCCAGACTCATATGTAATTAACCTACTTTCTCTTTTCCTAAAATATGTGTTGCACACAATCATGTCCGTTGCCTCCCCAAACTCGAGTATCCATTCCCCTTTCGCATTCCTTATACCATATGCACATCCCCCATGTACTCCTTCATAACCTTTTGGCTTCCAAGTGGTGGCTTGTATCATCTATCAGTACTGCCAATGTCCAACACTAGTCAGCACTCGTAATCTCATCTGTACTGCCGTCCATTGTTGACAATTTAGCCATTTCTCCCCGTTCTTGACTCCCCTCCCTACCCCCCCGTCCATTACCCTATCCTCTCACCTGCCCGCCGTGCTACGCTAAGTAAATCTTCCCTGGAATTTTTCACTGATTTCATCCATTGAAATAAGCCCTATGCCCTATTCTTATACCAAATAATATATACAAGAAAGAAATAAGGTAAGTGAGAGTGCCATACACCAGGAATTGGCTAATTATCACCTGACAGCATCTCATGTGCACTCGTTCGTTACTTTTCGCTGTTTATTTCCCCTTGAAATATGCCGTATAATCTATTTTCGTAATAAATATACATATTAGGAGGGAAGGGAGAAGCCTAAGTGATATTTACATTCACCTGGAACTTCCTAATTTATAATGTTTTGTCTAGATTTCCTGCCAGTCATTTTACTGCTATATATTAGCTGCTGTCAAGAGGCTAACGTTGGTAGTAATGCATTTCCCTAGGTAGGCCACCACCCCGGCCCACCCTTATCAGTTCACTCTCATCTTCCAATGTGGAGGTACGTCTGTTTGCTCTTGCTAACTTCAGGGACTTTTCACCCCCATGCAAAGAGCCCTGTGACCTTTACCCCCTATTAAACCTCGTGTGGAAAGAGGTAAAGGGCTGACAATTGATAAAAGAGTGGCTACGATCTTTCTATTGAGTAAAACAGTGCAAGTGGAATTGTAAATAATGTGTAAACAGTAAGTGAAAGTAATGAATGTAAATATACGTAAACTATCTATCTATATACCTAGGCTGCTTCCCCCAAGGAAAGGGAGGTAGCCGAGACAGGACGACACACTCCATTTACTCATCCATTTAAACACATTCATTCACATCTTAGCCCCAAAGGGGAGAACGGACAGATCCTCACCGCACCACACCGCACAAGGGTCAACTGCGCAATGCAATCAGTGACATCCGCAGCAGGGCCCGACAGCAGAACTCTTTTACCCCTGCCACATCATAACATACCCATCCCCTTACCCGCACCTGACCTGACTAGCTGATCAGACCAAATGCGGGAGAATATCCCCTCAGGGCTGCGTCATCACTTATTCACAATTTCTCTCCATTTATTTCTGTCACGCACAGCCACTCTTCCTTGCTCAACAGACATCCCTCTTGCATCCAGCGCTCTCTTCACACTGTTCATACGTAAACAGTGGAAAATAGTTTTATAAGTTACTTCAAGTGACAGTGCATAACACAGTGTAAATAAAATAGAAATGTAAATAACGTAAATAAAATAGAGAACGTAAATAGAAATGTAAATGAGTAGTATTATAATAATACGAGTATATACCCTAGGTGTAATGAAAGTGAAAGTTTCACTCTAGCATGTCTGAATACTATGAGTTATGAGAGTTAAGGTGAAAGTGACGTTCACTCTCAATGATAGTATACAGGACGAGAAAGTGAATGCTTCGTAGTTTACTGAAAGAAATTGAATCCCTACAGTGACAATAATACTACTGAAGGAAACTTATGGATAAAGACTGTAGATATATATAAGTGTTATATAGTAATAGAAATATAAAGTGTGAGGGGTTTTATGAATAATAAATGACAGAGTACCAACCCCCTGTGGCGGGGGGGGGACAACGTGGCCGCACTATGGGGTGGTACTACTACTCTGTGGCCTGGTTGTGTTAGGAAGAATTCTGCCACCGTATTCCCTGCGTGTCGTAAAAGGCGACTAAAAGGGACGGGGTGAGGGGACTAGGGACCCCCTCCTCTGTTTTGTAGTTCCTAAAAAGAGACAGGCCAGAGAAAGGGATGGGGGATGGAGTTATCCCCGTACCCTGAAGATTGGGTCTATGAATGTGCGTGGATGTAGTACGATTGAGGCTAAAAGGGAGGAGATTGGGAGAATGTTTGTGAGAAGAAAGTTGGATGTGTTAGCTTTGAGTGAAACGAAGATGAAAGGGAAGGGGGAATCTATGTTTGGAAGTGTGAATGGAAGATTGTCAGGTGTTGATAGAGGAAGGGCAAGAGAAGGTGTGGCCTTGTTAGTGAGTCCAGAAGTTCAGCAATGTGTGATTGAATGGAAGGAGGTTTCATCGAGACTGATGTGAGTGAAAGCGAAATTTGAACGTGAGTTGTGGGTGTTTGTGAGTGCATATGGGCCTGGTAGTGAAAGGGATGAACAAGAGAGGGAGTCTTTCTGGAATGATGTTGATGAGTGTCTGCAGAGTTTTGAAGCGAATGTGAATGTGGTAATGATGGGAGATCTGAATGCTAGAGTGGGAAATGTAGCAGTTGAAGGCGTAGTTGGTATGCATGGTGTGCCTGGAAGAAATGAAAATATGGAACGAATGATAGCGATGTGTGTTGAGCGAGAGATGGTGATTGGGAATACGCTGTTTGAGAAGAAAGATATTTATAAGTATACATGGGTGAGACAGGAGGGTGGAAGGGTTGTTGATAGAGCCTTGATGGACTATGTGGTTGTGTCTAGGAATGTAATAGGAAGATTGTTGGATGTGAGAGTTCTGAGAGGGGAGGGTGGAGGTATATCTGACCACTACTTGGTGGAGGGAAAGTTAAGAGTAGGTAAGAGATGGATGAGGGCTAGGAGGGTTAGGTGTGGCAGGGAGGTTTTGAAAGTGAGTGAGTTGGATAAAAGAGAGAAAAAGATAGAGTATCAGGAGAAATTGAAAGATGAGTGGAACGCAGTGAAAGATCGGGAAAATGGCAGCGTGGAGGAGGAATGGCAGTTGTTTAAGAGTGCTGTGGTGGGGCATGCAGAAGAGGTGTGTGGTGTGAGACGTGTGGGTGGTGGTGTAAGAAAAGGAAGTGAATGGTGGTGCGAGGAAGTAAGTATGGCTGTGGCTGAGAAGAGACGTGCATATGAAGTGTGGCTGCAGAGGAAGGATGAGATGTCATATGAAAGGTATAAGAAGAAGAGGAATAGAGCGAGAAGGGCTGTGCGTGATGCTAAAGTGGCAGCAGATGAGAGGTGGGGTAGGTGGCTGACAGAGAATTTTCAGCAGAATAAGAAAATCTTTTGGAAGGAGGTGAAAAGGGTGCGAAAGGGAGAGTCTGGGAAGGAAGAACGAGTAAAAGCAGAGGATGGAAGGATGTTGAGATGGATGCAGTAAGGAAGAGATGGGCAGAGTATTTTGAAAGATTGTTAAATGTAGAGGAGGAAAGGGTGGCTGAGATTGTGGCGGATGGAAGGGTGCAAGGAATAAATGTGTTGGGAGAGTTGAATGATTCTTTGATCACGAAGGAAGAAGTGGAGAAAGCAGTAAAGGAGATGAAAACAGGGAAAGCTGCAGGTATGGATGGGTGTGCTGTGGAATGCCTGAAGGGTGGTGGAGTGACTATTGTTGACTGGTTAGTAAGATTGTTGAATGTGTGCTTTGAGAAAGGTATGGTGCCAATTGACTGGGCAAGTGCTTGTGTGGTCCCGTTGTATAAAGGCAAGGGTGATAAGTATGAATGTACTAGCTTTAGGGGTATAAGTCTGTTGAGTGTTGTAGGTAAGGTGTATGGTAGAGTGTTAATTATGAGAGTTAGAGAGGGTACAGAGGGAGTGATTAGTGATGAGCAGTGTGGCTTTAGGAGAGGGAGGGGATGCGTTGATCAGGTGTTTGCTGTGAGACAAGTGTGTGAAAAGTAGCGAAAGGCAAGGATGTGTTTTGGGCATTTATGGATTTAGAGAAAGCGTATGATAGAATTGATAGGGAGGCTTTGTGGACTGTTTTAAGATTGTATGGACTTGATGGTAGGTTACTAAAAGGGGTGAAAAGTTTTTATGTAAATAGAGCGTGTGTAAGAGTGGGAAATGCTGTGAGTGATTGGTTTCCCGTGAGAGTGGGGCTGCGACAGGGATGTGTGATGTCGCCTTGGTTGTTTAATATTTACATGGATGGTGTTGTAAGGGAGGTGAATGCAAGAGTTTTAGGTGGTCTGAGTCTGGTAAATGTTGATGGAGGAGAGTGGAATCTGAAGCAGCTGCTGTTTGCAGATGATACTGCACTGGTGACTGATTCAGAGGAGAGATTGAGACAGTTGGTAGAGGAGTTTGGAAGGGTGTGTGAAAGGAGGAAATTGAAAGTAAATGAGAATAAGAGTAAAGTGATGAAGTGTACGAGGTTGATAGATGGTAGGGGGATGAATATAGTTTTGAATGGTGAGTTGCTTGAGGAGGTAGATTGTTTTAAATATCTAGGGTCACATGTTGCTGTGGATGGAAGAATAGATGCAGAAGTGAAGTTTAGAATAAATGAAGTAGGAAAGGTGCTGGGAGGAATGAAAAAAGTGTTTAAATGTCGTTCGCTTAGAATGGATGTAAAGAGAAGGCTGTATGAGGGTGTTGTGGTACCGACTGCATTATATGGGGCTGAAACATGGAATATGGGTGTAGCAGAGAGGAAAAGTTTGAATGTAATGGAGATGAGATGTCTGGGGAGTATGTGTGAAGTGACGCGTATGGATCGGGTGCGAAATGATGAAGTGCGAAGGAGAACTGGAGTTGTTCGGGAGATGGCTGGTAGAGTTGAGCAGAGGGTGTTGCAATGGTTTGGACATATGGAGAGAATGGATAATGAGCGATTGGTGAAAAAGATAACTAGATCTGATGTGAGAGGTGTAAGGCTGAGAGGAAGACCACGAATAGGATGGATGGACAGTGTGAAGAGAGCGCTGGATGCGAGAGGGATGTCTGTTGAGCAAGGAAGAGTGGCTGTGCGTGACAGAAATAAATGGAGAGAAATTGTGAATGAATAAGTGAAGACGCAGCCCTGAGGGGATATTCTCCCGCATTTGGTCTGATCAGCTAGTCAGGTCAGGTGCGGGAAAGGGGATGGGTCTGTTATGATGTGGCAGGGGTAAACCATTCTGCTGTTGGGCCCTGCTGCGGATGTCACTGATTGCATTGCGCAGTTGACCCTTGTGCGGTGTGGTGCGGTGAGGATCTGTCCGTTCTCCCCTTTGGGGCTAAGATGCGAATGAATGTGTTTGAATAGATGAGTAAATGGAGAGTGAGTCGTCCTGTCTCGGCTACCTCCCTTTCCTTGGGGGAAGCAGCCTAGGTATATAGATAGGTAGATAGACCAACAGCGAACTAGCGCAAGTGCGACGGTCAGAGGTGCTAGTAATTTTCATTGCTTTCACAGTAGTTTTTTTTGGAGTATGGCTCTCAGGCTACTTGAAAATCATAGAGTAGTGTTTATAGTGTTAATATCTGGCAATGGTAATCATGTTATGGGTTGTCGGGAAGTGTAAAGTGGAGACTTCGTTACCTAACTTCAGAGGTCTCCACAAGTCCTACGGTAACCGACGAAGGCTCAGCAAACATTCCAGGAGAAAGCTGAAGGTATGTGCCATAAGCATATGTCATTTTAATATTCTAGGACTAATAACTGATTTTTTATATTTTTTGAGAGTCTGTCGGAGCCCGAATAACCCCGCGGCACACGCAAAACATTGGTAAACATGCCCGTGGTGTAGGGGTTAAAGGCTCCAACATGCATGCGTCGGCCTTGGTCACCTAATGGCGGCTTTTCATGCTGCACGATCCATTGCAGCCTCCCTGTTCAGTCCCTTAACCCTGAGGGCACACTTAATGACCTCGTCCCATGTCTTTCTCGGTCTACCCCTCATAACCCCACCCCCAATATTAAAACTTCTCACCTTCCTCACCCAATTATCATCCCCAATCCTCTCCACATTTCCAAACCATCTCAATCTACCTCTTCTCATCACAACACCAATACACTCCAGTCCCATCCTACCTCTCAACTCTTCCATCGTAAACCCAGCCCCCCCAGACCTTGCACGCAGGGACGCACTACACATCCACCTAATCATTGTCATTTCTATACGTCTGAGCCGGCGAATATCCTCCTCCTTTACTGCCCAAGTCTCGCTACCATACAGCTTTACACTCCTAACACATGCTGTGTACAAAGACCCCTTAGCACATAGGTAGAGCCCTCTCAATGTCAGAAGAGGCAAGAGCTCCCTGAACTTCTTCCAACCACTTCTCATCCTAGCACACAACATGTCTCCCAAATAACAAAACTCTTCCGCACACTCAAGAGATTCACTAGCAAGTTCAATCCTTTCATGCCTGACAATCTCCACCTGCTCTCCCCGACATGCCATACACATAAAATCAGCGTTATCTCGCAGTCTACCTCTGATACCACTACATCTCTTGTGCACCCATTTATCAGAAACACCACACAAGATAGAATTACTTCCCACGCCCTTGTGGCAGACTGCACATGGCCACTCTCCCTCGTCTTTGACAGTACCACCACCAACCCTAGATATCATCACGTTTGTTTTACCTGTACTTACCCTTATGGGGGAGGCGGTGGCTGAATCGGTAGAGAGGCGGGCTGCAGTCCTAATGGATCCAGGATCGAATACCGGCTTGGGCAGGGAACAGTTTAAGGATTTGAATTTCCTTTAAAAAAAGCAGACTTTCCTGATCTACCAGATGACCCGCTGACATGTCGTAAAAGTACCCCAGCTAATACCAGTACACCAGTCCTGTATGAGACAGCCCTAGCATGTATTCAATATGGACGGTGGGTGTTAGCGCCGAAGTGGTGACATGTGGAGGTGTAGAAAGACTACTGGGCCTTGCGATAGGTGACTGCCCCCAAGAAATAGGCCCTGAGCCTTTGCTCAGAGTTGGAAAAAAAAAATGCCCTCGTGCCCCATACCATCTTTCCTCTTCCTAAACCTTTCCTCCACCCCCCTTTTGTTCTCTGCAATGCAATCAACACCAAATCATCAGCATACAACATCTCCCACGGGAGTCCATTTCTAAAGTTACGTGAGAGGGCTTCAAGTACCATGATAAACAACATGGGACTCAAAACTGACCCCTGATGCACACCAACATTCACGGAAAACTCATCACTCAAATCTCCATTAACTCTTACCTGGGTGTGAGCACCCACATACATAGCCATAACCACCCTAACCAGCCACTCCTCCAAGCCAAGCTTTCTCATTGCCCACTTCATCACCTCTCTAGGGACTCTGTCAAAGGCCTTTCCAAATCAACAAAAACAAAATACAGATCCCTTCTCCTACGAATATATTTTTCCTGAAGCTGTCGAACAGTGATTATGGCATCAGTGGTCCCCCTACCTGGCATAAACCTCATCTCATCAATATTCACTCTTTCTCTAATCATACCTTCTAAAACTCTCTCCATTACTTTCATTATCTGATCTAAAAGCTTTATACCTCTATAATTTCCTCTTTCCAGGGCATCACCCTTCCCTTTATACACATTTACAATTACACTCTTCAGCCAATCATCTGGGACACCACACTCAAAAATAATCATATTTATCAGGTCAGTGACTAACCTCACCCCTATATCTCCTGAGGCCTTCAACATTTCGGCAGTCAACCCAGACACACCTGCTGCCTTCCCCACCTTCATCCTGCCTATTGCCTCACTCACAGTAGCAGCATCAATCAAAGGCCAAGGGCCAAACTCTGGATCTGCTGGCTCTAAACCTTCCCTGCCCCAGTCAAACTCCTCATTCAACAACCGGCTATAATACTCTCTCCATGCATCTTTAATATCCTCACTGTTCACCACTACCATTCCTTCATCATTCCTCACACACTGCTCTCCTATAATATCCCAATTATCCCTCTTCATCTGATTTGCTACCCTAAATATCATATTTTTCCTTTCCCCATGATTTAGGTTATCAAGTAAAAGTCTCTGTGACTCAGACCTCGCCCTATATAACTCTCTTCTAGCTCTACGCTTGGCAGCCAAGTTTTCCTCCTTACTACCACCCTTCTTTCGTTCCTGGAAAAGACTTCTTTTCTCCTTAACTGCAGCATCTACCCTCTCATTCCACCACCAAGTTACTTTATGTCTTGGTGGTCCTCTAGTCCAACCGCATGTTACATCAATAACTCTCAAGAGATTGTTCTTGAGGGCTCTGTATTGTTCATTAATGCCTCTGTCTACAGCTCCCTGTTCAGCCATCACTCTCATAGAAGGCATCCCTTACTACTTGCTTTTTCAGCTTCCATATTTTCCTCCTAGGTACATAAGTCCTCTTTTTCATTACTCGTTCTTTAAGCACCACATCATAAATGAATAGTTTGTGCTGCTGCACACACTCCTCACTTCCTATAACTTTAACATCCCTCACTAACCTCCTATCAGCCCTCCTAACCAGAAAATAATCTATCTGACTGCTATTTCCCCCAGACTCATTTGTAATTAACCTACTTTCTCTTTTCCTAAAATATGTGTTGCACACAATCATGTCCGTTGCCTCCCCAAACTCGAGTATCCGTTCCCCTTTCGCATTCCTTATACCATTCACACATCCCCCATGTACTCCTTCATAACCTTTTAATATACAGTACCCTCGCGTCCAACATGCGTTTGTCCAGCCCAATTCGCGTCCAGCACAGAGAGAAAAAAATTAGTACGATTTAATACAATTTAATCCCTTAACCGCGGGGCGTCACTTTCGTGACGCTTGGGAGCAAGGGATCATACCGCGGGATATCGCTTTTGTGATTCTGTGTAATTTTGAATTCACCCGGACTTCCAAGTGGTGGCTTGTATCATCTATCAGTACTGCCAATGTCGAACACTAGTCAGCACTCGTAATCTCATCTGTACTTCCGTCCATTGTTGACAATTTAGCCATTTCTCCCCGTTTTTGACTCCCCTCCCTACCCCCCCTCCATTACCCTATCCTCTCACCTGCCCGCCGTGCTACGCTAAGTAAATCTTCCCTGGAATTTTTCACTGATTTCATCCATTGAAATAAGCCCTATGCCCTATTCTTATACCAAATAATATATACAAGAAAGAAATAAGGTAAGTGAGAGTGCCATACACCAGGAATTGGCTAATTATCACCTGACAGCATCTCATCTGCACTCGTTCGTTACTTTTCGCTGTTTATTTCCCCTTGAAATATGCCGTATAATCTATTTTCGTAATAAATATACATATAAGGAGGGAAGGGAGAAGCCTAAGTGATATTTACATTCACCTGGAACTTCCTAATTTATAATGTATTGTCTAGATTTCCTGCCAGTCATTTTACTGCTATATATTAGCTGCTGTCAAGAGGCTAATGTTGGTAGTAATGCATTTCCCTAGGTAGGCCACCACCCCGGCCCACCCTTATCAGTTCACTCTCATCTTCCAATGTGGAGGTACGTCTGTTTGCTCTTGCTAACTTCAAGGACTTTTCACCCCCATGCAAAAGGCCCTGTGACCTTTACCCCCTATTAAACCTCGTGTGGAAAGAGGTAAAGGGCTGACAATTGATAAAAGAGTGGCTACGATCTTTCTATTGAATAAAACAGTGTAAGTGGAATTGTAAATAATGTGTAAACAGTAAGTGAAAGTAATGAATGTAAATATACGTAAACAGTGGAAAATAGTTTTATAAGTTACTTCAGGTGACAGTGCATAACACAGTGTAAATAAAATAGAAATGTAAATAACGTAAATAAAATAGAGAACGTAAATAGAAATGTAAATGAGTAGTATTATAAGAATACGAGTATATACCCTAGGTGTAATGAAAGTGAAAGTTTCACTCTAGCATGTCTGAATACTATGAGTTATGAGACTGAAGGTGAAAGTGACGTTCACTCTCAATGATAGTATACAGGACGAGAAAGTGAATGCTATGTATTTTATTGAAAGAAATTGAATCCCTACAGTGACAATAATACTACTGAAGGAAACTTATGCATAAAGACTGTAGTTATATATAAGTGTTATATAGTAATAGAAATATAAAGTGTGAGGGGTTTTATGAATAATAAATGACAGAGTACCAACAGCGAACTAGCGCAAGTGCGACGGTCAGACGCGCTAGCAATTTTCATTGCTTTCACAGTAGTTTTTTTTTTTTTGGAGTATGGATCCCAGGCTACTTGAAAATCATAGAGTAGTGTTTATAGTGTTAATTTCTGGCTATGGTAATCATATTATGGGTTGTCGGGATGTGTAAAGTGGAGACTTCGTTACCCAACTTCAGAGGTCTCCACAAGTCCTACGGTAACCGACGAAGGCTCAACAATCATTCCAGGAGAAAGCTGAAGGTATGTGCCATAAGCATATGTCATTTTAATATTCTAGGACTAATAACTGATTTTTTTATTTTTTGAGAGTCTGTCGGAGCCCGAATAACCCCGCGGCACACGCAAAACAGTGGTAAACATGCCCGTGGTGTAGAGGTTAAAGGCTCCAACATGCATGCGTCGGCCTTGGTCACCTAATGGCGGCTTTTCATGCTGCACGATCCATTGCAGCCTCCCTGTTCAGTCCCTTAACCCTGAGGTCACACTTAATGACCTCGTCCCATGTCTTTCTCGGTCTACCCCTGATAACCCCACCCCAAATATTAACACTTCTCACCTTCCTCACCCAATTATCATCCCCAATCCTCTCCACATTTCCAAACCATCTCAATCTACCTCTTCTCATCACAACACCAATACACTCTAGTCCCATCCTACCTCTCAACTCTTCCATCGTAAACCCAGCCCCCCCAGACCTTGCACGCAGGGACGCACTACACATCCACCGAATCATTGTCATTTCTGTACGTCTGAGCCGGCGAATATCCTCCTCCTTTACTACCCAAGTCTCACTACCATACAGCTTTTCACTCCTAACACATGCTGTGTACAAAGACCCCTTAGCACATAGGTAGAGCCCTCTCAATGTCAGAAGAGGCAAGAGCTCCCTGAACTTCTTCCAACCACTTCTCATCCTAGCCACAGAGCTAGCTCCAGCCCCACCTCCAGCACACAACATGTCTCCCAAATAACAAAACTCTTCCGCACACTCAAGAGATTCACTAGCAAGTTCAATCCTTTCATGCCTGACAATCTCCACCTGCTCTCCCCGACATGCCATACACATAAAATCAGCGTTATCTCGCAGTCTACCTCTGATACCACTACATCTCTTGTGCACCCATTTATCACAAACACCACACAAGATAGAATTACTTCCCACGCCCTTGTGGCAGACTGCACATGGCCACTCTCCCTTGTCTTTGACAGTACCGCCACCAACCCTAGGTATCATCACGTTTGTTTTATCTACATTTACCCTTATGGGGGAGGCGGTGGCTGAATCGGTAGAGAGGCGGGCTGCAGTCCTAATGGATCCAGGATCGAATCCCGGCTGGGGCAGGGAACAGTTTAAGGATTTGAATTTGCTAAAAAAAAAAGCAGACCTTCCTGATCTACCAGATGACCCGCCGACATGTCGTAAAAGTACCCCAGCTAATACCAGTACACCAGTCCTGTATGAGACAGCCTTAGCATGTATTCAATATGGACGGTGGGTGTTAGTGCCGAAGTGGTGACATGTGGAGGTGTAGAAGGACTACTGGGCCTTGCGATAGGTGACTGCCCCCAAGAAATAGGCCCTGAGCCTTTGTCCAGAGTCGGAAAAAAAAAAAAATGCCCTTGTGCCCCATACCGTCTTTCCACTTCCTAAACCTTTCCTCCGCCCCCCTTTTGTTCTCTGCAATGCAATCAACACCAAATCATCAGCATACAACATCTCCCACGGGAGTCCATTTCTAAAGTTACGTGAGAGGGCTTCAAGTACCATGATAAACAACATGGGACTCAAAACTGACCCCTGATGCACACCAACATTCACGGAAAACTGATCACTCAAATCTCCATTAACTCTTACCTGGGTGTGAGCACTCACATACATAGCCATAACCACCCTAACCAGCCACTCCTCCAAGCCAAGCTTTCTCATTGCCCACTTCACCACCTCTCTAGGGACTCTGTCAAAGGCCTTTTCCAAATCAACAAAAATAAAATACAGATCCCTTCTCCTACCAATATATTTTTCCTGAAGCTGTCGAACAGTGATTATGGCATCAGTGGTCCCCCTACCTGGCATAAACCTCATCTCATCAATATTCACTCTTTCTCTAATCATACCTTCTAAAACTCTCTCCATTACTTTCATTATCTGATCTAAAAGCTTTATACCTCTATAATTTCCTCTTTCCAGGGCATCACCCTTCCCTTTATACACATTTACAATTACACTCTTCAGCCAATCATCTGGGACACCACACTCATAAATAATCATATTTATCAGGTCAGTGACTAACCTCACCCCTATATCTCTTGAGGCCTTCAACATTTCGGCAGTCAACCCAGACACACCTGCTGCCTTCCCCACCTTCATCCTGCCTATTGCCTCACTCACAGTAGCAGCATCAATCAAAGGCCAAGGGCCAAACTCTGGATCTGCTGGCTCTAAACCTTCCCTGCCCCAGTCAAACTCCTCATTCAACAACCGGCTATAATACTCTCTCCATGCATCTTTAATATCCTCACTGTTCACCACTACCATTCCTTCATCATTCCTCACACACTGCTCTCCTATAATATCCCAATTATCCCTCTTCATCTGATTTGCTACCCTAAATATCATATTTTTCCTTTCCCCATGATTTAGGTTATCAAGTAAAAGTCTCTGTGACTCAGACCTCGCCCTATATACCTCTCTTCTAGCCCTACGCTTGGCAGCCAAGTATTCCTCCTTACTACCACCCTTCTTTTGTTCCTGGAAAAGACTTCTTTTCTCCTTAACTGCAGCATCTACACTCTCATTCCACCACCAAGTTACTTTATGTCTTGGTGGTCCTCTAGTCCAACCGCATGTTACATCAATAACTGTCAAGAGATTGTTCTTGAGGGCTCTGTATTGTTCATTAATGCCCCTGTTTACAGCTCCCTGTTCAGCCATCACTCTCATAGAAGGCATCCCTTACTACTTGTTTTTCAGCTTCCATATTTTCCTCCTAGGTACATAAGTCCTCATTTTCATTACTCGTTCTTTAAGCACCATATCATAAATCAATAGTTTGTGCTGCTGCACACACTCTTCACTTCCTATAACTTTAACATCCCTCACTAACCTCCTATCAGCCCTCCTAACCAGAAAATAATCTATCTGACTGCTATTTCCCCCAGACTCATATGTAATTAACCTACTTTCTCTTTTCCTAAAATATGTGTTGCACACAATCATGTCCGTTGCCTCCCAAACTCGAGTATCCGTTCCCCTTTTGCATTCCTTATACCATACGCACATCCCCCATGTACTCCTTCATAACCTTTTAATATACAGTACCCTCGCGTACAACATGCATTTGTCCAGCCCAATTCGCGTCCAGCACAGAGAGAAAAAAAAATTAGTACGATTTAATACAATTTAACCCCTTAACCACGGGCGTCACTTTCGTGACGCTTGGGAGCAAGGGATCATACCGCGGGATATCGCTTTTGTGATTCTGTGTAATTTTGAATTCACCCGGGCTTCCAAGTGGTGGCTTGTATCATCTATCAGTACTGCCAATTTCCAACACTAGTCAGCACTCGTAATATCATCTGTACTCCCGTCCATTGTTGACAATTTAGCCATTTCTCCCCGTTCTTGACTCCCCTCCCTACCCCCCCTCCATTACCCTATCCTCTCACCTGCCCGCCGTGCTACGCTAAGTAAATCTTCCCTGGAATTTTTCACTGATTTCATCCATTGAAATAAGCCTTATGCCCTATTCTTATACCAAATAATATATACAAGAAAGAAATAAGGTAAGTGAGAGTGCCATACACCAGGAATTGGCTAATTATCACCTGACAACATCTCATGTGCACTCGTTCGTTACTTTTCGCTGTTTATTTCCCCTTGAAATATGCCGTATAATCTATTTTCGTAATAAATATACATATAAGGAGGGAAGGGAGAAGCCTAAGTGATATTTACATTCACCTGGAACTTCCTAATTTATAATGTATTGTCTAGATTTCCTGCCAGTCATTTTACTGCTATATATTAGCTGCTGTCAAGAGGCTAATGTTGGTAGTAATGCATTTCCCTAGGTAGGCCACCACCCCGGCCCACCCTTATCAGTTCACTCTCATCTTCCAATGTGGAGGTACGTCTGTTTGCTCTTGCTAACTTCAGGGACTTTTCACCCCCATGCAAAGGGCCCTGTGACCTTTACACCCTATTAAACCTCGTGTGGAAAGAGGTAAAGGGCTGACAATTGATAAAAGAGTGGCTACGATCTTTCTATTGAGTAAAACAGTGCAAGTGGAATTGTAAATAATGTGTAAACAGTAAGTGAAAGTAATGAATGTAAATATACGTAAACAGTGGAAAATAGTTTTATAAGTTACTTCAAGTGACAGTGCATAACACAGTGTAAATAAAATAGAAATGTAAATAACGCAAATAAAATAGAGAACGTAAATATAAATGTAAATGAGTAGTATTATAAGAATACGAGTATATACCCTAGGTGTAATGAAAGTGAAAGTTTCACTCTAGCATGTCTGAATACTATGAGTTATGAGACTGAAGGTGAAAGTGACGTTCACTCTCAATGATAGTATACAGGACGAGAAAGTGAATGCTATGTATTTTACTGAAAGAAATTGAATCCCTACAGTGACAATAATACTACTGAAGGAAACTTATGCATAAAGACTGTAGATATATATAAGTGTTATATAGTAATAGAAATATAAAGTGTGAGGGGTTTTATGAATAATAAATGACAGAGTACCAACAGCGAACTAGCGCAAGTGTGACGGTCAGACGCGCTAGGAATTTCATTGCTTTCACAGTAGTTTTTTTTTTTTGGAGTATGGATCCCAGGCTACTTGAAAATCATAGAGTAGCGTTTATAGTGTTAATATCTGGCTATGGTAATCATATTATGGGTTGTCGGGAAGTATAAAGTGGAGACTTCGTTACCCAACTTCAGAGGTCTCCACAAGTCCTACGGTAACCGACGAAGGCTCAACAAACATTCCAGGAGAAAGCTGAAGGTATGTGCCATAAGCATATGTCGTTTTAATATTCTAGGACAAATAACTGATTTTTTTATATTTTTGAGAGTCTGTCGGAGCCCGAATAACCCCGCGGCACACGCAAAACATTGGTAAACATGCCCGTGGTGTAGGGGTTAAAGGCTCCAACATGCTTGCATGCGTCGGCCTTGGTCACTTAATGGCGGCTTTTCATGCTGCATGATCCATTGCAGCCTCCCTGTTCAGTCCCTTAACCTTGAGGTCACACCTAACGACCTTGTCCCATGTGTTTCTCGGTCTACCCCTCATAACCCCACCCCCAATATTAACACTTCTCACCTTCCTCACCCAATTATCATCCCCAATCCTCTCCACATTTCCAAACCATCTCAATCTACCTCTTCTCATCACAACACCAATACACTCCAGTCCTATCCTACCTCTCAACTCTTCCATCGTAAACCCAGCCCCCCCAGACCTTGCACGCAGGGACGCACTACACATCCACCTAATCATTGTCATTTCTATACGTCTGAGCTGGCGAATATCCTCCTCCTTTACTGCCCAAGTCTCACTACCATACAGCTTTACACTCCTAACACATGTTGTATACAAAGACCCCTTAGCACATAGGTAGAGCCCTCTCAATGTCAGAAGAGGCAAGAGCTCCCTGAACTTCTTCCAACCACTTCTCATCCTAGCCACAGAGCTAGCTCCAGCCCCACCTCCAGCACACAACATGTCTCCCAAATAACAAAACTCTTCCGCACACTCAAGAGATTCACTAGCAAGTTCAATCCTTTCATGCCTGACAATCTCCACCTGCTCTCCCCGACATGCCATACACATAAAATCAGCGTTATCTCGCAGTCTACCTCTGATACCACTACATCTCTTGTGCACCCATTTATCACAAACACCACACAAGATAGAATTACTTCCCACGCCCTTGTGGCAGACTGCACATGGCCACTCTCCCTTGTCTTTGACAGTACCGCCACCAACCCTAGGTATCATCACGTTTGTTTTATCTACATTTACCCTTATGGGGGAGGCGGTGGCTGAATCGGTAGAGAGGCGGGCTGCAGTCCTAATGGATCCAGGATCGAATCCCGGCTGGGGCAGGGAACAGTTTAAGGATTTGAATTTGCTAAAAAAAAAAGCAGACCTTCCTGATCTACCAGATGACCCGCCGACATGTCGTAAAAGTACCCCAGCTAATACCAGTACACCAGTCCTGTATGAGACAGCCTTAGCATGTATTCAATATGGACGGTGGGTGTTAGTGCCGAAGTGGTGACATGTGGAGGTGTAGAAGGACTACTGGGCCTTGCGATAGGTGACTGCCCCCAAGAAATAGGCCCTGAGCCTTTGTCCAGAGTCGGAAAAAAAAAAAAATGCCCTTGTGCCCCATACCGTCTTTCCACTTCCTAAACCTTTCCTCCGCCCCCCTTTTGTTCTCTGCAATGCAATCAACACCAAATCATCAGCATACAACATCTCCCACGGGAGTCCATTTCTAAAGTTACGTGAGAGGGCTTCAAGTACCATGATAAACAACATGGGACTCAAAACTGACCCCTGATGCACACCAACATTCACGGAAAACTGATCACTCAAATCTCCATTAACTCTTACCTGGGTGTGAGCACTCACATACATAGCCATAACCACCCTAACCAGCCACTCCTCCAAGCCAAGCTTTCTCATTGCCCACTTCACCACCTCTCTAGGGACTCTGTCAAAGGCCTTTTCCAAATCAACAAAAATAAAATACAGATCCCTTCTCCTACCAATATATTTTTCCTGAAGCTGTCGAACAGTGATTATGGCATCAGTGGTCCCCCTACCTGGCATAAACCTCATCAATATTCACTCTTTCTCTAATCATACCTTCTAAAACTCTCTCCATTACTTTCATTATCTGATCTAAAAGCTTTATACCTCTATAATTTCCTCTTTCCAGGGCATCACCCTTCCCTTTATACACATTTACAATTACACTCTTCAGCCAATCATCTGGGACACCACACTCATAAATAATCATATTTATCAGGTCAGTGACTAACCTCACCCCTATATCTCTTGAGGCCTTCAACATTTCGGCAGTCAACCCAGACACACCTGCTGCCTTCCCCACCTTCATCCTGCCTATTGCCTCACTCACAGTAGCAGCATCAATCAAAGGCCAAGGGCCAAACTCTGGATCTGCTGGCTCTAAACCTTCCCTGCCCCAGTCAAACTCCTCATTCAACAACCGGCTATAATACTCTCTCCATGCATCTTTAATATCCTCACTGTTCACCACTACCATTCCTTCATCATTCCTCACACACTGCTCTCCTATAATATCCCAATTATCCCTCTTCATCTGATTTGCTACCCTAAATATCATATTTTTCCTTTCCCCATGATTTAGGTTATCAAGTAAAAGTCTCTGTGACTCAGACCTCGCCCTATATACCTCTCTTCTAGCCCTACGCTTGGCAGCCAAGTATTCCTCCTTACTACCACCCTTCTTTTGTTCCTGGAAAAGACTTCTTTTCTCCTTAACTGCAGCATCTACACTCTCATTCCACCACCAAGTTACTTTATGTCTTGGTGGTCCTCTAGTCCAACCGCATGTTACATCAATAACTGTCAAGAGATTGTTCTTGAGGGCTCTGTATTGTTCATTAATGCCCCTGTTTACAGCTCCCTGTTCAGCCATCACTCTCATAGAAGGCATCCCTTACTACTTGTTTTTTCAGCTTCCATATTTTCCTCCTAGGTACATAAGTCCTCATTTTCATTACTCGTTCTTTAAGCACCATATCATAAATCAATAGTTTGTGCTGCTGCACACACTCTTCACTTCCTATAACTTTAACATCCCTCACTAACCTCCTATCAGCCCTCCTAACCAGAAAATAATCTATCTGACTGCTATTTCCCCCAGACTCATATGTAATTAACCTACTTTCTCTTTTCCTAAAATATGTGTTGCACACAATCATGTCCGTTGCCTCCCCAAACTCGAGTATCCGTTCCCCTTTTGCATTCCTTATACCATACGCACATCCCCCATGTACTCCTTCATAACCTTTTAATATACAGTACCCTCGCGTACAACATGCATTTGTCCAGCCCAATTCGCGTCCAGCACAGAGAGAAAAAAATTAGTACGATTTAATACAATTTAACCCCTTAACCACGGGGCGTCACTTTCGTGACGCTTGGGAGCAAGGGATCATACCGCGGGATATCGCTTTTGTGATTCTGTGTAATTTTGAATTCACCCGGGCTTCCAAGTGGTGGCTTGTATCATCTATCAGTACTGCCAATTTCCAACACTAGTCAGCACTCGTAATATCATCTGTACTCCCGTCCATTGTTGACAATTTAGCCATTTCTCCCCGTTCTTGACTCCCCTCCCTACCCCCCCTCCATTACCCTATCCTCTCACCTGCCCGCCGTGCTACGCTAAGTAAATCTTCCCTGGAATTTTTCACTGATTTCATCCATTGAAATAAGCCTTATGCCCTATTCTTATACCAAATAATATATACAAGAAAGAAATAAGGTAAGTGAGAGTGCCATACACCAGGAATTGGCTAATTATCACCTGACAACATCTCATGTGCACTTGTTCGTTACTTTTCGCTGTTTATTTCCCCTTGAAATATGCCGTATAATCTATTTTCGTAATAAATATACATATAAGGAGGGAAGGGAGAAGCCTAAGTGATATTTACATTCACCTGGAACTTCCTAATTTATAATGTATTGTCTAGATTTCCTGCCAGTCATTTTACTGCTATATATTAGCTGCTGTCAAGAGGCTAATGTTGGTAGTAATGCATTTCCCTAGGTAGGCCACCACCCCGGCCCACCCTTATCAGTTCACTCTCATCTTCCAATGTGGAGGTACGTCTGTTTGCTCTTGCTAACTTCAGGGACTTTTCACCCCCATGCAAAGGGCCCTGTGACCTTTACCCCCTATTAAACCTCGTGTGGAAAGAGGTAAAGGGCTGACAATTGATAAAAGAGTGGCTACGATCTTTCTATTGAGTAAAACAGTGCAAGTGGAATTGTAAATAATGTGTAAACAGTAAGTGAAAGTAATGAATGTAAATATACGTAAACAGTGGAAAATAGTTTTATAAGTTACTTCAAGTGACAGTGCATAACACAGTGTAAATAAAATAGAAATGTAAATAACGCAAATAAAATAGAGAACGTAAATATAAATGTAAATGAGTAGTATTATAAGAATACGAGTATATACCCTAGGTGTAATGAAAGTGAAAGTTTCACTCTAGCATGTCTGAATACTATGAGTTATGAGACTGAAGGTGAAAGTGACGTTCACTCTCAATGATAGTATACAGGACGAGAAAGTGAATGCTATGTATTTTACTGAAAGAAATTGAATCCCTACAGTGACAATAATACTACTGAAGGAAACTTATGCATAAAGACTGTAGATATATATAAGTGTTATATAGTAATAGAAATATAAAGTGTGAGGGGTTTTATGAATAATAAATGACAGAGTACCAACAGCGAACTAGCGCAAGTGTGACGGTCAGACGCGCTAGGAATTTCATTGCTTTCACAGTAGTTTTTTTTTTTTGGAGTATGGATCCCAGGCTACTTGAAAATCATAGAGTAGCGTTTATAGTGTTAATATCTGGCTATGGTAATCATATTATGGGTTGTCGGGAAGTATAAAGTGGAGACTTCGTTACCCAACTTCAGAGGTCTCCACAAGTCCTACGGTAACCGACGAAGGCTCAACAAACATTCCAGGAGAAAGCTGAAGGTATGTGCCATAAGCATATGTCGTTTTAATATTCTAGGACAAATAACTGATTTTTTTATTTTTTGAGAGTCTGTCGGAGCCCGAATAACCCCGCGGCACACGCAAAACATTGGTAAACATGCCCGTGGTGTAGGGGTTAAAGGCTCCAACATGCTTGCATGCGTCGGCCTTGGTCACTTAATGGCGGCTTTTCATGCTGCATGATCCATTGCAGCCTCCCTGTTCAGTCCCTTAACCTTGAGGTCACACCTAACGACCTTGTCCCATGTGTTTCTCGGTCTACCCCTCATAACCCCACCCCCAATATTAACACTTCTCACCTTCCTCACCCAATTATCATCCCCAATCCTCTCCACATTTCCAAACCATCTCAATCTACCTCTTCTCATCACAACACCAATACACTCCAGTCCTATCCTACCTCTCAACTCTTCCATCGTAAACCCAGCCCCCCCAGACCTTGCACGCAGGGACGCACTACACATCCACCTAATCATTGTCATTTCTATACGTCTGAGCTGGCGAATATCCTCCTCCTTTACTGCCCAAGTCTCACTACCATACAGCTTTACACTCCTAACACATGTTGTATACAAAGACCCCTTAGCACATAGGTAGAGCCCTCTCAATGTCAGAAGAGGCAAGAGCTCCCTGAACTTCTTCCAACCACTTCTCATCCTAGCCACAGAGCTAGCTCCAGCCCCACCTCCAGCACACAACATGTCTCCCAAATAACAAAACTCTTCCGCACACTCAAGAGATTCACTAGCAAGTTCAATCCTTTCATGCCTGACAATCTCCACCTGCTCTCCCCGACATGCCATACACATAAAATCAGCTTTATCTCGCAGTCTACCTCTGATACCACTACATCTCTTGTGCACCCATTTATCAGAAACACCACACAAGATAGAATTACTTCCCACGCCCTTGTGGCAGACTGCACATGGCCACTCTCCCTCGTCTTTGACAGTACCGCCACCAACCCTAGATATCATCACGTTTGTTTTATCTGCATTTACCCTTATGGGGGAGGCGGTGGCTGAATCGGTAGAGAGACGGCCTGCAGTCCTAATGGACCCAGGATCGAATCCCGGCTGGGACAGGGAACAGTTTAAGGATTTGAATTTCCCTAAAAAAAAAAGCAGACCTTCCTGATCTACCAGATGACCCGCCGACATGTCGTAAAAGTACCCCGGTTAATACCAGTACACCAGTCCTGTATGAGACAGCCCTAGCATGTATTCAATATGGACGGTGGGTGTTAGCGCCGAAGTGGTGACATGTGGAGGTGTAGGAGGACTACTGGGCCTTGCAATAGGTGACTGCCCCCAAGAAATAGGCCTTGAGCCTTTGCCCAGACTCGGAAAAAAAAAAAAAAAAAAAAAAAAAGCCCTTGTGCCCCATACCATCTTTCTACTTCCTAAACCTTTCCTCCGCCCCCCTTTTGTTCTCTGCAATGCAATCAACACCAAATCATCAGCATTCAACATCTCCCACGGGAGTCCATTTCTAAAGTTGCGTAAGAGGGCTTCAAGTACCATGATAAACAACATGGGACTCAAAACTGACCCCTGATGCACACCAACATTCACGGAAAACCCATCACTCAAATCTCCATTAACTCTTACCTGGGTGTGAGCACCCACATATATAGCCATAACCACCCTAACCAGCCACTCCTCCAAGCCAAGCTTTCTCATTGCCCACTTCACCACCTCTCCAGTGACTCTGTCAAAGGCCTTTTCCAAATCAACAAAAACAAAATACAGATCCCTTCTCCTGCCAATATATTTTTCCTGAAGCTGTCGAACAGTGATTATGGCATCAGTGGTCCCCCTACCTGGCATAAACCTCATCAATATTCACTCTTTCTCTAATCATACCTTCTAAAACTCTCTCCATTACTTTCATTATCTGATCTAAAAGCTTTATATCTCTATAATTTCCTCTTACCAGGGCATCACCCTTCCCTTTATACACATTTACAATTACACTCTTCAGCCAATCATCTGGGACACCACACTCATAAATAATCATATTTATCAGGTCAGTGACTAACCTCACCCCTATATCTCCGGAGGCCTTCAACATTTCGGCAGTCAACCCAGATACACCTGCTGCCTTCCCCACCTTCATCTTGCCTATTGCCTCACTCACAGTAGCAGCATCAATCAAAGGCCAAGGGCCAAACTCTGGATCTGCTGGCTCTAAACCTTCCCTGTCCCAGTCAAACTCCTCATTCAACAACCGGCTATAATACTCTCTCCATGCATCTTTAATATCCTCACTGTTCACCACTACCATTCCTTCATCATTCCTCACACACTGCTCCTCTATAATATCCCAATTATCCCTCTTCATTTGATTTGCTACCCTAAATATCATATTTTTCCTTTCCCCATGATTTAGGTTATCAAGTAAAAGTCTCTGTGACTCAGACCTCGCCCTATATACCTCTCTTCTAGCCCTACACTTGGCAGCCAAGTATTCCTCCTTACTACCACCCTTCTTTCGTTCCTGGAAAAGACTTCTTTTCTCCTTAACTGCAGCATTTACACTCTCATTCCACCACCAAGTTACTTTATGTCTTGGTGGTCCTCTAGTCTAACCGCATGTTACATCAATAACTGTCAAGAGATTGTTCTTGAGGGCTCTTTATTGTTCATTAATGCCCCTGTCTACAGCTCCCTGTTCAGCCATCACTCTCATAGAAGGCATCCCTTACTACTTGTTTTTTCAGCTTCCATATTTTCCTCCTAGGTACATAAGTCCTCTTTTTCATTACTCGTTCTTTAAGCACCATATCATAAATCAATAGTTTGTGCTGCTGCACACACTCTTCACTTCCTGTAACTTTAACATCCCTCACTAACCTCCTATCAGCCCTCCTAACCAGAAAATAATCTATCTGACTGCTATTTCCCCCAGACTCATATGTAATTAACCTACTTTCTCTTTTCCTAAAATATGTGTTGCACACAATCATGTCTGTTGCCTCCCCAAACTCGAGTATCCGTTCCCCTTTTGCATTCCTTATACCATACGCACATCCCCCATGTACTCCTTCATAACCTTTTAATATACAGTACCCTCGCGTACAACATGCATTTGTCCAGCCCAATTCGCGTCCAGCACAGAGAGAAAAAAATTAGTACGATTTAATACAATTTAACCCCTTAACCACGGGGCGTCACTTTCGTGACGCTTGGGAGCAAGGGATCATACCGCGGGATATCGCTTTTGTGATTCTGTGTAATTTTGAATTCACCCGGGCTTCCAAGTGGTGGCTTGTATCATCTATCAGTACTGCCAATTTCCAACACTAGTCAGCACTCTTAATATCATCTGTACTCCCGTCCATTGTTGACAATTTAGCCATTTCTCCCCGTTCTTGACTCCCCTCCCTACCCCCCCTCCATTACCCTATCCTCTCACCTCCCCGCCGTGCTACGCTAAGTAAATCTTCCCTGGAATTTTTCACTGATTTCATCCATTGAAATAAGCCTTATGCCTTATTCTTATACGAAATAATATATACAAGAAAGAAATAAGGTAAGTGAGAGTGCCATACACCAGGAATTGGCTAATTATCACCTGACAACATCTCATGTGCACTCGTTCGTTACTTTTCGCTGTTTATTTCCCCTTGAAATATGCCGTATAATCTATTTTCGTAATAAATATACATATAAGGAGGGAAGGGAGAAGCCTAAGTGATATTTACATTCACCTGGAACTTCCTAATTTATAATGTATTGTCTAGATTTCCTGCCAGTCATTTTACTGCTATATATTAGCTGCTGTCTAGAGGCTAATGTTGGTAGTAATGCATTTCCCTAGGTAGGCCACCACCCCGGCCCACCCTTATCAGTTCACTCTCATCTTCCAATATGGAGGTACGTCTGTTTGCTCTTGCTAACTTCAGGGACTTCTCACCCCCATGCAAAGGGCCCTGTGACCTTTACCCCCTATTAAACCTCGTGTGGAAAGAGGTAAAGGGCTTACAATTGATAAAAGAGTGGCTACGATCTTTCTATTGAGTAAAACAGTGCAAGTGGAATTGTAAATAATGTGTAAACAGTAAGTGAAAGTAATGAATGTAAATATACGTAAACAGTGGAAAATAGTTTTATAAGTTACTTCAAGTGACAGTGCATAACACAGTGTAAATAAAATAGAAATGTAAATAACGTAAATAAAATAGAGAACGTAAATAGAAATGTAAATGAGTAGTATTATAAGAATACGAGTATATACCCTAGGTGTAATGAAAGTGAAAGTTTCACTCTAGCATGTCTGAATACTATGAGTTATGAGACTGAAGGTGAAAGTGACGTTCACTCTCAATGATAGTATACAGGACGAGAAAGTGAATGCTATGTATTTTACTGAAAGAAATTGAATCCCTACAGTAACAATAATACTACTGAAGGAAACTTATGCATAAAGACTGTAGATATATATAAGTGTTATATAGTAATAGAAATATAAAGTGTGAGGGGTTTTATGAATAATAAATGACAGAGTACCAACAGCGAACTAGTGCAAGTGTGACGGTCAGACGCGCTAGGAATTTCATTGCTTTCACAGTAGTTTTTTTTTTTTGGAGTATGGATCCCAGGCTACTTGAAAATCATAGAGTAGTGTTTATAGTGTTAATATCTGGCTATGGTAATCATATTATGGGTTGTCGGGAAGTGTAAAGTGGAGACTTCGTTACCCAACTTCAGAGGTCTCCACAAGTCCTACGGTAACCGACGAAGGCTCAACAAACATTCCAGGAGAAAGCTGAAGGTATGTGCCATAAGCATATGTCGTTTTAATATTCTAGGACAAATAACTGATTTTTTTATTTTTTGAGAGTCTGTCGGAGCCCGAATAACTCCGCGGCACACGCAAAACATTGGTAAACATGCCCGTGGTGTAGGGGTTAAAGGCTCCAACATGCTTGCATGCGTCGGCCTTGGTCACTTAATGGCGGCTTTTCATGCTGCATGATCCATTGCAGCCTCCCTGTTCAGTCCCTTAACCTTGAGGTCACACCTAACGACCTTGTCCCATGTGTTTCTCGGTCTACCCCTCATAACCCCACCCCCAATATTAACACTTCTCACCTTCCTCACCCAATTATCATCCCCAATCCTCTCCACATTTCCAAACCATCTCAATCTACCTCTTCTCATCACAACACCAATACACTCCAGTCCTATCCTACCTCTCAACTCTTCCATCGTAAACCCAGCCCCCCCAGACCTTGCACGCAGGGACGCACTACACATCCACCTAATCATTGTCATTTCTATACGTCTGAGCTGGCGAATATCCTCCTCCTTTACTGCCCAAGTCTCACTACCATACAGCTTTACACTCCTAATACATGCTGTATAGAAAGACCCCTTAGCACATAGGTAGAGCCCTCTCAATGTCAGAAGAGGCAAGAGCTCCCTGAACTTCTTCCAACCACTTCTCATCCTAGCCACAGAGCTAGCTCCAGCCCCACCTCCAGCACACAACATGTCTCCCAAATAACAAAACTCTTCCGCACACTCAAGAGATTCACTAGCAAGTTCAATCCTTTCATGCCTGACAATCTCCACCTGCTCTCCCCGACATGCCGTACACATAAAATCAGCTTTATCTCGCAGTCTACCTCTGATACCACTACATCTCTTGTGCACCCATTTATCAGAAACACCACACAAGATAGAATTACTTCCCACGCCCTTGTGGCAGACTGCACATGGCCACTCTCCCTCGTCTTTGACAGTACCGCCACCAACCCTAGATATCATCACGTTTGTTTTATCTGCATTTACCCTTATGGGGGAGGCGGTGGCTTAATCGGTAGAGAGACGGCCTGCAGTCCTAATGGACCCAGGATCGAATCCCGGCTGGGACAGGGAACAGTTTAATTATTTGAATTTCCCTAAAAAAAAAAGCAGACCTTCCTGATCTACCAGATGACCCGCCGACATGTCGTAAAAGTACCCCGGTTAATACCAGTACACCAGTCCTGTATGAGACAGCCCTAGCATGTATTCAATATGGACGGTGGGTGTTAGCGCCGAAGTGGTGACATGTGGAGGTGTAGGAGGACTACTGGGCCTTGCAATAGGTGACTGCCCCCAAGAAATAGGCCTTGAGCCTTTGCCCAGAGTCGGAAAAAAAAAAAAAAAAAAAAAGCCCTTGTGCCCCATACCATCTTTCCACTTCCTAAACCTTTCCTCCGCCCCCCTTTTGTTCTCTGCAATGCAGTCAACACCAAATCATCAGCATTCAACATCTCCCACGGGAGTCCATTTCTAAAGTTACGTGAGAGGGCTTCAAGTACCATGATAAACAACATGGGACTCAAAACTGACCCCTGATGCACACCAACATTCACGGAAAACCCATCACTCAAATCTCCATTAACTCTTACCTGGGTGTGAGCACCCACATACATAGCCATAACCATCCTAATCAGCCACTCCTCCAAGCCAAGCTTTCTCATTGCCCACTTCACCACCTCTCTAGGGACTCTGTCAAAGGCCTTTTCCAAATCAACAAAAACAAAATACAGATCCCTTCTCCTGCCAATATATTTTTCCTGAAGCTGTTGAACAGTGATTATGGCATCAGTGGTCCCCCTACCTGGCATAAACCTCATCTCATCATTATTCACTCTTTCTCTAATCATACCTTCTAAAACTCTCTCCATTACTTTCATTATCTGATCTAAAAGCTTTATACCTCTATAATTTCTTCTTACCAGGGCATCACCCTTCCCTTTATACACATTTACAATTACACTCTTCAGCCAATCATCTGGGACACCACACTCATAAATAATCATATTTATCAGGTCAGTGACTAACCTCACCCCTATATCTCCGGAGGCCTTCAACATTTCGGCAGTCAACCCAGACACACCTGCTGCCTTCCCCACCTTCATCTTGCCTATTGCCTCACTCACAGTAGCAGCATCAATCAAAGGCCAAGGGCCAAACTCTGGATCTGCTGGCTCTAAACCTTCCCTGTCCCAGTCAAACTCCTCATTCAACAACCGGCTATAATACTCTCTCCATGCATCTTTAATATCCTCACTGTTCACCACTACCATTCCTTCATCATTCCTCACACACTGCTCCTCTATCATATCCCAATTATCCCTCTTCATTTGATTTGCTACCCTAAATATCATATTTTTCCTTTCCCCTTGATTTAGGTTATCAAGTAAAAGTCTCTGTGACTCAGACCTCGCCCTATATACCTCTCTTCTAGCCCTACACTTGGCAGCCAAGTATTCCTCCTTACTACCACCCTTCTTTCGTTCCTGGAAAAGACTTCTTTTCTCCTTAACTGCAGCATTTACACTCTCATTCCACCACCAAGTTACTTTATGTCTTGGTGGTCCTCTAGTCTAACCGCATGTTACATCAATAACTGTCAAGAGATTGTTCTTGAGGGCTCTGTATTGTTCATTAATGCCCCTGTCTACAGCTCCCTGTTCAGCCATCACTCTCATAGAAGGCATCCCTTACTACTTGTTTTTTCAGCTTCCATATTTTCCTCCTAGGTACATAAGTCCTCTTTTTCATTACTCGTTCTTTAAGCACCATATCATAAATCAATAGTTTGTGCTGCTGCACACACTCCTCACTTCCTATAACTTTAACATCCCTCACTAACCTCCTGTCAGCCCTCCTAACCAGAAAATAATCTATCTGACTGCTATTTCCCCCAGACTCATATATAATTAACCTACTTTCTCTTTTCCTAAAATATGTGTTGCACACAATCATGTCCGTTGCCTCCCCAACCTCGAGTATCCGTTCCCCTTTTGCATTCCTTATACCATACGCACATCCCCCATGTACTCCTTCATAACCTTTTAATATACAGTACCCTCACGTCCAACATGCGTTTGTCCAGCCCAATTCGCGTCCAGCACAGAGAGAAAAACATTAGTACGATTTAATACAATTTAACCCCTTAACCATGGGGCGTCATTTTCGTGACGCTTGGGAGCAAGGGATCATACCGCGGGATATCGCTTTTGTGATTCTGTGTTATATTGAATTCACCCGGGCTTCCAAGTGGTGGCTTGTATTATCAGTACTGCCAATGTCCAGCACTAGTCAGCACTCATAATCTCATCTGTACTCCTGTCCATTGTTGACAATTTAGCCATTTCTCCCCGTTCTTGACTCCCCTCCCTACTCCCCCTCCATTACCCTATCCTCTCACCTGCCCGCCGTGCTACGCTAAGTAAATCTTCCCTGGAATTTTTAACTGATTTCATCCATTGAAATAGGCCCTATGCCCTATTCTTATACCAAATAATTTATACAAGAAAGAAATAAGGTAAGTGAGAGTGCCATACACCAGGAATTGGCTAATTATCACCTGACAACATTTCATGTGCACTCGTTCGTTACTTTTCGCTGTTTATTTCCCCTTGAAATATTCCGTATAATCTATTTTCGTAATAAATATACATATAAGGAGGGAAGGGAGAAGCCTAAGTGATATTTACATTCACCTGGAACTTCCTAATTTATAATGTATTGTCTAGATTTCCTGCCAGTCATTTTACTGCTATATATTAGCTGCTGTCAAGAGGCTAACGTTGGTAGTAATGCATTTCCTTAGGTAGGCCAGCACCCCGGCCCACCCTTATCAGTTCACTCTCATCTTCCAATGTGGAGGTACGTCTGTTTGCTCTTGCTAACTTCAGGGACTTTTCACCCCCATGGAAAGGGCCCTGTGACCTTTACCCCCTATTAAACCTCGTGTGGAAAGAGGTAAAGGGCTGATAATTGATAAAAGAGTGGCTACGATCTTTCTATTGAGTAAAACAGTGCAAGTGGAATTGTAAATAATGTGTAAACAGTAAGTGAAAGTAATGAATGTAAATATACGTAAACAGTGGAAAATAGTTTTATAAGTTACTTCAAGTGACAGTGCATAACATAGTGTAAATAAAATAGAAATGTAAATAACGTAAATAAAATAGAGAACGTAAATAGAAATGTAAATGAGTAGTATTATAAGAATACGAGTATATACCCTAGGTGTAATGAAAGTGAAAGTTTCACTCTAGCATGTCTGAATACTATGAGTTATGAGAGTGAAGGTGAAAGTGACGTTCACTCTCAATGATAGTATACAGGACGAGAAAGTGAATGCTACGTATTTTACTGAAAGAAATTGAATCCCTACAGTGACAATAATACTACTGAAGGAAACTTATGCATAAAGACTGTAGATATGTATAAGTGTTATATAGTAATAGAAATATAAAGTGTGAGGGGTTTTATGAATAATAAATGACAGAGTACCAACAGCGAACTAGCGCAAGTGCGATGGTCAGACGCGCTAGTAATTTTCATTGCTTTTACAGTAGTTTTTTTTTTTTGGAGTATGGATCCCAGGCTACTTGAAAATCATAGAGTAGTGTTTATAGTGTTAATATCTGGCTATGGTAATCATATTATGGGTTGTCGGGAAGTGTAAAGTGGAGACTTCGTTACCCAACTTCAGAGGTTTCCACAAGTCCTACGGTAACCGACGAAGGCTCAACAAACATTCTAGGAGAAAGCTGAAGGTATGTGCCATAAGCATATGTCATTTTAATATTCTAGGACTAATAACTGATTTTTTTATTTTTTGAGAGTCTGTCGGAGCCCGAATAACCCCGCGGAACACGCAAAACATAGGTAAACATGCCCGTGGTGTAGGGGTTAAAGGCTCCAACATGCTTGCATGCATCGGCCTTGGTCACCTAATGGCGGCTTTTCATGCTGCACGATCCATTGCAGCCTCCCTGTTCAGTCCCTTAACCCTGAGGTCACACTTAATGACCTCGTCCCATGTCTTTCTCGGTCTACCCCTCATAACCCCACCCCCAGTATTAACACTTCTCACCTTCCTCACCCAATTATCATCCCCAATCCTCTCCACATTTCCAAACCATCTCAATCTACCTCTTCTCATCACAACACCAATACACTCCAGTTCCATCCTACCTCTCAACTCTTCCATCGTAAACCCAGCCCCCCCAGACCTTGCACGCAGGGACGCACTACACATCCACCTAATCATTGTCATTTCTATACGTCTGAGCCGGCGAATATCCTCCTCCTTTACTGCCCAAGTCTCACTACCATACAGCTTTACACTCCTAACACATGCTGTATACAAAGACCCCTTAGCACATAGGTAGAGCCCTCTCAATGTCAGAAGAGGCAAGAGCTCCCTGAACTTCTTCCAACCACTTCTCATCCTAGCCACAGAGCTAGCTCCAGCCCCACCTCCAGCACACAACATGTCTCCCAAATAACAAAACTCTTCCGCACACTCAAGAGATTCACTAGCAAGTTCAATCCTTTCATGCCTGACAATCTCCACCTGCTCTCCCCGACATGCCGTACACATAAAATCAGCGTTATCTCGCAGTCTACCTCTGATACCACTACATCTCTTGTGCACCCATTTATCAGAAACACCACACAAGATAGAATTACTTCCCACGCCCTTGTGGCAGACTGCACATGGCCACTCTCCCTCGTCTTTGACATTACCTCCACCAACCCTAGATATCATCATGTTTGATTAATCTGCATTTACCCTTATGGGGGAGGCGGTGGCTGAATCGGTAGAGAGGCGGCCTGCAGTCTTAATGGACCCAGGATCGAATCCCGGCTGGGGCAGGGAACTGTTTAAGGATTTGAATTTCCTAAAAAAAAAAGCAGACTTTCCTGATCTACCAGATGACCCGCCGACATGTCGTAAAAGTACCCCGGCTAATACCAGTACACCAGTCCTGTATGAGACAGCCCTAGCATGTATTCAATATGGACGGTGGGTGTTAGCGCCGAAGTGGTGACATGTGGAGGTGTAGAAGGACTACTGGGCCTTGCGATAGGTGACTGCCCCCAAGAAATAGGCCCTGAGCCGGAAAAAAAAAAAAAAATGCCCTTGTGCCCCATACCATCTTTCCTCTTCCTAAACCTTTCCTCCGCCCCCCTTTTGTTCTCTGCAATGCAATCAACACCAAATCACCAGCATACATCTCCCACGGGAGTCCATTTCTAAAGTTACGTGAGAGGGCTTCAAGTACCATGATAAACAACATGGGACTCAAAACTGACCCCTGATGCACACCAACATTCACGGAAAACCCATCACTCAAATCTCCATTAACTCTTACCTGGGTGTGAGCACTCATATACATAGCCATAACCACCCTAACCAGCCACTCCTCCAAGCCAAGCTTTCTCATTGCCCACTTCACCACCTCTCTAGGGACTCTGTCAAAGGCCTTTTCCAAATCAACAAAAACAAAATACAGATCCCTTCTCCAACCAATATATTTTTCCTGAAGCTGTCGAACAGTGATTATGGCATCAGTGGTCCCCCTACCTGGCATAAACCTCATCTCATCAATATTCACTCTTTCTCTAATCATACCTTCTAAAACTCTCTCCATTACTTTCATTATCTGATCTAAAAGCTTTATACCTCTATAATTTCCTCTTTCCAGGGCATCACCCTTCCCTTTATACACATTTACAATTACACTCTTCAGCCAATCATCTGGGACACCACACTCAAAAATAATCATATTTATCAGGTCAGTGACTAACCTCACCCCTATATCTCCTGAGGCCTTCAACATTTCGGCAGTCAACCCAGACACACCTGCTGCCTTCCCCACCTTCATCCTGCCTATTGCCTCACTCACAGTAGCAGCATCAATCAAAGGCCAAGGGCCAAACTCTAGATCTGCTGGCTCTAAACCTTCCCTGTCCCAGTCAAACTCCTCATTCAACAAACGGCTATAATACTCTCTCCATGCATCTTTAATATCCTCACTGTTCACCACTGCCATTCCTTCATCATTCCTCACACGCTGCTCTCCTATAATATCCCAATTATCTCTCTTCATCTGATTTGCTACCCTAAATATCATATTTTTCCTTTCCCCATGATTTAGGTTATCAAGTAAAAGTCTCTGTGACTCAGACCTTGCCCTATGTACCTCTCTTCTAGCCCTATGCTTGGCAGCCAAGTATTCCTCCTTACTACCACCCTTCTTTTGTTCCTGGAAAAGACTTCTTTTCTCCTTAACTGCAGCATCTACACTCTCATTCCACCACCAAGTTACTTTATGTCTTGGTGGTCCTCTAGTCCAACCGCATGTTACATCAATAACTCTCAAGAGATTGTTCTTGAGGGCTCTGTATTGTTCATTAATGCCCCTGTCTACAGCTCCCTGTTCAGCCATCACTCTCATAGAAGGCATCCCTTACTACTTGTTTTTTCAGCTTCCATATTTTCCTCCTAGGTACATAAGTCCTCTTTTTCATTTCTCGTTCTTTAAGCACCATATCATAAATCAATAGTTTGTGCTGCTGCACACACTCCTCACTTCCTATAACTTTAACATCCCTCACTAACCTCCTGTCAGCCCTCTTAACCAGAAAATAATCTACCTGACTGCTATTTCCCCCAGACTCATATGTAATTAACCTACTTTCTCTTTTCCTGAAATATGTGTTGCACACAATCGTGTCCGTTGCCTCCCCAAACTCGAGTATCCGTTCCCCTTTCGCATTCCTTATACCATACGCACATCCCCCATGTACTCCTTCATAACCTTTTAATATACAGTACCCTCACGTCCAACATGCGTTTGTCCAGCCCAATTTGCGTCCAGCATAGAGAGAAAAAAAATTAGTACGATTTAATACAATTTAACCCCTTAACCGCGGGGCGTCACTTTTGTGACGTTTGGGAGCAAGGGATCATACCGCGGGATATCGCTTTTGTGATTCTGTGTAATTTTGAATTCACCCGGGCTTCCAAGTGGTGGCTTGTATCATCTATCAGTACTGCCAATGTCCAACACTAGTCAGCACTTGTAATCTCATCTGTACTCCCGTCCATTGTTGACAATTTAGCCATTTCTCCCCGTTCTTGACTCCCCTCCCTACCCCACCTCCATTACCCTATCCTCTCACCTGCCCGCCGTGCTATGCTAAGTAAATATTCCCTGGATTTTTTAACTGATTTCATCCATTGAAATAAGCCCTATGCCCTATTCTTATACCAAATAATATATACAAGAAAGAAATAAGGTAAGTGAGAGTGCCATACACCAGGAATTGGTTAATTATCACCTGACAGCATCTCATCTGCACTCGTTCGTTACTTTTCGCTGTTTATTTCCCCTTGAAATTTGCTGTATAATCTATTTTCGTAATAAATATACATATAAGGAGGGAAGGGAGAAGCCTAAGCGATATTTACATTCACCTGGAACTTCCTAATTTATAATGTATTGTCTAGATTTCCTGCCAGTCATTTTACTGCTATATATTAGCTGCTGTCAAGAGGCTAACGTTGGTAGTAATGCATTTCCCTAGGTAGGCCACCACCCCGGCCCACCCTTATCAGTTCACTCTCATCTTCCAATGTGGAGGTACGTCTGTTTGCTCTTGCTAACTTCAGGGACTTTTCACCCCCATGCAAAGGGCCCTGTGACCTTTACCCCCTATTAAACCTCGTGTGGAAAGAGGTAAAGGGCTGACAATTGATAAAAGAGTGTCTACGATCTTTCTATTGAGTAAAACAGTGCAAGTGGAATTGTAAATAATGTGTAAATAATGTGTAAACAGCAAGTGAAAGTAATGAATGTAAATATACGTGAACAGTGGAAAATAGTTTTATAAGTTACTTCAAGTGACAGTGCATAATACAGTGTAAATAAAATAGAAATGTAAATAACGTAAATAAAATAGAGAACGTAAATAGAAATATAAATGAGTAGTATTATAAGAATACGAGTATATACCCTAGGAGTAATGAAAGTGAAAGTTTCACTGTAGCATGCCTGAATACTATGAGTTATGAGAGTGAAGGTGAAAGTGACATTCACTCTCAATGCTAGTATACAGGACGAGAAAGTGAATGCTACGTATTTTACTGAAAGAAATTGAATCCCTGCAGTGACAATAAACTAATACTACTGAAGGAAACTTATGGATAAAGACTGTAGATATATATAAGTGTTATATAGTAATAGAAATATAAAGTGTGAGGGGTTTTATGAATAATAAATGACAGAATACCAACAGCGAACTAGCGCAAGTGGGAAGGTCATACGCGCTCGTAATTTTCATTGCTTTCACAGTGGTTTTTATTTGGAGTATGGATCCCAAACTACTTGATAATTATAGAGTAGTGTTTATAGTGTTAATATCTGGCTATGGTAATCATATTACGGGTTGTCGGGAAGTGTCAAGTGGAGACTTCGTTACCCAACTTCAGAGGTCTCACCAAGTCCTACGGTAATCGACGAAGGCTCAACAAACATCCCAGGAGAAAGCTGAAGGTATGTGCCATATGTATACTTAATTTTGATATTCTAGGACTAATAACTGATTTTTGGCAAATATTTTTTGAGAGTCTGTCGGAGCCCGAATAACCCCACTGGAGACGCAAAACATTGGGAAACTTGCCCGTGGTGTAAGGGTTAAGTACTGTAAAACGAGTGCGTAAGCATAACACGACGGAGCTCTGAGAAGTGGGCGAAATCCGCAGAGTTCACCTCTAGCACAATCACCTCTGGTCCAACACGGTGATACTGGACGTTCCCGTGATGCTGAGAGCCAATCAAAACTTCCGATCAAGTAGCCTCCCTCGCCCGCTATCGTGACGTGATCGTGATGTTGCCCAGTGAAAAATGCTTCTGCTCTCATGTGATGTTTTGTTTAAATTTCTCCCGCCACAGCGCCACTCAGTCGCATAATTAGCATTGGATGGTGCTTTTTTTCTTTGCTGCATTTTCTGTCCTTGCTACTGCATTTTACTCAGCTCATGATGCCTAGGAAACCTTCTGAGAACCCCAAGAAGTGGCGGCACCTCCCTCAGGCCACCAAGTTAGAATTCATCGAGAGGCAGAAGAAAGGGGAGAGGAATTTCGAAGGATTTATGAGGGAGGTTGAGGAGGAGCAGCAGCCATTACCAGCCAGTGATGCCAGCAGCCATCCTCAGGGGATCCAGTAGGACTACCTACAGCCTCGGATACCACCTTCCTTTCCCAACAAGCCCATCAACATTATCCTAAAAGGTTAGTTATCATTCATAGTACAGTACCATTCATTATAATTACAGCAGTACTAATATATGTATAGGTATATGGTAGGTATATAGGGTGACTTTTCCTAGGGTTGCTGACATAATTCATTTTTCCCCATAAGCTCTGTTGTTTGTCCAACACGTTTTTGGTCCAACATGGGACCTATGCATGACAATATTGCCGTGTTGGATGCGAGGGTACTGTAATTCTTTCATATTTCTCTTCCATTCTATGTAGTAATGCTTGTAAATTCTGACTTGTACTCTCTGCCTGTTCATCATATTCGCCTTTTTCACAAGTGTTTGTTTTGGGTGGCATGTATAAACCCTCTCAGGGTCACTCACATGATTCGCGTTTCATGTGGATTGTTCTAAAGATGTTCAGTCACTCGAATTGCATTTCTAAGCACAAAAAAATAGCCAAAAATTAAGTTTCTGGCGGATTTGTGTCAAATTTTGATGCGTCATAGCGACCGCAGTGCTTTCCCATGGTAAGGCATTGGCAACACTCAGCTGCCTCACGGGGCCCAGCACGTAGTGATAAACATCAGTCTCTTCCAAGCAGCCAGGCGGTGAGGTTGCATCGCGTGTACTGTCCTTTTAAACTCCTGCCCGAGTCGAAGCCCCTATGGACTCAGTGTGATAATTCAATATTTGTGAGCATAATTGTATGTGATATTGTCGATGGAACATAGATATATGTCACGAAAAGGAATTGTGTCCGTTATCAATCGTTAGGCTTAGAGGCGATATGCGTGTTCACTGTTGCGGGGTTTCGCCTCTCGCCCTCCCCAAGGCCCTGTGGCGTGATTACAAATACGTATATAATGAAGCCAATGCCTAAACTGTATTTTGTGTGAAAGATATTGTGGCTGGCTTGGTGAAATTATGGAACTAGTTAGCATTATGGACGCCATGAACCATAGTGTGGAATGGGGCAGGCATCACATATAGTTTTTATAGTCGGGAAGGGAGAATTAGAGGTGTTTAGGGATGGAATTATTGTGATTCTGATAGTGAAAATGCATATGGAATTGTGTGAAATATACGTCAAACATGCTGTGGGTCTTCGTGAAGGAGTCTGGTGTGTGCCAATACAATAGAGCTGCATCGTACTCTCCCGGCGAATGATGCTGTATCACAGTCACGTTGAACCGTAGTAAGGAAGGGATTAATTGCAGAGGTTAGGGTGGAATCATTGTGGTAGTCATGTATTTGTGTATGATATTGCATGAAGTGTAAGTGAAATGTGCCACGTACCGGGTATCCTCACGACGGCATAAATTATGGTGTGTAGCGTAGGTGAACGGTACTTTAGCGGCAGGTGTGCTTTGATAGGTAACGATGCCAAGGAACGAGGGTCGTCATTGAACAGATACTGTACCTTGGTCTGATATTTAGTGATAAATTATACTTTATGTAAAATATACGTGAATTGTGCTGCAAGTGTTCGTTTAGGTGCATAGCGTAGGTGAGCGGTACTTTAGCGGCAGGTGTGCTTTAACAGGTAATAATGCCAAGGAATGAGGGACGTCATTGAACAGTTACTGTACCTTAGTTTGACATTTAGTGATAAATTATACTTTATGTAAAACATATGTGAACTGTGCCGCGAGTGTTCGTTTAGGTGCGTAGCGTAGGTAAGCGGTACTTTAGCAGCAGGTGTGCTTTGAAAGGTAACGATGCCAAGGAACGAGGGACGTCATTGAACAGGTACTGTACCTTTGTCTGACATTTAGTGATAAATTATACTATATGTAAAATATACGTGACTGTGCCGTGAATGTTCGTTTAGGTGCGTAGCGTAGGTGAGCGGTACTTTAGCGGCAGGTGTGCTTTGAAAGGTAACGATGCCAAGGAACGAGGGACGTCATTGAACAGGTACTGTACCTTTGTCTGATATTTAGTGATCATACTTTATGTAAAACATACGTGAACTGTGCCACGAGTGTTCATTTAGGTGCATAGTGTAGGTGAGCGGTACTTTAGCAGCAGGTATGTTTTGAAAGGCAACGATGCCAAGGAATGAGGGACGTCATTGAACAGGTACTGTACCTTGGTCTAACATTTAGTGATAAATTATACTTTATGTAAAATATACGTGAACTGTGCCGCAAGTGTTCGTTTAGGTGCGTAGCGTAGGTGAGCGGTAATTTAGCGGCAGGTGTGCTGTGGAAAGTAAACGATGCCATGGAACGAGGGACGTCAGTTGCCAGGTACTGTACCTTGCAACGCCGGGCAACCACGGACGTCAGTGGACAGGTAGTGTACCTTTCTAAAACAATTGTTGAAATTTATGATTCTTATCTAAAATGTTTGTGATATGTGCCACGAGTGTTCGTGGAAAATATTGTATCATATGTTGGGGGAACGTTTGGGGAAGGAGGAGAAAATATGTCTGTGTATATATATATATATATATATATATATATATTATATATATATATATATATATACAGTATTATATATATGTGTGTGTGTGTGTGTGTGAGGCAGTATATCATGTGTGGGGGGAACCTTCATATATTATAGGGGAATATATTATGTGTGTAGTGAAACTTAGGGGAAGGAGGGCTGAAAAATAAAATATATATATATATATATATATATATATGAGAGTATATCATCATCATCATCAGCCATTATAAGTCCACTGCTGAACAAAGGCCTCCCCCAACCTTCTCCACAAATTCCTTGGCTGAGCCAATCTTTGCCACGTTTTCCCTGCAAATTTCTCTATCTCATCTCTCCACCTCCTGTCTGGCCTTTTTCTGCTACGCTTACCATCTCTTGGTGTCCAGTCAGTCAACCTCTTGCTCCATCGATTATCCTTTGTTCTTGCTACGTGGCCTGCCCACCTCAATTTCTGTTCTTTTATAACTTCTATAATATCATTGACTTTAGTCTGCTTTCTCACCCAAGTTGATCTTTTCCTGTCTCTTAAAGATATTCCCAACATTGACCTTTCCATTCCTCTCTGAGAACAAATTAATTTATTTTCCATCGATTTTGTCAGTTTCCAAGTCTCACAACCATATGTCATAGCTGGAATTATACATTCGTTATATACTTTTTTTTATACAAACTGGCAAGCTACTTTTCGTAATGCCTCTATGTTTACCGAAAGCTTTCCATCCAATTGTAATGCGTCTTTTTATTTCGCTATCATTATCTTTCGTTAATTTTAGTATTTGTCCCAGGCACTTGTACTCCTCAATTTCTTCAAGAATTTCTCCACTTATATGACACTCTGTGGTGTTTGAGGATTAAACATTACCCGGTACTTTAGTTTTACTCCGGTTCATCTTTAGCCCTACTTTGAGACTTTCTCTGTTCAGGTCATGTAACATTTCTTGCAATGTCCCTGCTTTTTCTGAGATTAGGACAATGTCATCTGCAAATCTTAAATGGTTTAGCTTTTCTCCATCTATGTTTACTCCTTTGTTTTCCCAGTCTAGCTTTCTGAATATACTTTCTAGGCATGCTATAAACAACTTTGGTGAAATTGTATCTCCCTGACGCACGCCCTTCTCAATCTTAATTTTCTTTGAGTCCTTATGTAATTTAACTGTAGCAGTTTCCTCTTTATATATGTTTTCGAGCAGTTTTACAATGTTCTCATTCACTCCTTGTTCTCGCAATGAATTTATAATTGCTATGTGCTCCACTGAGTCGAAAGCCTTTTCGTAATCAACAAAACCTAAGCACAGTGGTTTATTATATTCTGTAATTTTCTCATTTAGCTGATTCATTGTGTGCAGATGATCAGTGGTCGAATACCCGCATCGGAATCCTGACTGTTTACGAGGTTAGTTTTCCTCCAAATTTGTAGTTATTCTGTTTGTAAGGACTTTAGTGAAACGTTTGTAAATGACTGATAGCAAGCTAATGGGTCGATAGTTACTAAGGTCTTTTGAGTCGCCTTTTTTATAAAGTAGAATAACAATTGCATTACACCATGTTTTGGGAATTTTTTGCTGTTTTATACATTGGGTAAATAAGTCAGCAAGCCTATTTTGTACTTCTGCTCCTGCATCCAACAGTAAATCTGCTACTATTCCATCTTCTCCCGGAGCCTTCCCTCTTTTCATATTTTTAAGAGAAATATTTACTTCGTCTGGTGTTATCTCAAGTATTTCACTTGTGTCAGCAGAAAAGTTAGCTATTGGTACTACTATCATTGATGCATACAGTTCTTTGTAAAATTCTTCAACTCGCTTCAGCATCATATCTCTGCATTTAATGGCTTCACCATTTTTGTCTTTTAGTGATGTAATTTGTTGCTTTCCAAGTGCCATTTTATTTCGGACCTGTTTCAGACTTTTTCCTTTTTTGATGGTTTCTTTGATTTGATCCATGTTTCTCTTTCTTTTTTCTTCTCTTTGTCTTTTGTTGATAAGCTTATTTAATTCCGCTCGTTCTAATTCATCTTTCTTTGTTTTTACTTTCATTACCTCTCTTTTTTTCATAAGCTCAAGTGTCTTCTCTGAATACTTCCCGGCTTTGGTTGTATTAGGTTTTCCTACTACCTCCGCTGGTTCTTTTAGGACTTTTGTTAGTCTGTCATTCAACTCTTCAGTGTCACATTCAGCATAACTGAGAGCCTGAAATCTGTTCCTTATTTCCAACTGAAAAGCTGCTTTGTTTTTGCAGAGTTTTATTGGACATATCTTTTTATCTTTAATCATCTTCTTTCTTTCACTTTTGAAATTGAATCTTGCTGTGCAACCCACTATTCTATGATCACTTCCAATATTTACTTTGTTGATAACTGTGACGTTTGTGATTGTGTTATTCTTATTTGCTATAATGAAGTCGATTTCATTCTTTGTTTCTCCATTTGGGCTTCTCCAGGTCCACTTTCTCCCTGTTCTTTTGTGAAAGAATGTGTTCAGTATTCTCATGTTAAACATTTCTGCAAAGTTTACCAACATTTCTCCTCTTTTGTTCCTTTCTCCCACTCCAAATTTTCCCATACATGCTTCTCCATTTTTTGATTTTCCAACTTTTGCATTGAAGTCTCCCATGAGTATAATATAGGTGGTCTTTTCTTCCATAATCTGGGAAATGTCATCATAGAATTTTTCAATTTCTTCATCCTAGCTCTGAGAAATTGGTGGATATACTTGTATCACTTTCAAGGTATATTTTTTGCACAGTCTAATTACAACCACTGCTGCTCTGTCAGATGCACTGCTGAATTTAACAATGTTGTCTGCAAGACTTCTGTTATTAGAAATCCTACACCACTAACTCTTTCGTTTTCCCTTCTGTGGTAAAATAGGTGGCCACTGTTATTTAGCTGAATTACTTTTTCTTCTAGATAGATAGATAGATATATATGGCACACACCCACTGACGCCAGTGAACAGTCATGAGACCGTGAAAAGACACTGAAAAGTTATCCTTTATGTAAACTGTTCGTAAAAGGTGCTGCAATTTGCTGTACAGAAAGATATAACATGATGTGTATGGTGCTACTCTCAATGGAATTTGTTGCGTGACAGTGAATAATATCTCTTCTTTTTCAGCAGAGAACCTAAAAAGCTCATACTTGACTTTCTGTGTCAGTGCTTGGCAAAATGAAGAAGGTCTGTCTTCTAACCAGTGGCAAAAGTTTCTCTTTGAGGAGGAGACCGAGAGCGAAGTAGAGGACGAGCTGAGCGATGTTCGAAGTGAGGAGGAATGGGATGATGTCCAAGAGGATTCCCCTCGGGCAGCATTGCCCACACTTCAAGAACGATGGGAGCAGACACCACCACCACCAGTGTCAGGACTATCGGCCCAATCATCGTCTTCATTTGGATGACAGACATCGCCTTGGCTTGGACCTCTCGCTCCTACAGCCATCATGGTCTCTCCACCTCAAGCCTCCAGTTCCCCCTTGGCTGAGCCTGTGTCACCAGAAGCAGGGCCTAGTTGCACGACACTAGCACCTGCACGGTGCGCATTGTCTGTGGCACAACTGGTGCAGGAGGCGACTGTATCGTCGTCCCCTGCCCGGTTGACAAGGGTGCTGTCTCCAACAGCGTTCATCCCCCCCGACGTTTTCCAGCAACAGGAGACAGTCTCGTCCTCCTCATCATCGGAACCCTCACCACTTCGATGAGGCCGGGATGGTCCACGGCCCGGCTATGGGGGGCGGCCAAGAGGTGTCCGAAGAAGAACAAGGGTGTTGGTACACCGACCCACTGCCACCACTGCGGGAGGTGTTGCCGCAACGGATCCAGGATGGAGCAGTGGCCCTTTCACACCAGCTAATGGGCCCTTCATAGGATCCCCAGAACTGAAGGTGGATCCGCCAACAACTCCTCTCCAGTTCTTCCAGCTGTTCTTCACGAGGAAGTTGTTGACACATTTCACCCATGAGACCAACAGCTACGCATCATTCCTGAGGACTGCGTTGGACGCATGGTTTATCTGCAATGAAGAGGAGATGGCCAAGTTCCTTGGGCTTTACTTTTTCATGGGGGTGATGAATCTCCCGAGCATCCGGCACTACTGGATGAGATCCTGCCCCCACAACTACTCCCTCTTTACACAAGTGATGAGTGGAAGGCATTTCAGGGCGATCCTGGAACACTTTCATGCCTTCAATTCACTTGCGATACCCCAGGACAATGAAGACTGGCTCATCAGGGTTTGCATGGTGATGGGAGTACCTCCTTTCATCGGTTCCAGAACACCTACTTACCCGAGGAGCACCTCAGCCTGGACGAGGGCTCATTGCCGTGGAAGGGTCGCCTAAGCTTCCACGTTTACAACCCAATGAAGCCCTCAATGTATTCCATCAAGCTGTATATTCTGGCTGAGGCTTCCTCGGGTTACATCTGGAATTTCGAGGTGTATATGGGGCAGAAGAGGGCGTTGGAGACCACCGTATAGAGCCTTGTAGAACCGCTGAAGGATCAGGGATACAGAGTTTACATGGACAACTATTATAACCCTGTATCCCTGTGTGAATGCCTCTTCAGTGCAGGAACCTACGTGTTTGGGACCCTACGCCTGGCAAGAGGAGCACCAAAGCAGCTGCAGGACATTGCCAGGACCATGAACCTGCCAGTGGGGGACATGACAGCGATGCACAAGGACAATGTGATGGTGTTGCTGTGGAGGGACAAGCGCATTGTCAACGTGGTCTCCACCTTCCACAGCACAAGCACCATCCAGAAGCGGATTTGGAGGAAGACCAGGGCTCCTGATGTGAGGACAACGTATGTCCAGAAGACCTTGGACAAGCTCGTCATGGTGGATGACTACAATCGACACATGGGTGGGGTGGACCACTTCAACCAGATGGTCCAATACTACCCCATCCAGTAGCAGACCATGAAATGGACCAAGAAGATCACTTTCTACTTCATCTACATGGCCATTTTCAATGCGTTCGCCCTGTTCAAGAAGTGCTCACGCGGGTCAGTCTGCTCGAATTCGTGGAGGAGATAGTGGACAAGCTCCTCTACTTTGATGAAGCAGAGTGGCCCGCATCAGGGCACGTCATCCACCATGCCCCTGACCTTCCAACCCGACGGCCAGCAGGACATCCAGCACCTGTTGCACCTGCTTCAGTGCCAGTACAAGTGGCATCACCACGGGCTTCTGCACCAACACCACCATCTCCAGGAGGAGGGCCAGGACAGGAGTCAGCACCACCATCACCTGCAGGACCAGCACAGGTGCTGAGAGAACCTTCACCGGTTCCTGGTCAGTTGGGAGAACCTGCTGCCGCTGCCATGCCCGGGCCTGCAGCTGCACCTCCAGGACAACAAGACCGGGGAATGCCAAGAGGACATCCAGCCAAGGGTCGTCGTTTCATCGTTGACAGAGTGCGGTTCGATAAGACACTGGGCCACCGACAGGAGAGGATCCCCAACCGGAGGAGGCTGCGGTGCATCCTGTGTTCCCTGGCGAAGATGAGGAGAGACACAAGTCACATGTGTCCTGTTTGTGATGTGGCACTGTGCGTGGGTGATTGCTTTGAACGATTCCATGCTGAGCTAAGTATTCCCTAGTGCAGTGTATACACACACACACACACACACACACACACACACACACACATTACCACACAAAGGGGTTCAATCTAGGCGGACATGTGACACTGGCGCTCCGTACCAAATCATCACGGCCAGTGGCATTACCTAAATAGTATCTTTGTATGAGTCAAGCTCAGTACCAGGTTAGACTAAATGATTGTTCATTATTAAAAGGAAAAAAATAATAAGTTTAAACAAGTCTTGTAAAAACAGGAAATAGAACCAAGATGAAAGAATACGCTGAGTCATCTCTGAGGTTTGTTTCGACTACAACAACACGGAGATTGTAAGTACATGCTTTGCACTTTAAGTATTGCAAAATGGATACATACTTCAGTAAAACAAATTTGGAAAAGAAAAGGATCCAAAATGATGATTTCTACCAAGAACTGGTTGAAGTAGAGACCCACAATAGACTGGTTGAACGTGTAAACAAACTAGAAATGGCTTTCAAAAATGAAATTGATGAAATAAAAAAGCAGATGCACTTGCAAAAGGAAGAAATAGAAAAAGTAGGAAGGGAGGCCAATAAGAAAGACACAACCATCATTGAACTAACAGTGGAATTGAGTACACTTAGGAAGAAAATGAGTGAAATGGCAAGTACAGTAGTCAATCACGAAAGTGTTATGGAAGAGTTCAAAAATGACACAGAGACAATTAGGCAAGTTAGCAGTCTTATTGACCAGAGCAGTGATATTGAGAAGATAACACAAGTGAATGAAGCTGTGCAAAGCTACAAAAATGATGTAGAAACCACGTATGCTGAAATGGTGAAAGTAAAGAAAGATTTAGAAACAGGGGTGGAGGAAAAGAGCATTAAAAAGGAGGTGAAAAGAATAATCCAAACCAATCCAAAGTTAGTCAGAGATTCAGTAGAGATAAACAAATCAATAGTAATCACTGGTATAGAAGAGGAAGAAGTTAAAAACAAGATCACAAGAGACAAAAAGGAGATGGCAAATGTAATGAGCTTACTGAAAGAAGTATCAGAGGAAATCTGTAGTAAAGATATAGAGGAACACAAAAGGTTAGGGAAATACGAGAAAAGCAAGACAAGACCTCTAAAGGTGACTTTCCAGAGTGTAAACACTGTGGAGATACTAAAAAATGCAAAGAATCTTAAGGAAAAAGAGGAGTTCAAAAATGTATGGATAAAAAGATGCCTAACACAAGAGGAACTGGAATTACTGAAAGAGAAAAGGGAGGAAGCAAAAACAAAAAATGAGGGAAGATCAAAAGAGGAGAAAAAGATTTTTTTTTTTTTTACAAAGTAATAGGATTGCAGGTACGAAAGTGGTACACAAACAGGATGGAAGAAAAAGGAGGAAGGTAGTAGAACCATGTCATGACAAGTATATAAACAAGATGATAAAGTTGATGTACTCAAATGAGGATGGAATGGTATCTAAATTACTAGAGATGAATGATTATGTCAGAGAAAATGAACCACAAATAATATGCCTAAGTGAAACAAAATTAATACCAAGAATATCAAATGACATACTAAACTTAGAGGAATACAATATATGGAGAAGAGACAGATATTTTAAAAAAGGAAGAGGAATTATAATATTAACTAAGAAAAATCTAAAAGTCAAGGAAATAAAACTAGATATACCATCACAAGTAGAACTGATTGCAGTAGAGATCGAAACATCTGAAGGTAAAGTAATTGTAGCCAATTTGTACATGCCACCCATGTCAAACACATGGGAAAGAGATGAATATGAGGACCTGGCAGAGAGTACAATTCAGAGTGTAAGATGATTGCTACATAAAATGGAAGAGAAATCGGAAAGAATTATACCAACTGGGGACTTCAATACAAATATAAATTGGAATACTCTAGATATAAATAGCCAAGAAAGCTGTTGGGACCAAAAGCTCCTGGATCTCGTATAAGAGTTTTTCTTAACATGTGAGGGAAACCACTAGAAAAAGAGGACTTGATGTACCTTCAGTGCTAGATCTAATATTTACAAGGCAAGAAAATGATATTGACAGTTTAATATATCACCCTCCACTCGGCAAAGCGATCATGCAGTACTAAATTATAACTTCAGGATAGCATATGACGTAGTAAACAGCAATGATAGTTACAAAAAGAGCCTAAACTATAAAAAGGGAAATTATCAAGACCTAAAGAAGTATTTCTTAGAAGTTCATTGGGAAAATGAGCTTAGAGGACAAAATTTAAATGCTGTATATAAAAATTTTTGTGAATTTTATGAAATAGGATTCCAGAAGTACATCCCACAGCACAAAGAAGCAGATAAGAAAATACAGAAATGGTTCAATACAGAGTGTAAAAAATCAAAAGAAAGAAGAGATTTGTTGTGGAATAGATACAGAAGACACAATAGTGAAAGGGCGTACAATAATTACAAACAGGCAAGAAACGACTATACAAGAATAAGGAGGGAAGCCCAAAAACAGTTTGAGGAGGATATAATAAATAAAAGTAGTGATCAGCCAAAGCTGTTTTACAGCTATATCAGAAGCAAAACTAAAGTAAAAGATATAATACAATCCATTACGGACTAGGGAATCACTTATACACAAGAGAAAGGTATTTGTGAAGCACTAAATAAGAATTTCCAATTAGTTTTTACAGATGAAAAAAATTTTGAGAGGGACTATGTGGAACACGCATATCCACACATACTACCAGATATACAAATAGCAGAAAAAGTAATACAGGAGGAGTTAAGTAGATTAGACAGAGGAAAAGCAAGTGGTCCTGATGAAATTTCATGTTGGGTATTACGAGAATGTGCAAAGGAGTTAAGTAAACCATTATTTTTAATTTTCAAGAAATCCTTGAGTCAAGGTAAATTACCTGATATTTGGAAAAAAGCAAATATTGTCCCCTTATTCAAGAAAGGAAATAGACAAAATCCACTCAACTACCTTCCAGTATCACTGACCAGTGTTGTAAGCAAGGTATTAGAAAAACTTATAAGAAAAGCTTGGGTAAATCATCTAGAAGAACACAGTATGATAACAGAAAGGCAGTTTGGTTTCAGAAAAGGAAAATCATGTGTTACCAATCTGTTGAGCTACTATGACAGAGTAACAAACACAATACAGGAAAGGGAAGGATGGGTGGACAGTATCTATTTAGATTTCAAGAAAGCTTTTGACACAGTACTACACCAAAGACTTTTATGGAAACTGTACCATCAAGGAGGAATTGGAGGCAAACTGTTTTATTGGGTGCAAGACTTTCTCATAAAAAGAGAAATGAGGACAGTACTAATAGGAAACTACTCATCACGGAAAGAAGTGACTAGTGGAGTACCACAGGGTTCAGTGCTGGCACCAATCATGTTTTTAGTGTATATAAATGATATAAACAGTAACACTTGGAAATGAGAGCTATCTGAATATGTTTGCAGATGATGCAAAAATACAAAGGAGAATTACTAACACAGACTCTTGTGAAGAGCTACAGGAAGAATTAAATAAACTTCATGAATGGAGTAGTACATGGCAAATGGAATTCAATGTGGACAAGTGTCATGTAATCAAGTTTGGGAAAAGTGGAAAAAGACCTGATTGGGATTATAAGTTAGGAAATAAAACCGTATACACATCAGTCTGTTATCAATAACAGACTATCTCCGGCTGACCACATCAGCGAGAAGGAATGGAACATGTATACACTGCTTGTAAATATGAGAATAGCATTCACATACATAAATGAAGACATGCTAAGAAGGATAATAACATCATTCATTAGACCAACCCTGGAATATTCATCAGTAGTCTGGAGTCCTCATCTCAAAAAGCACATAGACAAGATTGAAAAAGTTCAAAGGGCCGCTACAAGATGGATACCAAGCTTAAGGGACCTAAGCTACGAAGATAGACTAAATAAACTGAATCTACCAACACTACAGGAGAGAAGGAAAAGAGGTGACATGATAATGCTATATAAATGCATATCAGGAAAGGAGAAAATAGACATAAATGATTACTTAACATATGGAGAAGCATCAGCAAGAGGACACTGCAAAAAATTGCATAAGAAGAGAGGTGATAAAGACGTAAGGAAATTCAGTTTCCCAAACAGAGCAATTGATCAATGGAATGCACTACCAAATGAAATAGTGTGTGCCAAAACAATTCACAAATTTAAGGTTATGGATGATAAATATGGTTTAAGACACGGGACAGTACGAGCTTGACTCATTCCTGTAAAGATACAATTAGGTAAGAAGACTTACACACACACTAACACACACACACACACACACACACGAACAGCCGGAGAGAGAGGACGTCCAAGGCATCGCTCCTGACCTTGAGTAGTTTCAGGAATTTTGTCTGTCCTGTCTCCTAGGGTCTTTCTTTAAATTTAAAATAATGAAAGTTGGTAGACTACCAAAAATCTAAAGATTTGTTGGCAATAGTATACATGAATGTTTGTGGCTTATTGGTAACAGCTGTTTAGGTACTTGATCGGTACGTTAAAGATGGCCGAAAATGTAAACAATGAGGGAATGGAATTTCAAGGATTTGATGCTAATACTAATGTCATGGACCTAGTGAAAACATTAATTATGAGGATTAGTGAACTCGAAAAAAAAAGTAGAGAATCTAGTGATAAAGGATGTGTCAGGAAATACGGAAACCACCATACAGAGTCTAATCCAGTCCAACGAAACAGCCAATGAAGAGATTAAGAATTTGAAGAGGGAGAATGTTGAACTGAGGAGGAAACTTGAAGAGAGTACTAATAAAACGGAGAAGGTGAGTAATGTACTAGAAGAACACAAGGCAAAGTGGGCACACGTAGAAGAAGAACAGAAAGAAGTGGTCAGCTTAAGAGAGATCATCCAGGAAGAAAGGGAAATGAACAAGAAAGAAATGGAAGAAAATGTAGTGAAAATACTGAAGAAAAAAGAGAAAATAGTGAGAGAAACTGTAGAAAGGAACAGATGTGTGATAGTATTTGGAAACAGGGAAGAGGAAGAAAGGTTAGGTTCGCAAGACTCGAGAGAGACACGAACATGGTGAGAGGAATATTAGGCAAGATTGACCCTGGAAGGAAACAAGTGGGTAAAAGAAATTGAGGAAGTAAGGAGGATAGGGCCTTTATAAGAAAGGGGAAACAAGACCAATGAGAGTCAAGTTTACATCAGAAAGTGTAATAAATGAGATACTTAAAGTGACCTGAAATTAAGCAAAGAGGCGGGGATGGAAAATATTATAATAAGAAAAGATCTGAATGAAGAAGAAAGAGAAGCTTTAAAATCATTAAAGGAAGAAGTAAAGGAAAAAAATGATAAGAGGACAGAGGAAGAACGTAATACTTTTTTTGGAGAGTATTGGATATGAAAGTAAGGAAATGGTATTTAAGGAAATAGAAGTGAAGGAAATTAGGGGGGATGGTTGTGAAAGATCAGAAGTTGAGGAAGTGGTACGGACAGAGAGTAGGAGAGAAGAGGGTATTAATAATGTCAAAAATAATTTGAAGGTGATATATACTAATGTTGATGGTTTCATATCGACAAGGATCGAAATTAATGATTTCTTGAGAGAACATGAACCTGATGTCATGTGCTTTGTAGAGACCAAATTAAGAGAAGATATTGATGTTCATTTGGGAGATGGTAAATACAAACTGTGGAGAAAAGACAGAAAAGAAAAAAAAAGGGAGGAGGAGGATGATAGCAGTGAAGAACAACATAAATGTAGATACTGTGGAAATGTGGAGAAGGCAGGGCTGAAGTGATATATATGAAATTAGAAACTGGAGAGAATGTTAAGAGAGATATGGCGGTAGTGTATGTTCCCCCAAAGACGAGAGCATGGAAGGATGACGAATACCATGAGTTGTTGTCAGATATGGCTAGCTACTTGCAAAAAATAATTGAGAAAAGCAATAATATAATTTTGGTGGGTGACTTTAATTGTAAAGAGGTGAACTGGGAGGAATGGTACTCGGGAGGCGCTGACGATTCGTGGGGTACTATGTTATTAAATATAATAATGAATAATGTGATGACGCAGTGGGTCAAAGAAGAGACACGGTTTCGAGGTGAGGACACACCAGCAAGGTTAGATTTACTGTTCACCAAAGAACCTGATGTAATAGAATCATTGGAATATCTCTGTCCTTTGGGAAAAGTGATCACGTGGTCATTGAGTTCCAGATGTTAATAGGAAACGTCGAGCCAAGAGACGAGCTTCATAGACAGGGAAGATACAACTTTGGCAAAGCAAATTTTACAGGATTGAGAAACTTTTTTGAAAATGCGGATTGGAGAAAATTCAGAGAAACAAGAGAGATACAGAGGAAGTGGGATATCTTTCTAGACCTCTATAATTTGGGAGTGGAAAAATTTGTACCAAGAGTAAGAGGGAAAGAAAACAGGAAAAAGGAGTGGTTTAATAGAAGGTGTATGATAGCCAAAAAAGAGAGAGATAAGGCGGAACAATTGGAGAAAGAGAGGTAACGACAGAACAAAGGAAGAATATAAAAGAACAAGAAACGAATACACAAGAATACGTAGGGAAGAAGAAAGGAATTTTGAAAAAGGTATAATTGACAAATGCAAGGATGAACCCAAACTGTTTTATAGATTTGTTAATGGCAAACTGAAACAAAAGGAAGGAATCACCAAACTGAAAGTAGATGGAGAGGTCTTTAATGATGCGGCAATGCAAGCAGAAATAATGAACAAACGTTTCCAGTCAGTTTTCACTAAAGAAAAGGAGCTTGTGGAAGGGGAGGGAGTGATTAGAAATGTTCCGGTGATGAAAGATATAAAAGTGGAGGTGCAGGAAGTGTATAAATTACTGGAAACTCAAGATGTAAGGAAAGCCCCAGGACCTGATGGAATTTCTAATTGGGTACTGAAGGAATGCAGAGAACAACTGGCGGATAAAATTCACAGCTTAATTGTATGCTCACTGGAAGAGGGGAAAGTGCCAAGAATGGAAGAGGGCAAATGTGGTACCAATTTACAAGGGAGGAAACAGAGAACCCCTGAATTATAGACCAGTGTCTCTAACCAGCATGGTCGCAAAATTGTGTGAGAGAATCCTGAAAGACAGATGGATAAAATATCTGGAAGAGATGAATATTTTGGCTGAATGTCAGTTTGGATTCAGAAGTGGAAGGTCATGTGTTTCAAACTTGATGAGCTTTTACTCAAGAGCGATTGATGTGGTACAGGAGAGAGATGGTTGGGTGGATTGTGTGTACTTAGACTTAGAGAAGGCCTTTGACAAGGTACCTCATAAGAGACTAATGTGGAAACTAGAATATATAGGAGGACTAAAGGGGAAACTTCTGGAATGGATGAGAGACTTTTGAGAGACAGACAAATGAGGACAGTAATAAAGGAAAAGATGTCTGGATGGAGGGAAGTAACAAGTGGAGTCCCTCAAGGCTCAGTGTTGGCGCCAGTAATGTTCCTGATTTATGTAAATGATATGGTAGATGGAGTGAACAGTTATGCGAGTCTGTTTGCTGATGATGTAAAGATCTTGAGGAAGATAGAGGTTGAGGAGGATTGTAAAATACTGCAGGAGGATTTGGATAGGATACACAATTGGAGCCGGACGTGGGAAATGAAATTTAATGTAAAGAAATGTAAAATATTGGAAATGGGTAAAAGTACCAGGAGACCATCACTGAATTATTTTTTGGGTAATGAATTAATCACGAAAAGGAGAGAAGAGAAAGATTTGGGAGTGCTGGTCCAAGATAGTTTGTCACCAGAAAAGCACATTAACAAGATAGTTGGAGAGACTTATAAGCTCTTGACTAACATAAGAGTAGCATTTCATTATATGGATGAGGAAATGATGAAAAAATTGATAGTGGCCATGATCCGCCCCAGGTTAGAATATGCAGCGGTAGTGTGGTCCCCACACAAAAGAAAGATATAAACAAGATTGAGAGAATACAAAGAACAGCAACCAAGATGGTCCCCAGTCTGACAGACCTGTCATACAGAGAGAGGCTGGAAAAACTGGATTTGCCTTCGTTAGAGGAAAGGAGAAAGAGGGGAGACATGATTGCGGTGTTCAGGACCATGGTGGGAGTAGATAAAATTGACAAAGAAGATCTGTTTGTATGGGATAAGAGAGCAACAAGAGGACATGGAATGAAATTGAAAAAGTCAAGCTGTTTGAAGGATATCAAGAAATATAGCTTTCCTTACAGAAGTATAGACTTATGGAATAGCCTGGACAAAGAGATCGTCCAGTCTAAAAACATAAACGAGTTTAAAGTTAAATTCGACTTATTGAGAAACAGCGACGGAAACCCACGAGCATAGTACATTCCGTGTATATCACAATTAGGTATATTCTTAAATATTTGGAACGACTTAGACAAAGAGGTGGTGCATGAGAAAAACATTCATGTGTGTAAAGGTAGACTTGATAAATGTGGATATGGAGACAGGACAACACGAGCATTGCTCAATTCCTGTATACTACAAATAGGTAAATACAAATAGGTAAATACACACTACCGCACTTACACACACTCTAACACACACACACACACACACACACACACACACACACCACATACCTCCTCATCTTCCAATCCCACAAGTCCTACAACACCATCAACACCCCTGGAGGAAGTGAGTTCTCCATATTTGGTTGATATGTATATTGACCTATTATCAATTCCCCTATAATTTTCAGGCAAATGACCGTCTTCTACATATTACATATATGATAGAAAGTAAAGCTTCATTAGCAGTAATTTGGAAAAAGTAGTGTTCATGTGTGGTAGTTACAACCATAAAAAAACAACCTTGGAAGATTTTATATTCTGTACATACAAAAAAAAAAAAAAAAGCTTTGAGAGCATAGTCTTTAGGCAAAGGGGGAGAAAACAGTTTTTTTTTTTTCGCTTGCGGTAAAAGTACAGTAGGTACCGACCGGAAGAGTAATCTACCTGTGTCGTCTTATTACTCGAAAACTGTTGGGCGTATCGACTTCCTGTAAGAACCATGATAAAGAGCAGTAAATTCTACGCATGTTCATTTTCAGAATATAATCCTTTGAGAACATTTTCTGTTGGAAAAGTTGGGGGAACAGACTTGTTTTTTTTCCTCGCTAGTGGTAAAGTCTGAAGCGCTCGGAGGAGTAATCTCACTTTGTCGGCCAATTATTCGAAAACTATTGGACGTATCGATTTCCTGTATGAACCATGATAAAGAGCAGTAAATTCTGTGTATGTTCAATTGCAGAATATAAGCCTTTGGGAGCAATTTCTGTTGGAAAAGTTGGGGGAACAGACTTTGTTTTGTTCCTCGCTAGCGGTAAAGTCGGAAGCGCTCGGAGGAGTAATCTCCCTTCGTCGGCCAATTACTCGAAAACTATTGGACGTATCGATTTCCTTTAAGAACCATGATAAAGAGCAGTAATTTATACGTATGTACAAGACATAACAAAGTAATATCTGTGATAAGAATTCGTTGTTACGTAGGCGGGAATATTGTGCATGCTATGCGCACATCACGAGTGACGTACTGACATGAGTTCCCAGTCGTTTTTGGCGATTTACTCGACAACTATGAGGTGCATCGAAACCATTTTTAGGTCGTTAGAAAGCTGGTGAAATTCTGCATAATATTATGCAATAAAAACATAAAGTGCGAGAAAAGTTCAGAATTTGAGCTCCTTGAATTTTTTTCAAAAATGGCTTTCAATTTTTGGCTGTTTTCTCGAAAACTACAAACCGTATCAACACCGGATTTGTCTCTTTAGAAAGCTGATGAAATTCTCTATCAAAATTTCTAAAAACATTTTCCTGTATGATGGAAAACATTCGAATGGTGATGTTGGGAATTGAACGTGATGTAGCGAAATGTTTACTCACGGCCACCTAATGTTGTTTTATTTGTGTTTTCTTGTTTTTTGTGGTGCTTATCAGCTAGAACAAACATCGACGAATAAGATGACATAGGTTTCATGGCAGTATATTGATGTTTGGGTGGTGAAAATAAGGAAAGAATACGTGTTATGTGCCGGGCACAGGCAGCCGGGCCAGGCGGCCTCGCAGGAAAAGTTGTGCGCCAGAAAACTTTTTTTTTAATGCGAGGAAGAAGGAACCAAAGGCCATGAGCCCGCAGTAACAGTTCCCTCCAAGAGAAAAACAAAATACAATAGAGAGCCAAATTCAAGATCCGATCATTTTGAGATGCCTGGACACACTACGTTTGAAAGACTGGAGATCATAGGCAGCAGGAAATACAGCCAGAGGGAGACAGTTCCAGAGCTGACCTGTTGCATAAATGAAAGACTGGGAGTAACGGTTAACTCTTGCATTAGAGAGTTGGACAGAAAAGGGATGAGAGTTTGCTGCCAGACGTGTGCTACGCGCTCGTTGTAGAGGTGGAGGTATGCAAGCAGACAGTTCAGAGGAGCAGTGACCATTAAAGTAGCGATAGAAAAGAGATAAAGATGCAACAGTGCGGCAAAGAGACAGAGGTTGAAGGGAGTCAGTAAGAGGAGAGTTAATGAGACGAAAAGCCTTTGACTCCACCCTATTGAGAAGAGCTGTATGTGGGGAGCCTCCCCACACATGAGAATTGTACTCCACACAGGGGCAGATAAAACCCCTGTATAGAGACAACAATTGTGCAGGGGTAAAGAAAGAGCGGAGTCGGCTTAGCACACCCAATCTCTTGGAAGCAGATTTTATAAGAGATGTAATATGATCTTTCCAAGATAAGTCCCGAGTAAATGAAACCCCAAGCATGTTCAATGATGATGCAGGATTAAGCTGAATATTATTAAACATTAGTGGGTATACCTGTGGAAGATTTTGTCGGGTTGATAGGTGTAATAACTGAGTCTTAGATGCATTAAAGACAACCATATTATTTTTACCCCAGTCAGAGATATGAGCCAAGTCAGACATTAGGTGTGCCATAGCCTCATCCCTTGTTTCTTGAAGTAACTGTTGAGATGGGCATTGCGGGAACCGAATGGAAAGGTGAAGGGTGGAGTCATCAGCGTATGAGTGGATAGGGTTAGATGTACAGCTTAGAAGAACATTGATGAATAAAAGGAAGAGAGTTGGTGATAGGACAGAGCCCTGAGGAACACCACTGTTAATAGATCTAGGAGAAGAACGATGGCCGTCTACAACAGCGGCTATAGAACGACCAGAAAGGAAGCTAGCAATGAAGGCACAGATAGAAGGATAGAAACCGTAGGAGGGCAGTTTGGAAATTAAAGATTTATGCCAGACTCAATCGAAAGCCTTTGAGGTGTCAAGTGCAATGGCAAAGCTTTCGCCAAAGTCCCGAAAGGAGGATGACCAGGAGTCTGAAAGGTCTTACCACAAATTTAAACTCAGTTCATTTTTTCCTTCAGTCCATATCCCCTTTGGCCCTTTTCCTCACAGAACCACAAATCTCACCCTCTACCGATATATCTCCATTTTGTTTTCCCGGTTACCATCTCCTTACAAACTTTCGAAACAAGGGCGGCACTTGTTGTTATATCAAATCCCAATATGCAGTTGATACTATTTTAAACTTCACTTCATCCAGTTTTGATTACTCATTATATAAATTAAATTGCCAAAACATTGCCAAATATATCTGTGTAGTTTATCGTTCCCCCAATGCTTCTTCGGAACCCAGTGTATTTGATTCCATATCCACTCAGTTGAGTAACCTTGACCTTGTCCTTGACAATGAAATTACCATTTTGGGTGATTTTAACATACACAATGTTGAATGGTTATTGCATTCTGCCCGGACTGACGACGCTGGTCTAGAGTGCGAGCTGTTTGCGGAATCATTTAATCTCACCCAGTTGGTAAAGCAACCAACCAGAATACCTGATAATTCTGACCATAATGCCCATCTCTTGGATTTATTCTTGACAAATAATCCAGATCAATACAGGATAGAGGTACTGTCACCACTTGGATCCTCTGACCACAATCTCATCAAAGCCTCATTAGTTAACCCTCCTACACCTCCCCATTCCGAACCTGTCAGGGTGACCTGATGGCACTTTGACAGGGCAGACTGGGATGGATTTAGAAATTATCTTGCTGATGTTCCATGGCAGTCTTTCTTCTCTAGTGATCCCAATTCTACCCAGTCCCACATTTGCGACTTAATACTAGCTGGTATGGATTTATTCATACCAAGTCAACAGTTCACTAAAAGATCAAACTCTCCAAAATGGTTTGATGGCAATTGTGCCAGAGCAACAGCCCAAAAGTCATTAGCATATAACTCTTACTTAAAATCAAAAACATCTGAATCACTCTCCCAATTTAAAATTGCTAGAAATCATGCAAAAGCTGTATTAAATCTATCTAAATCAAACTTTCTTCAAAAGCAAGCATCAAAACTACTTAACAACCCTAATGACAATAGAATATTCTGGTCAACTCTTAATTCTTTCAATAATAACTTTAACAAGTCATCTTCCATTCCCCCACTAAAATCTTCAGATGGCAATATTACAAATGACCCACGTGGGAAAGCAGATATCTTTGCTAGTACCTTTGCAAGAAACTCTACCATGGATGATACCAGCCAGAATGTCTCAGTACTGGAACTTGATTATCCCGAAATTGCCCCACTTAAAATACAGACAAGATTCGTAAAATCCATCCTAGACAATTTACCTACCAACAAAGCTCCAGGCCCAGATGGAATTCCGCCAATTGTTTTGAAAAAGTGTTCCCCTGAACTTGCCTCTGTCCTAGCTAAATTATTCAGACTATGCATACGTACTTCTTTATTCCCAAATTCATGGAAAGAAGCCAATATCCACCCAGTTCCGAAGAAAGGAAGTTCGTCTGACCCCTCCAATTACAGACCAATAGCTGTCACATCTTCTCTTGGTAAGGTATTTGAAACTTTAATTAATAAGCATATTGTTAAACATCTTGAATCCAACAACTTAATTAGTGATAGACAATACGGCTTTCGCCGCGAAAGATCCACCATTGACATACTCAATCTCTTAACTCATACGATCCATCAGTCAATTGATCTTTTTGGAGAAACTCATGCAGTAGCTCTTGATATCTCTAAAGCTTTCGACAGAGTATGGCACCGTTCCCTGCTGTCCAAACTCCCTTGCTATGGACTAACGTCTTTTGTTCCTTTGATTTCTTCTTATCTTAGTGACAGGAAAATAAGAGTAAAAGTAGATGATGTATATTCAAATTTCCACTCAATTAATGCCGGCGTGCCGCAGGGATCAGTTCTGGCGCCAACCCTATTTCTGGTTCACATTAATGATCTCTTATCTGTCACTCACAATCCCATTCACTCATATGCAGGTGACTCAACACTACATAGTTCATTCACACTCAGACATCCATTTACAAAGTCTAATATCTCTACCTCTCAACTCAGTACAGCCATCTCCATTAATCAAGATCTATCTACAGTGCTCGTCAGAAGTATGGGGCGCCCTGCGTCCCTCCTGAGAAACAAACCTTTCAACATTGAAAAAACATATAAATAATGCATTTTATTTACCTTTAGTGCTTCGTAGGGTAGCCTTTATGTTTCTTCACGGACCTGAGACGTCTTGGAAGTGAAAGGGCGAGGCTCCTGAGGTGCTGGAGGGGTATTTTGTCCCAGGAGTCACGAATGGCGGCTTCCAGCTTAGGCAGAGAGCTCACGTCCTTCCCTTGGAGACTCTTCTTTACGAGGTACCAGAGGTTTTCAATCGGGTTGAGGTCTGGGCTATTTCCTGGCCAGTCTGTCATGAATGATACCTCGCAGTCACGAAGCCAATTGGTGACCGATTTGGCCTTGTGAGCAAGTGCACCGTCCTGCTGAAACACTCGTGCACCTGTTAGCTCGAAGGAGTCTGGTAAATGATCACACAGAAGCTCCAGGTAAACATCCTGATTCACTCTGAGGTTCTTGGGAAGTACAACAAGCTTCCCCAAACCCTTCCCTGAAAAACAACCCCATACCATGAGTGAATCAGGATGTTTAACTGTGCTTTCTACATACCGTGGGTCAAGTGGGTCACTACCTTTGCATGCTTCTCTGTTACAGGTAACACTAAACGTTGCCTCATCAGACCACAACACTGACAACCATTGCTCCTCACCCCAATTTCGATATTTATTAGCAAAGGCAAGCCTACGAATTCTCTGGCTGCTAGAGAGAAGAGGCCTTTTCACAGGCCTGTGACTTGTGTAACCAAGCTCATGCACCCTACGAGACACTGTTCTCACTGACACCTCACCAAACACTTCCGGGTTGCTCTCCTTAATTTTCCTTGCACTCACACAAGGATTAAACTCCACTGCACGTTTTAAAACATTAACAGACCTTGGGGAAGTTTTCCTAGGCCTACCAGACCTCGGTTTCTTTGTGGGAACTTCACCACTGTTTTCCTCCCGAAACCGCGCACACCAACGACGCACTGTCGATCGTGCCACACCAACCAATTCACTAATTTCCTTTCTCTGGTGGCCTGCCTCCTTTAGAGCAATGATCTGGGATATGATTTCACTCGATAGTTCACGGGTAGGTGCCATAATAAAGTTTTGAAGGCCAAAACACTGCGGGACACTCGGTAAAAAATGGCGCAATTTGAGAGGGACACTCGGCGGAGTTCCTCTCTCTCAGGCAGCCCGTGGGCGACTGAGGCGGGAACCAACCAGCGCGTCAGAAGGCCTCAGGCTACCGTGACGTCATGCTCGGAGCTCAAACTTATGGCTCAATTCTTACCCCCAAAAATGGGTGATTCTTTTTGGGCCATAAGTATTGCGCGCCCGGCGGACAACGCTGAATACTTCTGACGAGCACTGTACAATCAGTGAATGGGGACAAAACAACCTTGTCTCTTTTAATGCTAGTAAAACTAAATATATACAGTTTACTAATAGACAGATATTGCCAGATTCGTACATTACCTTCAGTGCTACTAATATTCCCATCTCCAAAAGTATTGAAATTCTTGGTGTCTCACTTAACAGTGCCCTCAGCTGGACCTCTCATGTCAGATCACTTGCTAAAACCGCCTCAAAGAAACTTGGATTATTGTACAGAGTCCGTAACTTCTTCGCCGATGAGCAGTTGGCTATAATTTATAAGAGTCATGTGCGCTCTCAGCTTGAATATTGCTCACCCTTGTGGGATGGTTGTGGAGAGGTTGCATTAAGACAACTAGACAAAATTCAGAATAAAGCTGTTAGAATCATTAACAACCCTGCCATTACATATAAACTACCTCCCCTGCAAGTAAGAAGGAATGTTGCCTCCCTTGCATTATTTTACAGATATTTTTTTGGCAAATGCTCAGACGAAGTTGCGTCCATGTTGCCACCTCTCCATGCCTTCCCTCTTGCTACACGGGCATCTGGTAGCGCTCATGACTGGAATGTCACTCAACCATATTGCAGAACTTCTGCCTATCAGTCTTCTTTCATTCCCCGAACTGCATCTCTCTGGAACTCGCTTCCCCAGAGTTGTTTTCCTCCAAATTTCAACCTACAACTGTTCAAGTCTAACTGTTACAGATATTTTATGAACAGAGGACACCAGTAATCTGGTGAATGGATTATTTTTTTTCCATTTGTTTTTCCTTCCTCCGTTCTGTTATTTAAAAAAAAAAAAAAAAAAAAAAAAAGGTGAGAAGATCGCCAGTGGAGCGTCCCTGACGGAACCCATACTGACGATCGGAAAGAAGGTTGTGATAGGAAAGATGCCTTATAATTTTTCTATTAAGAATTGACTCGAAAACTTTTGAAATACAGGACGTTAAAGCAATTGGACGATAGAGGGTTGGGAGTGGTCACCCTTCTTTGGGACTGGCTGAATGAGAGCAAACTTCCAGCAAGAAGGAAAGGTACAAGTTGACAGACAAAGGCGAAAGAGTTTGGCTAGGCAGGGTGTAAGCACAGAAGCACAGTTCTTGAGAACAACAGGAGGGACCCCATCAGGCCCATATGCCTTGTTAGTACTGAGGCCAGTGATGGCAGAAAATACATCAACTGAAGAAATTTTAATGTCAGCCATGAGGAAGTCAGAGGGGGGAAGTGATGGAGGAACAGCACCGGAATCGTCTAAGGTGGAATTGGAGGAGAAAGTCTGTGTGGAGAGATCTGCTTTATCAGTAGAAGAAATAGCTACAGAACCATCAGAGTAGAAAAGAGGAGGGAAGGATGATGAGGTAAAGTTGTTAGAAAGATTTTTGGCAAGGTGCCAGAAGGAGCGGGAAGAATTTGAGTTGGAGAGTTGAGAGCATTTAGTATGGATGAAATTATTTTTAGTAGAGCGAAGAACAGACTTAGCACGATTCCCGGCAGAAACGTAAAGATTATGTGATTCAGGGGTGGGTTGGCTCCGGTACCTTTTGTAGGCCTTCTCCTTGTTGCGAACAGCATTAGAACAAGCGTGATTAAACCAAGGCTTTCTTGCGTTAGTCAAAGGATATGAGAAAGGAATGTATGCTTCCATGCCCGAGAGAATAACCTCCGTAATGTGCAAGGCACACTCAGATGGCTCACGGCCATGGAAGCAATAATCATTCCAGGGAAAATCAAAGAAGTACTGCCTGAGGGCCTCCCAGTCCGCGGCTCCAAAATGCCACAGACGACGTTTCCCTGGAGGGTCCACAGGCCGTATCGGAGTGATAGGACAGGTTAAGGTAATAAGGTTGTGATCGGAGGAGCCCAACGGAGAGAAAAGATTAACAGAGTAAGCAGAAGGATTAGTTGTGAGGAAGAGGTCAAGTATGTTGGAGCTCTCTCCAAGACGGTCTGGGATACGGGTAGGGTGCTGTACAAGCTGCTCTAGGTCATTAAGGATAGAAAAGATGTAGGCTTGTTCACCAGGTGGATCCGTGAAAGGAGAGGAGAGCCAAAGGTGGTGGTGAACATTGAAATCTCCAAGAATGGAGATTTCAGAGAAAGGAGAAATGGACAGAATGTGTTCCATCGTAGAAGTAAGATAGTCGAAGAATTTTTGATAGTAGAATTAGGGGATAAGTAAACAGCACAGATATATTTAGTCAGAGAATGACAGGAAAGCCGAAGCCAGAGGGTGGAGAATTCAGAAGAATCAAGTTCAGGAACAGGAGAGCAAGATAAGTCGTTGCGTATGTATACACAACAGCCACCTTTGGCTTTGAAATGAGTATAGAGAAAGTAGAAGGATACAGAAAAGGGTTTGCTGTCAGTTGCCTCAGACAGTTGAGTCTCCGTTAGAAAAAGAAGGTGAGGTTTAGAGGAGGAGAGATGGTGCTCAACAGAGCGAAAGTTAGATGTAAGGCCGCGAATGTTGCAGAAATGAAGAAGAAGAGAGTCAGACAGTAGTTCCAGGCACCTCGAGTCGTCACCGGGAGAGGGGCAGATGGCGGGGGCATTTATGGTCCCCCCCCCTGGGGACTCCGAGGCTGGGTGAATTGACGCCATTTTTCATGAATTTTGAATAGGAAGTGTAGTGTGTACTGTGCATGTAGTTTGGTGAAGATAGAGAAATTTGTACTGGAGAGCATGCTGGCCTACTCTCTGTGTAACTGAGACACTGAAAAAGTTCAGCAAAGGGGGATGGTCAGGAACTAGTCCTGAGGGCTGATGAAACAGGAGCTCCAGCACTCCCTGTCATCAGCTTTCCATCCACCTCGGGAGTACTGCCCTGCTCGACTGGTGCTACAGTCTACTCCTCTCTTACTGAAACTTATCGTGCACGAGAGGGTAAATGTGCCACAATTACTTTCCATTCAGATGTATCAGTCTCTACTGCAATCAGTTCTACTTGTGAGGGCATATATATCTATGGTCTGACAAATCTAAACTGGCGGCTAGGGTGGGGCGTGAAGCTTTGTACAGTGTTGCTACGTTATCCATACGTGCCATCCCCCTCCCTCTCTCGCTTTCCTGGGGGGAGATGTGCGTCACCCTGGGGAATTTTGTTTTTTTTATAAGTGACTGTTATAAACTTATGCTTTCATTTCTTTATTTTTTATTATATCTAATTATATTTAAAAATATTTATTATTGGGGGCTGGTTGAGCTGCTATCCTGTCTGAGGCAAGGACACAAAGGAAAGTGAACCAAGACGCTCTAGCCGAGTTAGACTGGGTAGGTGTGAGTGTTGCTGCTCACGAGGGTTTAGTATATTATTTTTTAAACCAAGAAATTGGCATATTTTTACTTATATTCCTGCACATTATCATATAATCATAATTGTGACATTGTTACCCACCTCAGAAATACGGTAAAAGCCAATAAAAGTTACTACATATTTTTTTTTTTGCATCACCGTAAAATATTTATGCCACGTTTCTGTATTGCTGTATAAATATTTTATGCGTAATAAATTTACTGCTCTTTCATATATTATAATACACAATTAACAGTGTATTCATATGTGTTTATCTTATTTGTGATGCCTTTTACATATATAACAGCCGATTCACATCACGTGTTTGGGAAACATAGCATCACTGTATGGAGGTTTGCGCCACACCCTAGCCGCCAGTTTAGATTTGTCAGACCATAGTTCTATTTCTTTTGTAGATTTTTCTTTGTTGATATAATTCCTCCTTTTAAAAAATTCCTGTCTCTTCTCCATATATTGTATTCCTCTAAGTTTGGGGTATCGTTTGATATCCATGGGGTTAGTTTTTTTTCAGTTAGACAAATATTATGTGGTTCCTTTTCTTTGGTATAATCTTTCATCTCTAAAAATTTAGATACTATTCCATCTACATTTTAGTACATCAGCTTAACCCTTTTACCGCGGGCTTGATTTGCTTTTTGTTGCGGCACCCGCAGGCATATTCGTGCTCCGACAGACTCTCTAAAAATATTTGCCAAATATCAGTTATTAGTGTTAGAATATTAAAATCACATATGCTTATGGCACATACCTTCAGCTTTCTCCTGGGGTGTTTGTTGAGCCTTCGTCGAGTACCGTAGGACTTGTGGAGACCTCTGAAGTTGGGTAACGAAGTCTCCACTTTACACTTTCCGACAACCCGTAATATGATTACCACGGCCTGATAATATCACTAGAAACACTATTCTATGATTCTCAAATAGTTTGGAATCCATATTCCAAAAAAAAAAAAACACTGTGAAAGCAATGAAAATTGCGAGGGCGTATGACCTTCCCGCTTGCGCTAGTTCGCCGCTGGTGTTGTCATTTATTATTCTTAAAAACACTCACAGTTTATATTTCTATTACTATATAACACTTATATATATCTACAGTCTTTATCCATAAAAGTCCTTCAGTAGTAGTAGTTTATTGTCACTGTAGGCATTTAATTTCTTTCAGTAAAATATGTAGCATTCACTTTCTTGTCCTGTATACTAGCACTGAGAGTGAATGTCACTTTCACCTTCACTCTCATAACTCATAGTATTCATACATGCTAGAGTGAAAGTTTCACTTTCATTACTCCTAGTATATATACTGGTATTCTTATAATACTAATTTACATTTCTATTTACATTCTCTATTTTATTTACGTTATTTACATTTCTATTTTATTTACACTGTGTTATGCACTGGCACTTGAAGTAACTTATAAAACTATTTTCCAGTGTTCACTTATATTTACATTCATTGCTTTCACTTGCTGTTTACACATTATTTACACATTATTTACAATTCCACTTGCACTGTTTTACTCAACAGAAAGAGCGTAGTCACTCTCTTTCAATTGTCAGCCCTTTACCTCTTTCCACACAAGGTTTAGTAGGGGGTAAAGGTCACAGGGCCCTTTGCATGGGGCTAAAAAGTGGCGGAAGTTAGCAGGAGCAAACAGACGTACCTTCACCTTGGAAGATGACAGTGAACTGATAGGGGTGGGCCGGGGTGGCCTACCTAGGGAAATGCATTACTGCCAACGTCAGCCTCTTGACAGCTGCTAATATATAGCAGTGAAATGATTGGCAGGAAATCTAGACAATACATTATAAATTAGGTAGTTCCAGGTGAATGTAAATATCACTTAGGCTTCTCCCTTCCCTCCTTATATATATTTTTAGTACAAGAATAGATTATACGGCATATTTCATGGGGAAATAAACTGCGAAAATTAGCGAACGAGTGCACGTGAGGTGTTGTCAGGTGATAATTAGCCAATTCCTGGTGTATGGCACTCTCACTTACCTTATTTCTTTTTGGTATATATTATTTGGTAGAAGAATAGGGTATAGGGCTTATTTCAATGGATGAAATCAGTGGAAAATTTCAGGGAAGATTTACTTAGCGTAGCACGGCCGGGCAGGCGAGAGGAGAAGGTAATAGAGGGAAGGTAGGGAGGGGAGTCAAGAACGGGGAGAAATGGCTAAATTGTCAACAATGGATGGGAGTACAGATGAGATTAGGAGTGCTGACTAGTGTTGGACATTGGCAGTACTGATAGATGATACAAGCTACCACTTGAAAGCCCCGGCGAATTCAAAATAACACAGAATCGCAAAAGTGACGCCCCGCAGTATGATCCCTTGCTCCCAAGTGTCACAAAAGTGATGCCCCGCAGTTAAGGGGTTAATCATCTTGTTTACTTACTTGCCATAGGTTGAGTCCATTACCTTGTTTGTATTCCCTTTTTTATTTTTTTATTTTTTTTATGTGTCCGACTCTGGGCATAGGCTTCACAGCCTGCTATCAAGGCCCAGCGGTCCTCCTACATACCATACACCTCTACATGTCACAACTTCGGCGCTAACACCCACCGTCCATATTGAATACATACTAGGGCTGTCTCATACAGGACTGGTGTATTGGTATTAGCGGGGGTATTTTTACGACATGTCGGCGGGTCTTCTGGTAGATCAGTAAAGCCTGATTTAATGAAATTCAAATCCTTAAACTGTTCCCTGCCCCAGCTGGGATTCGAACCTGGGTCCGTAAGGACTGCAGGCCACCTCTTTACCGATTGAGCCACCGCCTCCCTGCTGGTTATGTACCACTTTTGTACCTGCAATCCATTGATTTTGTAAAAAAAAAAAAAAAAAATATTTTCTTCCTCTGATCTTTCCTCGTACTTTGTTTTTGTTTCCTCCCTCTTCTCCTTTAGTGTTCCCAATTCCTCTTTTTATCCATACTTTTTTAAATTCCTCTTTTTCCATGAGTTTGTTCGCATTTTTTTATATTTCCGCTACAGTGTTTGCACTCTGAAAGGTTACTTTCAGGGGTATTTACTGACTTCTTTCATATTTCCCTAGCCTTTTATGTTCTATGTCTTTGTTACAGATATCCTCTGATACTTGCTTCACTATGTTCATTATTTTTTCCATCTTTTTGTCCCTTGAGATTCTGTTTTTTTTTTTTTTATTTCTTCACCTATGCCACTGATTACTATAGATTTGGTAATCTCTACAGCTATTATTATTTTTTTAATGATTTGTTTCACTACCTTACACTTTTTTTCTTCTACCTTTGTATCTAAATAATTCTTCACTTTCACCATTTCAGCATACATAGTTTGTGCCTCATCTTTGTAGTATCTCACTAATTTATTTATCTGTGTTATTTTCTCTAAAGTATTACTACTTAGATCTTTCAGATTGCTTCCTTGCCTGATGTTCTCTATAATTTCTGAAATCATCCCTAATTGTTTCATGGTTGACAACTTTACATCCCTTTTCACTAGCCTTCATTTTCAGTGAATACTTCAGGTGACTTCATCTGTTGTTGTGGCTTTCCTGTTTATTTTCTTTATTAATTCCTCATTTTTTCCCTCTTGTCTGCGTAGCTGTTTCTTGATTTCATCGATTTCCATTTGAAAAGTTCTCTCTACTTTATTTACTTTTTCAAGTAACTTAAAATAAGTTTCATTTTCAACCAGTTCTGGGTTGAAGTCATCATCCTGTTTTTTACCTTTGTCTCTTCTCATAGCACCTTCTACAGGCACCTTTCCCAAAATACGAAGCCATCTTAATCTCTACTTACAGTTTTGCATCACTGCATTCACCTTGTTGTTGTCTAGCTGACGTAATGAAATTCAGCACATTCCTTGATGCTGATTTATAGATGTTTGATTACTTTAGGCTAAACTTTTTTTTTGCTGTTACTTGTTTTGCTATGTTGGATCTTCACTAAAATTAGTCTAATAAGAGAATGACCCATAAATAGGTACAACTTGGCTATCCCCAGAGCGGAGCTCAGTGGCATACGTCCGACTCGTGTGTTGTCTCTCCTGTGTGTGTGTGTACTTACCTAATTGTACTTACCTAATTGTATCTTTACAGGAATGAGTCAAGCTCGTACTGTCCCATGTCTTAAACCATATTTATCTTACATATCCTTAAATTTGTGAATTGTTTTGACACACACTATTTCATTCGGTAGTGCATTCCATTGATCAATTGCTTTGTTTGGGAAACTGAATTTCCTTACGTCTTTATCACCTCTCTTCTTATGCAGTTTTTTGCAGTGTCCTCTTGCTGATGCTTCTCCATATGTTAAGTAATCATTTATGTCTATTTTCACCTTCCCTGATATGCACTTATATAGCATTATCATGTCACCTCTTTTCCTTCTCTCCTGTAGTGTTGGTATATTCAGTTTATTTAGTTTTTCTTCGCAGCTTAGATCCCTTAAGCTTGGTATCCATCTTGTAACGACCCTTTGAACTTTTTCAATCTTGTCAATGTGTTTTTTGAGATGAGGACTCCAGAGTACTGATGCATATTCCAGAGTTGGTCAAATGAATGATGTTATTATCCTTCTTAGCATGGCTTCATTTATGTATGTGAATGCTATTTTCATATTTGCAAGCAGTGTATACATGTTCCGTACCTTCTCGTTGATGTGGTCAGCCGGAGATAGTCTGTTATTGATAATCACACCTAGGTCCTTCTGTCTTTCTGATGTGTATGTGGTTTTATTTCCTAACTTATAATCCCAATCAGGTCTTTTTCCACTTTTACCTAACTTGATTATATGACACTTGTCCACATTGAATTCCATTTGCCATGTATTACTCCATTCATAAAGTTTATTTAATTCTTCCTGTAGCTCTTTACAAGAGTCTGTGTTAGTAATTCTCCATTGTATTTTTGCATCATCTGCAAACATATTCAGAGAGCTCTCATTTCCAGTGTTACTGTTTATATGATTTATATTCACTAAAAACATGATTGTTGCCAGCACTGAACCCTATGGTACTCCACTAGTCACTTCTTTCCATGATGAGTAGTTTCCTCTTAGTATTGTTCTCATTTCTCTTTTTATGAGAAAATCTTGCATCCAACAAAACAGTTTGCCTCGAATTCCTCCTTGATGGTACAGTTTCCATAAAAGTCTTTGGTGTGGTACTGTGTCAAAAGCTTTCTTGAAATCTAAACAGATACTGTCCACCCATCCTTCTCTTTCCTGTATTGTGTTTGTTACTCTGTCATAGTAGCTCAACAGATTAGTAATACATGATTTTCCTTTTCTGAAACCAAACTATCTTTCTGTTATACTGTGTTCTTCTAGATGATTTACCCAAGCTTTTCTTATAAGCTTTTTTAATACCTTGCTTACAACACTGGTCAGTGATACTGGTTGGTAGTTGAGTGGATTTTGTCTATTTCCTTTCTTGAATAAGGGGACAATATTTCCTTTCTTCCAAATATCAGGTAGTTTACCTTGACTCAAGGATTTCTTGAAAATTAAAGATAATGGTTTACATAACTCCTTTGCACATTCTCGTAGTACCGAACGTGAAATTTCATCAGGACTACTTGCTTTTCCTCTGTCTAATTTATTTAACTCCTTCTGTATTACTTTTTCTTCTATTTGTGTATCTGGTAGTATGTGTGGACATGCATGTTCCACATAGTCCCTCTCAAAATTTTTTCTTCTGTAAAAACTAATTGGAAATTCTTATTTAGTGCGTCACAAATATCTTTCTCTTGTGTATAAGTGATTCCCTCGTCCGTAATGGGTTGTATTATATCTTTTACTTTGGTTTTGCTTCTGATGTAGCTGTAAAACAGCTTTGGTTGATCACTACTTTAACTTATTATATCCTCCTCAAACCGTTTTTGGGCTTCCCTCCTTATTCTTGTATAATCGATTCTTGCCTGTTTGTAATTATTATACACCCTTTCACTATTGTGTCTTCTGTATCCATTCCACAACAAATCTCTTCTTTTGACTTTTTACATTCTGTATTGAACCATTTCTGTATTTTCTTATCTGCTTCTTTGTGCTGTGGGATGTACTTGTGGACGCCTATTTCATAAAATTCACAGAATTTTTTATATAGAGCATTTAAATCTTGTCCTCTAAGCTCATTTTCCCAATCAACTTCTAAGAAATACTTCTTTAGGTCTTGATAATTTCCCTTTTTATAGTTTAGGCTCTTTTTGTAACTGTCATTGCTGTTAACTATGTCATGCTATCCTGAAGTTGTAATTTAGTACTGCATGATCGCTTTTGCCGAGTGGAGGGTAATATATTAAACTGTCAGTATCATTTTCTTGCCTAGTAAATATTAGATCTAGCACTGAAGGTACATCGAGTCCTCTTTTTCTGGTGGTTTACCTCACATGTTGCTTTAGGAAAAACTCTTGCACTAGATCCAGAAGCTTTTGGTCCCAACAGCTTTCTTGGCTAATTATATCTAGAGTATACCAATTTATATTTGTATTAAAATCTCCAGTTAGTATAATTCTTTCCGATTTCTCTTCCATTTCATGTAGCAATGATCTTAAACTCAGAATTGTACTCTCTGCCAGGTCCTCATATTCGTCTCTTTCCCATGTGTTTGATCTGGGTGGCATGTACAAATTGGCTACAATTACTTTTCCTTCAGATGTGTTGACCTCTGCCGCAATCAGTTCTACTTGTGATGGTATATCTAGTTTTATTTCATTGAGTTTTAGATTTTTCTTAGTTAATATTATAATTCCTCCTTTTTTAAAATTTCTGTCTTCTCCATTTACTGTATTCCTCTTAGTTTAGTATGTCATTGGATATTCGTGGTGTTAATTTTGTTTCCGTTAGGCATATTATTTGTGGTCCATTTTCTCTGACATAATCATTCATCTCTGGTTATTTAGATACCATTCCATCCACATTTGAGTACATCAACTTAATCATCTTGTTTATATACTTGTCATGACATGGTTCTACTACCTTCCTCCTTTTTATTCCTTCCTGTTTGTGTACCACTTTCGTACCTGGAATCCTATTAGTTTGTAAAAAAATTTCTTCTCTTCTGATCTTCCCTCATTTTTTGTTTTTTCTTCCTCCCTCTTCACTTTCAGTAATTCCAGTTCCTCTTATGTTAGGCATCTTTTTATCCATACATTTTTGAATTCCTCTTTTTCCATAAGATTCTTTGCATTTTTTAGTATCTCCTCCACAGTGTTTATACTCTGGAAAGTCACCTTGAGGTCTTGTCTTGCTTTTCTCGTATTTCCCTAACCTTTTGTGTTCCTCTATGTCTTTACTACAGATTTCCTCTGATACTTCTTTCAGTAAGCTCATTACATTTGCCATCTCCTTTTTGTCTCTTGTGATCTTGTTTTTAACTTCTTCCTCTTCAGTACCAGTGATTACTATGGATTTGTTCATATCTACTGAGTCTCTGACACTTTGGATTGTTTTGGATTATTCTTTTCACTTCTTGTTTAATGCTTTTTTCCTCCACCCTTGTTTCTAAGTCTTTCTTTACTCTCACTATTTCAGCATACATGGTTTCCACATCATTTTTGTAGCTTTGCACAGCTTCATTCACCTGTGTTATCTTCTCAATATCACTGCTCTGGTCTATCAGACTGCTTACTTGCCTGTCTGTCTCTGTATCATTTTTGAACTCTTCCATAACACTCTCATGATTGACTGCTGTACTTGCCATTTCACTCATTTTCTTCCTAAGTGTACTCAGTTCCACTGTTAGTTCACTGATGGTTGTGTCTTTCTTATTGGCCTCCCTTCCTACTTTTTCTATTTCTTCCTTTTGCAAGTGCATCTGCTTCTTTATTTCATCAATTTCATTTTTGAAAGCCATTCCCAATTTGTGTACACGTTGAACCAGTCTATTGTGAGTCTCCACTTCAACCAGTTCTTGGTAGAAATCATCATCTTGCTTTCTACCTTTTTCCCTTTTCTTTTCCAAATTTGCTTTACTAAAGTATGTGTCCATTTTGTGTGTGTGTGTGTGTGTGTGTGTGTGTGTGTCTTTACCTAATTGTATTTACGTAATTGTGATATACAGGAAACGAGCTATGCTTGTGGGGTCCCGTCTCTATTTCTTAGTAAGTCAAATTTGGCTTTAAACTCGTTTAAGTTTTTAGACTGGACGATCTCTTTGTCCAGGCTATTCCACAGGTCTGTGTATGTACAGTATAAGGAAAACTGTATTTCTTGAAATCCTTCAAGCAGCTTGGCTTCTTCAGTTTCATTCCGTTCCCTCTTTTTAATCTCTTATCCCATAAAAACAGGTCTTCTCTGTCAATTTGATCTACTCCCATCATGGTCCTGAACACTGTAGTCATGTCGCCCCTCTCTCTCCCTTCTTCTAAGGAAGGCAAATTCAGCTTTTCCAGCCTCTCTGTGTATGACAGATCTGCCAGACTGGGGACCATCTTGGTAGCTATTCGTTGTATTCTCGCAGTCTTGTTTATATCTTTCTTTTTGTGTGGGGACCACACTACTGCTGCATATTCTAACCTGGGGCAGATCATGGCCACTATCAATTTGTTCATCATCTTCTCATGCATGTAATGAAGTGCTACTCTTATGTTAGTCAAGAGTTTATACGTCTCTCTAACTACCTTGTTTTCTCGTTTTTGTGATTGGTTCATTACCCATCAAATAATTCGATGATGGCCTCTTGTTGAACTACATTTCCCACATCATCAGCAGACAGACTTGCATAACTATTCACTCCATCTACTATATCATTTACGTAAATAAGGAGCATTACTGGCGCCAACACCAAGCCCTGTGGGACTTCACTTGTTACTTCCCTCCATCCAGACATCCTGCCCTTTATTACTGTCCTCATTTGTCTGTCTCTCAAAAAGACCCTCATGCATTCCAGGAGGTTTCCCTTCAGTCCTCCTATGTGCTCTAATTTTCACATTAGTCTCATATGGGGTACCTTGTCGAAGGCCTTCTCCAAAGCTAAATACACACAATCCACCCAACCGTCTCCTGTGGCACATCAATCGCTCTTGAGTAAAAGCTCAACAAGTTGAAAACACATGACCTTCCACTTCTGGATCCAGACTGACTTTTAGGGAAAATATTCATCTTGTCCGGATATTTTATCCATGTATCTTTCAGGATCCTGTCGCACAACTTTGTGACCATGCTGGTTAGGGACACTGGTCTATATATTCAGGGGTTCTTCCTGGTTTCCTCCCTTATAAATTGGTACCACATTTGCCCTTTTCCATTCCCTAGGCACTTTCCCCTCTTCCAGAGAACTCACAAACTGTGAATCTTATCTGCCAGTTGTTGTCTGCATTCCTTCAGTACCCAATTAGAGATTCCATCTGGTCCTGGGGATTTCCTTACATCTTGAGTTTCCAGTAATTAATACACTTCCTGCACTTCCACGTTTTTATCTCTTATCACTACATTTCTAGTCACTCATTCCCTCTCCACAAACTTCCTTTCATTAGTGAAAACCGATTGGAAACATTTGTTCATTATTTCAGCTTGTATTACCGCATCTTTATAGGCCTCTCCTACTTTCAGTTTGGTGATCCCTTCCTTTTGTTTCAATTTGCCATCGACAGATCTATAAAACAATTTGGGTTCTTCCTTACATTTGTCAGTTATACCTTTTTCAAAGCTCCTTTCTTCCTCTCTACATATTCTTGTATATTCATTTCTAGTTCTTTTATATTCTTCTTTCGTTTTATTATTACCTCTCTGCAGTTCTTCCACACCATGTCCCTCTGTCTTTTTTTTTTTTTTTTTTTTCTATCATACACATTCTATTAAGCCACTCCTTTTTCCTGTTTTCTTTCCCCCATACTCTTGGCACATATTTTTCCACTCCCTAATTATAGAGGTCTAGAAAGATATCCCACTTCCTCTGTATCTCTCTTGTTTCTCTGAATTTTCTCCAGTCCACATTTTCGAAAAATTTTCTCAATCCTGTAAAGTTTGCTTTCCCAAAGTTGTATCTTCCCTGCCTATAAAGCTCATCTCTTGGCACCACTTTCCCTATTATCAACTGGAACTCAATGACCACACGATCACTTTTTCCTATAGGACACAGATATTTCAAAGATTCAATTATGTCAGGTTCTTTGATTGCTTAGTGTGTCATCAACTCGGAATCGTGTCTCTTCTTTAACCCACTGTGTCATTACATCATTCATTGCTATGTTTAACAATATAGTGCCCCACGAATTTTCACTGCCTCCTGAGTCCCATTCCTCCCAGTTCACCTCTTTACAATTAAAATCACCCATTAGAATTATATTGTTGCTTTTCTCAATCACTTTTTGTAGATAACTAACCATGTCTGACATCTGGTATTCATCGTCATTCCATGCTTTTGTCTTAGGGGGAACATGTACTACTGCTATATCTCTCTCTTGCCATCCCCTCCAGTTTCTGATTTCATATTTATCACTTCAGGCCTACCCTCTCCCATTTCCACAGTATCTGCATTTGTGTGTGTGTGTGCTTACCTAATTGTTCTTACCTAATTGTATCTTTACAGGAATGAGTCAAGCTTGTACTGTCCCGTGTCTTAAACCATATTTATCGTACATATCCTTAAAATTGTGAATTGTTTTGGCACACACTATTTCATTCGGTAGTGCAGTCCACTGATCAGTTGCTCTATTTGGGAAACTAAATTTCCTTACGTCTTTATCACCCCTCTTCTTATGCAATTTTTTGCAGTGTCCTCTTGCTGATGCTTCCCCATAGGTTAAGTAATCATTTATGTCTATTTTCTCCTTCCTTGATATGCATTTATATAGCATAATCATGTCACCTCTTCCTTCTCTCCTGTAGTGTTGGTAGATTCAGTTTATTTAGTCTTTCTTCGTGGCTTAGATCCCTTAAGCTTGGTACCCATCTTGTAGCGGCCCATTGAACTTTTTCAATCTTGTCTATGTGTTTTTTGAGATGAGGACTCCAGACTACTGATGCATACTCCAGGGTTGGTTTGATGAATGATGTTATTATCTTTCCTAGCATGTCTTCATTTATGTAGGCCTGTGTGAATGCTATTCTCATATTTGCAAGCAGTGTATACATGTTTTGTACCTTCTCACTGATGTGGCCTGCTGGAGATAGTCTGTTATTGATAATCACACCTAGGTCCTTCTCTCTTTCTGATGTGTGTAGGGTTTTATTTCCTAACGTATAATCCCAATCAGGTCTTTTTCCACTTTTACCAAACTTGATTACATGACACTTGTCCACATTGAATTCCATTTGCCATGTAGTCCATTTGCCATGTATTACTCCATTCATGAAGTTATTTAATTCTTCTTGTAGCTCTTTACAAGAGTCTATATTAGTAATTCTCCTTTGTATTTTTGCATCATCTGCAAACATATTTAAATAGCTTTCATTTCCAGTGTTATTGTCTATATCATTTATATACACTAAAAACATGATTGGTGCCAGCACTGAGCCCTGTGGTACTCCACTAGTCACTTCTTTCCATGATGAGTAATTTCCCCTTAGTACTGTTCTCATTTCTTTTCTTATGAGAAAATTTTGCATCCAGCAATACAGTTTGCCTCGAATTCCTCCTTGATGGTACAGTTTCCCTAAAAGTCTTTGGTGTGGTACTGTGTCAGATGCTTTCTTGAAATCTAAATAGATACTGTCCACAAATCCTACTCTTTCCTGTAATGTGTCAGTTACTCTGTCATAGTAGCTCAACAGATTAGTAAGACATGATTTTCATTTTCTGAAACCAAACTGTCTTTGTGTAATCATATTGTGTTCTTCTAGATGATTTACCTAAGCTTTTCTTATAAGCTTTTCTAATACCTTGCTTACAACACTGGTTAGTGATACTGGTCGGTAGTTGAGTTGATTTTGTCTATTCCCTTTCTTGAATAAGGGAACAATGTTTGCTTTCTTCCAAATATCAGGTAGTTTCCCTTGACTCAACGATTTCATGAAAATTAAAGATAATGGTTTACTTAACTCCTTTGCATATTCACGTAGTACCGGACATGAAATTTCATCAGGACCATTTGCTTTTCTTTTGTCTAATTTACTTAGCTCCTCCTGTATTACTTTTTCTGATGTTTGTTTATCTGGCAGTATGTGTGGGCATGCATGTTCCACATAATCCCTCTCAAAATTTTTTTCCTCTGTAAAAAGTGATTGGAATTTCTTGTTTAGTGCTTCACAAATATCCTTCTCTTGTGTATAGGTGATTCGTCCGTAATGGATTGTATTTTATCTTTTACTTTGGTTTTGCTTTTGATGTAGCTATAAAATAGCTTCGGTTGATCACTACTTTTATTTATGATTTCCTCCTCAAACTGTTTTTGGGCTTCCCTCCTTATTCTTGTGTAATCATTTCTTGCCTGTTTGTAATTATTATATGCCCTTTCACTATTGTGTCTTCTGTATCTATTCCACAACAAATCTCTTTTTTCTTTTGATTTTTTACATTCTGTATTGAACCATTTCTTTATTTTCTTTACTGCTTCTTTGTGCTTTGGGATGTACATCTGGACTCCTATTTCATAAAGTTCGCAGAATTTTTATTATATTCATTCATTGCCAGACGCCATGTATCCCAAACGGGGTGGCCCAGGGCTCAGAGTTAATTGTTTTACAGGGAGGGGCACTAATCCTCCATCAACCCCACTTGACACGTAGGGGGAACGTTATGCCAACAGCATCTGGTGTTCCCAGGCGGTCACCCATCCAAGTACTAACCAGACCCAACGTTGCTACAGTATTTAAATCTTGTCCTCTAAGCTCCTTTCCCCAATCAATTTCTAAGAAGTACTTCTTGGTGAAGTCAGTGAATGTACAGCGAGGTTGGATGATGAGGAATTGGAAAATGTGAGTACGTTTAAGTACTTGGGTAGTGTGATGAGTAAGGATGGAGGTTTGGAGGGTGAAGTGCTTGAAAGGGTATAGCAGGGAAGAAAGGTTGCTGGTTCCTTGAAAGCAGTGATAAGAAGCAGGGAAGTGAGCATGGAAGTGAAAAAGTTACTACATGACAGTATTGTGATACCAACTCTAACTTATGGAAGTGAAGCTTGGACGTTGCTGGAAGGACACAAGTCAAGAGTGAGAGCAATGGAAATGAGTTATTTAAGAGGAGCCTGTGGAGTCACATGGAGAGACAGGACGACAAATGAGGATATAAAGGAGCATTGTGGTGTGGATGTGGATGTGATAGGAAGCGTTATGAGGAATACACTGAGGTGGTTTGGCCATGTGAAGAGGATGGAGGGTGAAAGACTGACGAAGAGAGTGTATGTGAGTGAGGTGGAGGGGGGAAGAGGGAGAGGGAGGCCGAGGATGAGATGGAGGGATGGAGTGGAGAGGTATATGAGAGAGGGGTGTGTGAGTTGGGAGCAGGGCAATGAAATGGCGGGGGACAGGGCGACGTGGAGGCGATTTGTTTGTGGCTACCCCGAACGGGATTGAGGCATCTGGCAATAGATAGATAGATAGAATTATTTAGGTCATGATAGTTTTCCTTTTTATAGTTTAGGCTCTTTTTGTAACTTTCATTGCTGTTAACTATGTCATATGCTATTCTGAAGTTGCAATTTAGTACTGGATGGTCGCTTTTGCCGAATGGAGGGTGGTATATTAAATTGTCAATATCGTTTTCTTGCCTAGTAAATATGAGATCTAGGATTGAGGGTACATCGAGTCCTCTTTTTCTGGTGCTTTCACTTACATGTTGCTTTAGGAAAAACTCTTGCACGAGATCCAGAAGCTTTTGGTCCCAACATCTTTCTTGGCTTATTATATCTAGAGTATTCCAATTTATATTTGTATTGAAATCTCCAGTTAGTATAATTCTTTCCGATTTCTCTTCCATTTTATGTAGTAATGATCTTAAACTCTGAATTGTATTCTCTGCGAGGTCCTAATACTCATCTCTTTCCCATATGTTTGACTTGAGCGACATGTACAAATTGGCAACAATTACTTTCCCTTCAGTTGTATTGATCTTTACTTCAATCAGTTCTACTTGTGATGGTATATCTAGTTCTGTTTCTTTGACTTTTAGATTTTTCTTAGTTAATATTATAATTCCTCCTCCTTTTTTTAAGTTCCTATCTCTTCTCGATATATTATATTCCTCTAAGTTTAGGATGTCATTTGATAGCCTTGGTGTTAATTTTGTTTCAGTTAGACATATTATATGTGGTTCATTTTCTTTGACACAATCATTCATCTCTAATAATTTAGATACCATTCCATCCACATTTGAGTACATCAACTTAATCATCTTGTTTATATACTTGTCATGACGTAGTATACCTTCCTCCATTTTATTCCCTCCTGTTTATGTACAGTTGCGAGCAGATGACTCGAGGCCATCTAGTCCACCAACATGTTGGTGTCTTATCTGGTAACAGTGGTAGCTATGAACTTGACTGAGATTCAGTCGGCTATTCGGACAAAACAAACTCATTGATAATTTGGCAATGTGCAGTACTAACTGGTCTTCAGTCAATATCTTGCAAGTAAACGTATTATATGTCATACACATGGTAGTTATATTTATAACCATAGTATTACAACATAGGCATCCAAATAGTGGTGCATTCATTCATGTGTGATACACTGGTATCGGTAGTGATTTATTTGGTTCGACTGTTGTCGTGAACCAAACAACCTTCACCAGTTTTCAAGAGATATGCCATAGAGTTCTCAGCTTCCCCGCAACCTAGTATTATTATCACAAATATGCCATCATGCCAGTCATCCCTCACCGTGAACCTCACTTTCGTCGAAGTCTAAATCCGAAGCAGGTGGGAGAGTTAAAGGTTCACACCACAGTAGGCGGAACAGGGGGAGGGGTGTGTGGGAGTTATAAGGAGGGTGGTGGGTGAGGAAGGGAGGGACGAGGTGGGATGTCAGATGGGAAGAGGAGGGGGGAGGAGGCAGGAGGTTGGCTGCGGTATTAAACGTATATGAGATTAAAGATTATAATAAGTTTGAGTGACATCGCAACCAATGTTTGTTTAATATTCGAGTGGTAAAGTCGAACAATTACTCTCTATAAATAATTATCATCATGAACGGTCCAATTGGTTCCACCTTCATGCCCCTGCCCATATGTGGCGTCACGTGGTGCCTACGTCACAAACCGAGGTGGTGATGGAGCTGCACTCTCGGGATACCCGTGTGTCTCACATGAATGAACGCACCACTATTTGGATGCCAGTGTTGTAATACTGTGGTTATAAATATATCTACCATGTGTATGACAGGTTAATCATTATCAATATAATACGTTTACTTGCATGATATTGATTGGAGACCAGTTAGAACTGCACATTGACAATTTATCTCTGGGTTTGTTTCGCCCGAACAGCCGACTGAATCTCGGTCAAGTTCTTAGCTACCACTTTTACCAGATAAAAAATCAACATGTTGGTGGACTAGGTGGCCTTGAGTCTTCTGCTCGCAACTGTACCACTTTTGTACCTGGAATCCTATTGCTTTGATAAAAATTTTTATTCTTCTCCTCTGATCTTCCCTCATTTTTTGTTTTTGCTTCCTCCCTCTTCTCTTTCAGTAATTCCAGTTCCTCTTGTGTTAGGCATCATTTTATCCATACATTTTTGAATTCCTCTTTTTCCATAAGATTCTTTGATTTTTTAGTATTTCCTCCACGGTGTTTACACTCTGGAAGTTACCTTTAACCCTTACACCGCGGGCTTGTTTACCAATGACTTGCGTGTGCCACGGGGTTATTTGGGCTCCGACAGACTCTCAAAAAATATTTGCCAAAAATCAGTTATTAGTCCTAGAATAATAAAATTACATATGCTTATGGCACATACCTTCAGCTTTCTCCTGGAATGATTGTTGAGCCTTCGTCGGTTACCGTAGGACTTGTGGAGACCTCTGAAGTAGGGTAACGAAGTCTCCACTTTACACTTCCCGACAACCCTTAATATGATTACCACAGCCAGATACAAACACTATAAACACTATTCTACAATTTTCAAGTAGTTTGGGATCCATACTCAAAAAAAAAAAAAAACACTGTGAATGCAATGGAAATTACGAGCGCGTCTGATCGTCGCACTGGCACTAGTTCGCTTTTGTTACTCTGTCATTTATTATTCATAAAACCCCTCACACTTTATATTTCTATTACTATATAACACTTATATATATCTACAGTCTTTATCCATAAGTTTCCTTCAGTAGTATTAGTTTATTGTCACTGTAGGGATTCAATTTCTTTCAGTAAAATACGTAGCATTCACTTTCTCGTCCTGTATACTGGCATTGAGAGTGAATGTCACTTTCATCTTCACTCTCATAACTCATAGCATTCAGACATGCTAGAGTGAAACTTTCACTTTCATTACTCCTAGGGTATATACTCGTATTCTTATAATACTACTCATTTACATTTCTATTTACATTCTCTATTTTATTTATGTTATTTACATTTCTATTTTATTTACACTGTGTTGTGCACTGTCATTTGAAATAACTTATAAAACTATTTTCCATTGTTCACGTATATTTACATTCAGTACTTTCACTTGCTGTTTACACATTATTTACACATTATTTACAATTCCACTTGCAATGTTTTACTCAATAGAAAGATCGTAGTCACTCTTTTATCAATTGTCAGCCCTTTACCTCTTTCCACACGAGGTTTAGTAGGGGGTAAAGGTCACAGGGCCATTTGCATGGGGGTGAAAAAAGGCCTTGAAGTCAGCAAGAAGAAACATATGTACCCTCACTTCGGAAGGTGAGAGTAAACTGATAACGGAGGGCCAGCGTGGAGGCCTGCTTAGGGGTTATTCAGAGTTACCAATATTGGTTCTTGAAACAGCTAAGTCTAGCACTGATATGATTGGCAGGAAATCCAGACAATACATTATAAATTTGGTAGTTCCAGGTGAATGTAAATATCACTTAGGCTTCTCCCTTCCCTCCTTACATGTATATTTATTACGAAAATAGATTAGAGGCCTACTTAGGAGATATATATTCAGAGCTACCAATGTTAGATCTTGAAACAGCTTTGTCTAGCACTGATATGATTGGCAGGAAATCTAGACAATACATTATAAATTAGGTAGTTCCAGGTGAATGTAAATATCACTTAGGCTTCTCCCTTCCCTCCTTACGTGTATATTTATTACGAAAATAGATTATACGGCATATTTCAAGGGGAAAAAAACAGCGAATATTAGCGAACGAGTGCACGTGAGGTGTTGTCAGGTGATAATTAGCCAATTCCTGGTGTATGGCACTCTCACTTACCTTATTTCTTTCTTGTATATATTATTTGGTATAAGAATAGGACATAGGGCTTATTTCAATGGATGAAATCAGTGAAAAATTCCAGGGAAGATTTACTTTGCGTAGCACGGCCGGGCAGGCGAGAGGATAGGGTAATGGAGGGGGGGTAGGGAGGGGAGTCAAGAACGGGGAGAAATGGCTAAATTGTCAACAATGGATGGGAGTACAGATGAGATTAGGAGTGCTGACTAGTGTTGGACATTGGCAGTACTGATAGATGATACAAGCCCCCACTTGGAAGCCCGGGTGAATTAAAAATAATACAGAATCACAAAAGCGACGCCCCGCGGTATGATCCCTTGCTCCCAAGCATCACGAAAGTGACGCCCCGCGGTTAAGGGGTTAAGGGTCTTGACTTGAATCTCTCGTATTTCCTTAACCTTTTGTGTTCCTTTATGTCTTTACTACAGATTTTCTCTGATACTGGTACTTCTTTCAATATGCTCATTACATTTGCCATCTCCTTTTTGTCTTTTGAGATCTTGTTTTTTACTTCTTCCTCTTCTATACCAGTGATTACTATAGATTTGTTAATATCTACTGAATCTCTGACTAACTTAGGATTGTTTTGGATTATTCTTTTCACTTCCTTTTTAGTGCTTTTTTCTTCCACCCTTGTTTCTAAGTCTTTCTTTACTTTCACCATTTCACCATAAGTGGTTTCCACATCATTTTTGTAGCTTTCCCTGTGTTATCTTCTCCTCAGTATCACTGCTCTGGTCTATCAGACTGCTTACTTGCCTAATTGTCTCTGTATCATTTTTGAACTCTTCCTTAATACTCTCGTGGTTGACTATAGTACTTGCCATTTCACTCATTTTTCTCCTAAGTGAACCCAGTTCTGTGTGTGTGTGTATGTGTGTGTGTGTGTGTGTGTGTGTGTGTGTGTGTATACGGTCAATAAAAAAATGTGGGAGGGATCTAATAATTTCCTATTCTCTTACTGTTTAGTAACTATGTTCACAATATCTCAGGATGGTTGGTATGCATCCATGCTAGGCAAACTGTCCAACACTGCATGGTAGTGGTATACTGTCTTCAGTCCACATAATATAATTATTTACATGATAATAAGGTAGCCAAATTATAGGCTGTCCTGGTACAAACCTGCTAAGTTCCACAATCGTATTATTATTATTATTTTTTTATATTTCCAACTCTGGGCATAGACTCCTCAGCCTGCTCCCAAGGCCCAGTAGTCCTACAATATCAGATTACTATAATGCAAAGAACATTTTGTTATGGCTGATACTTTGTTTCCTTTAATGTCTTCATTGGTAGTGCAGTGCACTCTGTTTGGAACAGCTGTGGCATCCATTCGGAAGCCAAACCTCCTCGTATTCCCCAGCATCTCTCCATAGGAAGGGTCCTGGTCAACCATGGTGTGGCACTGCGTACCAGAAGGAAGCGATAGTGCCCTGAACTGTGTGTGTACATACGGTACTTATATGATGACCCCACAGAAACAGTTGCTTACCTGTGGTCGACGGGTCTGCTCAGCAAGACAGACTGGGGTTATGCAACAACAATATCAATTATTGTTTTCAATTGCATTTGGAAATTTCATATAATCTTGGGTTTAGCATTCAAACAGCAAGTTTTGAGGGGAGGGGAATTGACTCCCTCGTGCACATTTCAGGCCTGTGGAAATAATTTTGGGGAGTCCATCATAATATGTGCTTATCATTTGTAGGACTTTAAGATATATTCTATAAATGAGATCAATAAAATCTGAGTAAAAATATAACATTTCCCCTCTTTCTGAAAATAGTAACCTGGCAGACATAACAGTTACAGTAAACTGCAGTCTCTTCACTATAGCTATTTATTTCACTGCCATCAAGAATAACATCGCTAAGTTCGTAATATTGTTATAAAACGTATATGATGATTTTAAGGCATCCTAACTTCATCCTGTAGGTTGCTTTATTGTTCTGTATCAGACGTGTGCAACTTGTGGCCAGCCAAAGCGTATGATAACTACATAAGGCATCACCTGCAGCTCAGATGAAATGCAAACAATGAAACGTTTATGGTACTCATGTACCACATTTTGTTTTTTCAGCTGTCTTAAATACATGTGTCATGACGTTCACAAAATTTGGTACTAAGCCAATCAGTGCAGATCTTATATTCTAAAATTTAATGAGAAACAAAATACTACAAATGAATCAAGAGTCACTTTATACATTATGAGTTGGGGCAATGTGCCGTAAGACCTATCAGCACTACAATATGTCGAAGTTTCCACTGGCAAAAATTCCAACCAGATTTTTCATATATGGCTGTTATGTAATAATGATGGTCGTAAATTACACACACACACACACACACACACATATATATATATATATATATATATATATATATATGTGTGTGTGTGTGTGTGTGTGTATGTACTGTATATACAGGTATACCCCACTTTAACGATGATTGGTTAGGTAAAACCCCATCGTTAGGCAGGGTATCATATATCGGGGTACTTTCAACACGTAAAGTAATGTGGAACATTTTCCAGCCATGTGTTTCCCCCAAACCAAGCCCAAAACCCACCCAAATGAGCCCAAAAACAAGTTTAAAGCCAATCTAAATGGCCTAACAGCTGTCAAGGAAGCTAACCTAAGCCTTACACCTGTAAATAACTCACTGAAACCAACAAATAAAGCCTGAAAATCATAAGGAATAGGTTTGAAAATATCAAACACCTCTCATCTCTTGAACGATGAGCAGTGAGGTGGTGAGGGAAACCACTGCGATGACTGATGGGGTAGTGATGGAATAAGATGTGATGGCTCTTGTCGTGGCGAGGGAGAGACAGTGGCCGAAGTGGTAAGGGAGATGGAGGCTGGGATGAGGAAGGCAGTTATGGAGTGGCAGACTGCCTTGGTGGAGACATAGGTGACAAGGGAGATGGGGATCGGCTGAAGGTTAGGTCCAGCACTAGGGGCCAAGCACATCCTCGGTGGGAGGAGACCCCTGGGAATCTCTTTGCTGGTTGATGGCAGGGGAGATGCTTTGCTGGTTGAAGGCTGGGGAGATGCTCTGCTCGTCGAGGGATGGGGAGATTCTTCGTGGCTTGCTGGCGTGGTGGGGGTCTGTTTGAAGATGGCAGTTATTGTTGTCTGCTTGGCCGCCCTCTTCTTTTCCTCCAGCATGTTTCTGTACACCTTCATCCCCTCCTCCAGCCAATTAGTGGTGTCCCTGCTTTGCCCTGGGAGAGGGTTGTGTGTGTGCATCGGTGCAATTTTTTCTTCCAGCTTGGTCAGCATCTCCCTCAGAAGTGTCATATTGAGGGTTCATATTTAAGGGACGACCTCCTCCTCCTGTGACTCCTAGTGCACCCACTGAAACTCGATAATGAAGAGCTCCCCATTGCTGAGCTCCTCCCTGTGGCTTTGGAAAACCTCCTCTACATCCTCCTCGTTGACCTCCCTGAAGATGCCTCATGCAACAATTCCATTATGTCCTGCTGCACATGCTGCATTGGCGGAACTTGCATGCCCTTGGGAAAGCCAGTGAAGGAGTGCACACACGCTGGCCACAGCTTCCGCCACACACCCTTCATGGTGGGTTGACTAACTTTACACCATGCTACAGTGATGTCCTTTAGGGTGTGGCGTATATTGTAGCCCTTCCAGAACTGTTGCAGTGTTGTCCTACTGTCACTGTCACAGACCCTCACGAACTGCTGCATGGTGCGGTGGAGGTAATACACTTTGAATGCAGCGATCACTCCTTGGTCCATGTGTTGCAACAAGGACATGGTGTTGGGGGGCAGGAACACCACTTCTATGTTGCTTGCCCATTCCTTCATCACAGGAGGGTGGCTAGGTATGTTGTCTACCACCCCAAGAAATCTATTTGCCAGATTCTCCCTCGAGGAATACCTCTTCAGGACATGAGAGAGGTATGAGTGGAAATATGATGAACAGATATTGGAAGTCAGCCGGGCCTTCTTGTTTGCCTTCCAGATCACCCCAAGGTTTTCTTTAACATACCTCACCAGAGCCCTGGGGTTCTGGAGTGGTAGACAAGGAGCAGCTTCAACCTGAGGTTGCCCTCGGCGTTGCCCCCCAGCAGGAGTGTAAGCCAGTCCTTTGATGTCTTGAACCCTGAAGTAGACTTCTCCTGTGTTGCAAGATAATATGTCTTGGAGGATGTTCTCTTCCAGAAGAGCCCAGTCTCATCAAACTTCAAGACCTGTTTCACACTGTAGTCACCCTCTGCAATGATGCATTTCAGTTCGTCAGGAAACAGTGCTGCCACCATCATATTTGCACTTGCCACCTCACCTTACATCTTAACGTGGTGGATATTAGCTCACCTCTTGAACCGGTGAAAGCACCCATGGCCTGCCTTGAAGGTCTCGCTAGCATCAAGATCCTGCCTCACCTTGATTTCCTCCCATAGCAAGAGAGCCTTAGTGCAAATAATTGCCTGGCTCATGGATGCATTCCGCCAGTTCTGATCCTCCACCCGCGTGCACAGCATCCGCTCCAGCTCCCCCATCACAGGCTTTCTCTGGCGGATGATACGGGAGGCGGATAAGGTGGCAACCTCCCCAGCAGCAGCCTGAATGGCCTCCTCCTTCTTGATGATGGTAGAGACAGTCGACTGGGCTAGGCGGAGAGCCGATGTGATAGCACACACACCTTTGCCATTTTTGTGGCACTTAAAAATATATAGCTTGACTTCTAGAGAGAGAGAGTTTTGTGCACACACTTCGCAAGAACATCACCAGCACCAACAGTAGCAGGCCACCTACCACCCCGACTTGGGTCTCCACTAGCCTCGCAGCATGCAGCACGCGTACCAGACATGATCACACATATTTGGGCTAAAATTCACACAAAATTGGACTCCACACACACTTGGTATCACTGCTCTACTCTCGGCACTGCTCATACTCAGTTACGATGCACTATGATAACAGTTTGTGTAACGTTGGTGATGCCACACGATGCGTGGTGGGCGATTGTAAGAGAATTCCTTATTCTGAGATGGCCGGTGTGAGAAGAATGATATGGGTGAATGCGAGGTTAGCGATGGCTGTGGGGCCTGCACGAGCGTTTCTATGCATCCTGGGAGATGGGTGGGCTTAGCTAGCAGCAGGAATGCACATGATTCAAAATTTCGGCCTATCACCTGTGGACACGACAATGAAGGACTCATTGTTAACCCGGGGCGGACATTGCATAACAGAGTTTGGTGGTATTTGTACCCCCATTGCTATGCTGACATAAAATATATATATATATATATATATATATATATATATATATATATACACAGTATACACAGTATATATAAATATATATATATATATATATATATATATATATATATATATACGTATTTACAGTATATATAAATATATATATATATATATATATATATATATATATATAAATATATATATATATATATATACGTATTTACAGTATATATAAATATATATATATATATATATATATATATATATATTCTTAGATCTTTAGTGGAAAAGTTTCTAGAGAAGGGAAAGAAGTTGTATGCAGCTTTCATGGATTTGGAGAAAGCATATGACAGGGTGGATAGATAAGGATTGTGGAAAGTATTAAGAATATATGGAGTAGATGGGAAGTTGTTGAATGCTGTGAAGAGTATGTATGATGGTGCTAAGGCTGCAGTGCATGTGGATGGTGAGCTAAGTGAATTATTCTCTTTGAAGGTTGGGTTGAAATAGGGATGTGTTATGTCTCTTTGGTTGTTCAGTCTGTACATGGATGGGGTAATAAAAGAGGTACAAGGTAGGGTAGTGGATGTTGGAGTGGCCCTGGTGAGAAAGGATAGTGTTTGAAAACTCCCTGTACTGTTGTTTGCAGATGATACTGTGTTGTTGAGTGAAGACAAAGGGGAGCTGCAAGGCTTGGTGGATGAGTTTGTGAGAGTGTGTAAGAAATGGAATCTAAAGGTGAATGTAGGGAAGAGTATAGTGATAGTCTTTGAGAGAGGTGAAGTCAGTGAATGTACAGCGAGGTTGGATGGTGAGGAATTGGAAAATGTGAGTACGTTTAAGTACTTGGGTAGTGTGATGAGTAAGGATGGAGGTTTGGAGGGTGAAGTGCTTGAAAGGGTACAGCAGGGAAGAAAGGTTGCTGGTTCCTTGAAAGCAGTGATAAGAAACAGGGAAGTGAGCATGGAAGTGAAAAAGTTACTACATGACAGTATTGTGATACCAACTCTAACGTATGGAAGTGAAACTTGGACGTTGTTGGAAGGACACAAGTCAAGAGTGAGAGCAGTGGAAATGAGTTATTTAAGAGGAGCCTGTGGAGTCACATGGAGAGACAGGCTGACGAATGAGGATATAAAGGAGCATTGTGGTGTGGATGTGGATGTGATAGGAAGTGTTATGAGGAACACACTGAGGTGGTTTGGCCATGTGGAGAGGATGGAGGGTGAAAGACTGACGAAAAGAGTGTGAGTGAGGTGGAGGGGGGAAGAGGGAGGGGGAGGCCGAGGATGAGATGGAGGGATGGGGTGAAGAGGTATATGAGAGAGGGGGGTGTGAGTTGGGAACAGGGCAGTGAAATGGCGGAGGACACGGTGACGTGGAGGCGATTTGTTTGTGGCCACCCCAATCGGGATTGAGGCGTCTGGCAATAGATAGATATATATTTTGCCGTTTCCTATTTTTGGTGTTTTTTTGTTCCATTTGATATTTTTTTTAGTTCATTAGTGTTTTGAGGCCTCATTTGTTGTGCAAATGAATAATAAGTATAATATGATTATGACAATCTTTGTTACCTACCCCTGTGGAGCTCTTGATTGCCATCTAACCTAACCTAACCTAACAAAAGTATCCTAACGTAGCGAAATCTAACCAAATCTAACCTATCCTAACCTAACCAAACCTAACCTAACCTAAGTTAATGAGAGACAGAGTATGTACACCATCATTTCCGTTTGCTTTTTCAGTTCAACAGAGTAATTCTGACAGCACCATTGATTAGTTTCTTTCCGGAAAGAACAAACTCTGCCACAATTGGGACACTGAACTTCGCTGGGTAGAATGCCGTGGTCCGCGAAAAATTTAACCTGCCGCATCCCGTTAACGTATATATACGTCCACACATTTTGTCAGTCAGTCCCGTTGATGTACTGTATATAAACGCGTATCAATTGCAAGGTCCTTAATTTGCACAATTTTCAATGTTCGCCTATGATTTTTGGTACGTATACACGGGACACCTTCCTCTACAAGATGCCAGGCAGGGACAATGCCTTACCCTGCATGACCTCCCCCCCCCTGCACACCATTGTCTCAGCAATTCACCTGTTACAAGTGACCTGGCCAGTAAAGACATGTCTGCCGCAGTACTAAAATCAGGGCCAGAGTGATTCCCCGATCAATGACAATGTAGGGGACAAAGTGTACGTAGCATTAGAGGAAGAAACAGTCAGAAATGATGATCAGGTAATGTTGTCAAAAAAGGTCAGGTATATTGATGTGTTTGGTAAGTGAAACAATGCTTATATTGCCTATATTAGTGTGTGAAAACCAGTATACTATTGTAGTACACATAAATTCGTACCAAATAAATAAATACCATTTATGAGTGGTGTGGAATAGGAACCCTCCCATAGAACTCGTTTATTTTGGAACCAGCGTGATAGAAAACCTAGTAAGGTATGGGGTGCTGATACTTGTATCGAGTATTTTAAACCTCAGGTGAGCGATTTCTCTATGAATTTTCGATGTTTCTCATGAAACGCAGAGGTTTGAGCCCCCCAATTTTTTTTTTTTTTTCCAAAATTGGTTGGGATTGAGGGGAGTCAGTGATGGAAAATCGTCGGGACGGGGCGGGTTAAGGCTGGCCTCGTTATTTTGAAAGAAGTTTTTCCCAATTTTGTAGTAATTAAATGAGCAGCTTGCACATGGCATGTTGGTGGTGGCAGTGGAGTCAAAGCATGATTTCACAATTAAATATTGCCCCGTGATTGGCTGGCTGGGTGACGTCGGTCGGGTGAGAACTGAAATTGAAAATATTCATAGAGAACAGAAATATTCATTTGCATTCAAAAAAACACATACAGGCATACTCTATAAGATAGCACAAATCCACTGGGTATGGTAAGATTGCCAGATAAAGAGGCGGCAATAAAGTAAATAAACACATATATATATATATATATATATATATATATATATATATTGGAGAAACACACACACACACACACACACACATATATATATATATATATATATATATATATATATATATGAACATTCACTGCATGACATACTTATGTATATGTGGCTGTAGCATATTTCTTGTCTCTGACACTTGCGCTATGTTTTAGCTAAGTCAGTCAGTGCATGAAATATTTCTCTGTGAATACTCACTGCACTATTTTATATGTATATTTTACACTAAACCATATGCAATATAAAACACTATCGCATGATTCCATCCCAACCTCCTCTATTATTCCCGACTCTATGGCGTACGTGACCGCCTGTTTCCTTAGCGACTGTTGCATATCTCAATGGCGTGCATAATGCCTGCTATGGTAGGTCAGTTATTTCACCAATGTAGACACTATATGTTTCACAAATATAGGTATTGGCTTTATTATATAAAGGTAAAATACTCACATCATTTACCGGCAGAGTGAAGCAGAACCCCCTGTGGCAGGGGGACACAATCTGGCCGCACTATGGGGTGGTACTACTACTCTGCGGCCAGGTTGTGTTAAGAAGAATACTCCCACCATATTCCCTGCGTGTCGTAAAAGGCGACTAAAAGGGGTGGGGTGAGGGGACTAGGGACCCCCTCCTCTGTTTTTTTAGTTCCTAAAATGAGGCAGGCCAGAGAAAGGGATGGGGGATTGAGTTATCCCCGTACCGTGAAGATTGGGTCTATGAATGTGCGTGGATGTAGTACGATTGAGGCTAAAAAGGAGGAGATTGGGAGAATGTGAGAAGAAAGTTGGATATGTTAGCTTTGAGTGAAATAAAGATGAAAGGGAAGGGTGAGTTTATGTTTGGAAGTGTGACTGGAAGATTGTCTTGTGTTGATACAGGAAGGGCGAGAGAAGGTGTGGCCTTGTTATTGAGTCCGGAAGTACAGCAGTGTGTGATTGAATGGAAGGAGGTGTCATCGAGACTGATGTGGATGAAAACAAAATTTGAACGGGAGTTGTGGGTGTTTGTGAGTGCATATGGGCCTGGTAGTGAAATGGATGAAGAAGAGAGGGAGTCTTTCTGGAATGATGTTGATGAGTGTCTGCAGAGTTTTGGAGCGAATGTGAATGTTGTAATGATGGGAGATTTGAATGCTAGAGTGGGAAATGTAGCAGTTGAAGGCGTAGTTAGTATGCATGGTGTGCCTGGAAGAAATGAAAATGGGGAACAAATGATAGGGATGTGTGTTGAGCGAGAGATGGTGATTGGAAATACGCTGTTTGAGAAGAAAGATATTTATAAGTATGCATGGGTGAGACAGGAGGGTGGAAAGGTTGTTGAAAGTGCTTTGATGGACTGTGTGGTTGTTTCTAGGAATGTAATAGGAAGATTGTTGGATGTGAGAGTTCTGAGAGTGGAGGATGGAGGTATGTCTGACCACTACCTGTTGGAGGGAAAGTTAAGAGTAGGTATGAGATGGGTGAGAGCTTGGAGGGTTAGGTGTGGCAGGGAGGTTTTGAAAGTGAGTGAGTTGGATAAAAGAGAGAAAATGATAGAGTATCAGGAGAAATTGAAAGTTGAGCAGAACGCAGTGAATGATCAGGAAAATGGCAGTGTGGAGGAGGAATGGCAGTTGTTTAAGAGTGCTGTGGTGGGGCATGCAGAAGAGGTGTGAGACGTGTGGGTGGTGGTGTAAGAAAAGGAAGTGAATGGTGGTGCGAAGAAGTATGGCTGTGGCAGAGAAGAGACATGCATAATTATGAAGTGTGGCTGCAGAGGAAGGATGAGGTGTCATATGAGAGGTATAAGGAAAGGAGGAATAGGGTGAGAAGAGCTGTGTGTGATGCTAAAGTGGCAGCAGATGAGAGGTGGGGTAGGCGGCTGACTGAGAATCTTCAACAGAAAAAGAAAATATTTTGGAAGGAGGTGAAAAGGGTGTGAAAGGGAGAGTCGGGGAAGGAAGAGCGAATAAAAGCAGAGGATGGAAGGATGTTAATTAAGACTGATGCAGTAAGGAAGAGATGGGCAGAGTATTTTGAAAGATTGTTAAATGTAGAGGAGGAAAGGGTAGCTGAGATTGTGGCAGATGGAAGGGTGCAAGGAATAAATGTGTTGGGAGAGTTGAATGATTCTTTGGTCATGAAGGAGGAAGTGGAGAAGGCAGTAAAGGAGATGAAAACAGGGAAAGCTGCGGGTATGGATGGGTGTGCTGTGGAATGCCTGAAGAGTGGTGGAGTGACTTGTTGACTGGTTAGTAAGATTGTTGAATGTGTGCTTTGTGAAAGGTATAGTGCGAATTGACTGGGCAGGTGCTTGTGTGGTCCCGTTGTATAAAGGCAAGGGTGATAAGTATGAACGTACTAGCTTTAGGAGTACAAGTCTGTTGAGTGTTGTAGGTAAGGTGTATGGTAGAGTGTTAATTATGAGAGAGAGGATACAGAGGGAGTAATTGGTGATGAGCAGTGTGGCTTTAGGAGAGGGAGGGGATGTGTGGGTTAGGTGTTTGCTGTGAGACAAGTGTGTGAAAAGTATTTAGCGAAAGGCAAGGATGTGTTTTGGGCATTCATGGATTTAGAGAAAGTGTATGACAGAATTGATAGGGAGGCTTTGTGGACTGTTTTAAGATTGTATGGACTTGATGGTAGGTTACTACAAGGGGTGAAAAGTTTTTATCTAAATAGTAGAGCGTGTGTAAGAGTGGGAAATGCTGTGAGTGATTGGTTTCCCGTGAGAGTGGGGCTGTGACAGGGATGTGTGATGTCGCCTTGGTTGTTTGATATTCATATGGATGGTGTTGTAAGAGAGGTGAATGCAAGTGTTTTAGGTGGAGGTCTGAGTCTGGTCCATGTCGATGGTGGAGAGTGGAATCTAAAGCAGCTGCTGTTTGCAGATGATACTGCAGTGGTGGCTGATTCAGAGGAGAGATTGAGACAGTTGGTAGAGGAGTTTGGAAGGGTGTGTGAAAGGAGGAAATTGAAAGTAAATGAGAATAAGAGTAAAGTGATGAAGTGTACGAGGTTGGTAGATGGTAGGGGGATGAATATAGTTTTGAATGGTAAGTTGCTTGAGGAGGTGGAGTGTTTTAAATATTTAAGGTCGCATGTTGCTATGGATGGAAGAAGAGATGCAGAAATGAAGTTTAGAATAAATGAAGTAGAAAAGGAGCCGGGAGGAATGAAAAAAGTGTTTAGATGTCATTCGCTTAGAATGGATGTAAAGAGAAGGCTGTATGAGGGTGTTGTGGTACCGATTGCATTATATGGGGCTGAAACATGGAATATGGGTGTAGCAGAGAGGAAAAGTTTGAATGTAATGGAGATGAGGTGTCTGAGGAGTATGTGTGGAGTGACGCGTATGGATCGAGTGCGAAATGATGAAGTGCGAAGGAGAACTGGAGTTGTTCGGGAGATGGCTGGTAGAGTTGAGCAGAGGGTGTTGCGATGGTTTGGGCATATGGAGAGAATGGATAATGAGCGATTGGTGAAAAAGATAACTAGATCTGATGTGAGAGGTGTAAGGCTGAGAGGGAGACCATGAATAGGATGGATGGACAGTGGGAAGAGAGCGCTGGATGCGAGAGGGATGTCTGTTGAGCAAGGAAGAGTGGCTGTGCATGACAGAAATAAATGGAGAGAAATTGTGAATGAATAAATGATGACGCAGCACTGAGAGGATATTCTCCCGCATTTGGTCTGATTAGCTAGTCAGGTCAGGTGCAGGTGAGGGGATGGGTCTATTATGATGTGGCAGGGGTAAACCAGCTCTGCTGTCGGACCCTGCTGCGGATGTCACTGATTGCACAGCACAGTTGACCCATGTGTGGTGTGGTGCGGTGAGGATCTGTCCCTTCTCCCCTTTGAGGCTAAGATGTGATTGACTGTTTGAATGGATGAGTAAATGGGGAGTGTGTCGTCCTGTCTCAGCTACCTCCCTTTTCATGGGGGAAGCGGCCTAGGTAGATAGTGAAGCAGAGTGGAAACCCTATTATAACAAACCACACTCCTGCCTGTAGGCTTAATGGCTGATAACAGGCCCCAATGATTTACAGACAATATATCTATGTTCCATAGACACAATCACTTGACATTATAGTAAGAAACACTGTACAATCACAATATTTCAATGATGGCCTCTGCTTCGGGTGGAAGGGGGAAAATGGTGGGTTTAAAGGGACGCTGATAGCTGCACTACTCTCCTGCCCGGCTGATCATGAGAGACTGAGATATTTCTGCTATGCATTGTCTCATCAGAGCAGTCACAGTGTTGCCAAATGCTTACCTTGGAAAAGAGATGCACACACTAGAACGCACCAAAATTTGACGCAAATCGGCCGAAAACTTTTCTTTTGATGGCATTTTTTCTGCTTAGGAACGCGATTCGCGTGACTGTGCTTTGTAACAAACCACATGGAACCTGAATCACATGACTGTGCCTGAGAGGGTTAATAGTAGCCACACACGCATCGGTGGATTGTACTATTTTATTTACGTCTGCGTGCGGCCCTGAACTTTCCCCAAATTAACTTGGTTGCCCAGTTTTTCCCAATTGGCAAGAACAATTGGGCAATAGTCCATAGAATGAGGACACCGCCCATGGATAACACACCATCGTTGTACCTTTGGCTTTTTAGCCTTGGCCTTAAGATAAGTGGTTGCCATATTAGGTTCATGCCATGCAGAGGGAAGATTCACCTGTGTCATGCCAATACTGTTAATATTCATGCCCCATGGATTAGCAGAAGAATCCTGGGTTTGCATGCCAATACTGTTAGTATTCATGCCCCATGGATTAGCACGAAGATCCTGGGTTTGCATGCCAATACTGTTAATATTCATGCCCCATGGATTAGCACAAAGATCCTGGGTTTGCATGCCAATAATGTTAATATTCATGCCCCTTGGATTAGCACAAAGATCCAGGGTTTGCATTCCAATACTGTTAGTATTCATGCCCCATGGATTAACACAAAGATCCTGGGTTTGCATGTCAATACTGCTATTATTCATGCCCCATGGATTAGCATAAGGATCATTAGCAAATAAATGGTCTTGTCCTTGCTGTCCAAAGGTTAATGGTGAACTGAATATGCCTGAGGTGTAATTGGGTGTGTGAGTGGTTGCACTGCTATCAGAGATTAATGGACCTTGAGTATCTAGTTGAAAGGCCAAGGGTGCTGTTGTAGCTTGTTCAGCGTTCACTGTCTCTTCCCTAGGAGTACCCTCATTAGCAAGACTAGTGGCCATTTTGGACGTACTGAACTTTCAGGAACTGTAGAATAAGAACGACCAGAATGCCTATGTAAAGTGTTCAAGTCCCCACTATCCAGTTCCTCAGAAGTGTCCTGACTATCTTCAGCCCCAATATGCCCCTCACCACGTAAAATTTGGATACTCTTAACCAAAGTCTCAGTCCTAAGTCTCAATCCACTCACAAAATCCTGAGTCTAATTCACTACAACTCTGCATCCTTTGTGGTTGGTTTTTCTGAATCTCCCCTTAGTTTTCGTCCCCACCTCTTCATTGTATCCATCTAACCTTGTCAGAATCTATTCCTGTCCCAGTCACAGGAAAAATTAAACTGACACAAATAGATTAGTTATGGCTTTTAGCAATAGAGAATGGGACACGGACAAGACATACAGAAAATGTATCTATTTAGGGGAAACCTTTATTTTTACACACATTACCTAATATGTGCTGCTTAAAAAGTGTCTGAAGGTTCACTGTGAATGTACATTGTCTAGGTGTCAGATGAATGCTGAAGTTCCCGGTAGATTTGCACTGCAGTGCTCCACACATTCCGCCAGGTTTCTTCTCCAACCACACGACGATCATCTCCCCATGCTGGTCCTTAGATGACTGCAAGATGCTGCACACACACAGCCACACAGCCCACACACCAATTGCCCTGCCTCACTCCAGCCTCTGCACCCAGAGTTGCCAGATGTGTCTAGACGATACCACCCTTCACCGCACTGGCCTCGGTCATGAGAGCGAGATATTTGCCAGTTCGCGCTTGAAGGTGGAGATAACTCGCCAGGCAGAGATAGAGAAAGAACGAGATTCACTACTCTGATATATCTGCTCCACTTACTCACTCCGCAATTAGGCCTTTTGCAACAGGAGAGTAAGATTTTCTTTTTCACCTGCAGTCACAAGCGGTTGTAAGGGGTTTCACTGCACAAATCCCTTTAGCACATTTTTGTATCCCAGCACTGAACACCAATATTATGTATCGGCTTATAGGCTATCCACCACTGGTCACTAATATATCAGTTTATTGGAACCTCACAGCTGATCACCAATTTATATATCAGCTTAGATGTGACTACACTGTTCCAAGCAAGGTTATCAGGATATAATGTTCCGCTTGGTCGAAGTCACTTCCTGCTGACACTCTCCACCAAATGTCTTCTCACACACTGGAGATGATGGGAATCGGTGTAGATCCTGTTGAAGGATTGGTAGAGGTAGCGTGTGCAGGTGATAGAAAACTGAGCAGATTTATCTCTCTCTATTGGCCACAGAAAGATACAACTGCAACACAGAGAGAGCCCGAGTAAATATGTCCCTCTCGTTTGAATGATAAGTGCGTTCTGCTCTAGCTAGCTGGCTTCCCCAGTGGGAGTGGCCCTGAGGTCAGCATAAATCAGAGGTGCCCAACCCCACAGACAACTGGGATTTATACATGAATAGAAGTATCACAGCTTTACCATGCACATTATACACCTCAATAAAGTAGTATTGATTACAATAAAGTATACCAACAGGGTAAATATTTCCCCAAGACTTTAAACATATATACAGTTCATATTTCTTTATCGCCTTCCCTTTACGCTCGTTGTTTATGATAGAAAATGCTGGGCTTTGCAAGTCTAGCGCTCACTTCATTCCCACACTGCACTACACTAAAGTGGCATTTGGATTCTTATCTCAACACTACAACACATTTTCTCTAAATATGAATAATATTATGTGTACAGTTGCGAGAGACATGCTTCAATGTGGAAAAATATATCAGAGACTAGAACAATATACATCATATATATATATAGATAGGTAGGTAGATATATAAGTGGGGAAGCTCACCATCCACTCACTCGATGTAGTGCTGCTTGCAGGTGACTGCCCTTTCCTCCCTTCCTTCTTTCCTTTCGTCCTCTTCTGACATTGTTTCCTTCATTGCCTCTTCTTCCTTATACCTATGGGTGACCCTACACTCCCTCTTCTGTCTTTTTTTTCCTTTATTCTTTCCTCTTCCTTCTGGCTATGGGTGACTCTACACTGAATGACAAGCCAAATGGTCTCCTGTACACCAGGAAACCATTTACTGTGCTGGGTGGTAACCATATAGCCAGATTATGGCACATGGGGGTTTAGTGGGTAATTAGAGTGCTGTAATGAGATTGCTAAAAAGGTTAATCCCCCTTGACGTCAGTCATAGGTGAATTCAAAATCCTGGAGTGGTTTCCTGATAATATATTAAGTACCGCCTTATAATCTCCACACATCCATATGAACACCACCCATACACATCCCCAGGCCATTGTTAACTGCTGGATTCTCACTGGCTAGGGCTGTGGTGTGGCCTTAAACTCAGGGCTCAGCAGAATTTGAATCAGGCCAGACATTAGTAAGCGATCAGTGGTGCCTTACTTAGATCACACAGTACACTTAAGTGCAATACTTACATACTACATATTATTACAGATGGGTATAACAATTTTCCCCAGCGTTAAAAAACGTGTTTCCTGACACAGCAGTGGAGGCATCAAATCGTAATGTGGCAAGAGTGTAATCGGATAGGTTATACAGTTGACTGGGGACTACATGGGAGTATAATAATGAAAGGGCTCTTATAGTATAATGTAAGAAGTTGAACACAACAAAGAAGAAATATATTTACAGTACATGGCCATGCTGGAAAGGCAAGGAAGGTGATAATAATTAATAAATGCAAAAGCTGAATGCAAACAATGCACTATCGTGGTATAGGCCACGGATCAACTAGGCATGTAGTATATGGGAAGTGTAGTGATAGCATACATATATAGGTTTGGTCAAATTTATAAATGGATGTCTTTATATATATATATATATATATATATATATATATATATATATGGTAAGTACTAGTAATCACAATGATACTTCTTTGAGGAATATAGCAACTGAATGCACCACTGTATACACTCTAGTTTATCTTACATAGAAGACACTGTTTGAGGGTGATCATATATTTACTTCCCTTATTTGTATTTCACTAGTTTTCATGTCCTTGACTCACTGTGTAGTAATTTTATTGATATATTTTATTTCAATTAAGTCAACTTTCAATTTTGCACAGGGATTCTTTTTTTTTTTGTTTTGTTTTTCTTCAGCATGATCTTCACATCTTCAACAATCATAATGAGTGTTACTTAGAACTACCAGTTTCCAGGGCTGCGTTTCAACAGGCCTTAGCGCCCCAGAGCGGTCCGGCGTTAGTGGGGGTAGCAGTGAAACCACCAAATACTCGGAGCGTGAATTCGCTTTTACACAAGATATCCTTCTTTCAGAATACTTAGCAGTTATGTATATTTGATCATTACTAACAACAGTATTAATGTTACATGAATATTTGTCAGCAAAATATAATTGTAAATGCATATTGCCGAAATAGTTTGGAAATATTTAAGCCGTAATGAAGAACCATAACAAATCCTGCCTTCGCCACAGCTGCTTCCTCTTGTAATTTCCTCCGATTTTGAAGACGAAATGAACCCAGCAGTGCAAAACTACAGTGGAACAAGATGACTTTGGAAGATATGATCATTGTGCAGAGGTGAGGAGGTACTTCATGGAAGTATGATTTTTGCGGGAATGAATGAAAACAAACCCTCAGTCCGTACTCTTTAAATCCACATAGCCTTTACTTTCATTAAGCCGAAAATCAATACTTAATTGAAATGAAGACACAGCAATGCACATCTCGAAGACAAAAGCGAGGGCAAAATAACGAATTTCTTTAGTAATACCGATTCAGATTCTTCAAGCAAAGTGCCCTGGCTTCACAATATAAAATTTCATGTTAGCAAGAAGTATATTCAAGAGACTGCAGTAGAAGCTGTTACAGTGAATGGGCTACATCTGTGGGTTTTAAAAAAATCTGCATTATCCTAAACGAGGAACCTGTATTGTCTAACCTTGGCATTTCACTTCATCAGAAGGCAACACGCACATTAACTACACAGCTGCAGAATAGAAAATACCAGAATTGAAGCATCATCTTCACTGTCGTATGGTAAGCATCAAGACTGACTTGTGCACTGGTCGACGACGACATTTCAAAGGGATAAATATTCAGACTGTAACTGATGGAGAACTAAAAATAATTACAGTAGCTGTAAAAGAAATGACAGGGAGAGCCACAGGTCCAGAGATACGCATAGTCCTTGAAAGTTTGCATATGTCTGGAATTTAGGAGACAAATTTATACACATTAACATGGATACTGCATCAAATGTGAAAGCAGTTGAAATTATGAGGCAGGATTCAGATATAATAATTGATGATTCTGACGAAGCACAGGCTATAATGACTCGGATAAGATTGCCTGGGAAAATGAAGAATCTGCTTGCACTGGCATAAAAAAATTAGAATTGGCATTAGGTCATGTTACAACGGCAGCTGATGGTGTTGTATCTATTAGATGTGGTGCTTATACCTTACAACTATGTATACATGATATCATCAACAAAAAACAAGACACAAAAGTCTTAGCTAACAACAATCCAGAAAGTATTCAACAAAACCCATACACAGAATATGAGACTGTAGTCGCGGCGTGCCACTCTGAGGTTGTTAATTAATAGCGTGCCCTGGCAACCTATCATTCAAAAGTGCGTCTGATTTCATGTATAATATGAGACTCATGTGATTCGTGTATATTATGCTTGTGTATAATAATATTCGTGTATAGTATGTTCGTGCATAATAATATGATTCGTGTATAATATGATACAAAATTGGATGCACTTTTGAATGATAGGTGGCCGGGGTGCGATAATGACAACCTCAGAGTTGTGTGCTGTGACTATAGTATGTAGACTAAAGCCGTGTTTTTGTCGTCCAAGCTGGAGGTTGGGATTTGACGTGCGTCTTGGGGTGCTTGGTTTCTGTCCGCAAAAACAGTCCCGGATACGTAGAGCCAAAAGACTACATTTGCCAATCGCAATGCAAACAGAGGGGTTCGCCAAAGATCATTGGACGATTATGCATTTACATGTAGCTCTTATTTGTGCTGAACTGGCCCTATATGTCATTAATATTAGTCACCTGCACCCTAATTTTATGTATATCATGCTAATTTCATTATATTTATCATTTACGTGTCCTTGCTCGCCATTCTTTTGCTCCCCAAGCTGCACTAAGACCGCTTCCGACCACACTTGGGTGAGATATGAAGATGGGCTTGGTGTTGATGACAAATGCATGGGCCGGCTTCATATCACTTTTGCTGACAAAAACAGTGCAGCTTGGTTTCACTGAAGATGGCTTCGAATCCGATCCGTAAGCTTGGACGACAAAAACGCGGCTTAAATGATAAGTCACTGTCAAAATGAGATTGTGAAACTCGATGGGGTTCATCCTTTGTAATGCTGCAGAGTGTAATGGCAAGCAAGACCTTTTTATGGGGTTGCCATATGTGAACAGTCAAAATAAAGGATGCCTCCGCTGAAACCCATACACCCCCCACCCCACCCCCAACACATTCTTTGGGCCTTTTATTTTATGAAACCTGGTATATATATATATATATATATATATATATATATATATATATGTGTGTGTGTGTGTGTGTGTGTACACCAATACTGCTGTACTGTACCACAATCTTTAGACTTTTTACAATATAATGAACAACAGGCAAAATGCAGAATTGGCAAGTTTATGACTGAAAAATACTAAAGCTCCTTAGATGCAGGATAAGATCATAAGAAAAACAAATGCTACAGTGTAATAATGAAAACAATCCAATTACCATTTTTTATGGCTAAAACAGCACTAAGTATGAAAAAAAAAAAAAGCTTGTGGCTGAACAACAGGAAACGACGGAACATTTTAGTTAGCTGCCAGCACTGACGAAAACTAAGTCACTCTTCTCTCTCTCTCTCTCTCTCTCTCTCTCTCTCTCTCCATTAAAGAGTGTTATGTTATATTAAGTTTTTCAAGAAAAAGTGTTGGAAACTGAAAATCCGGACTTCTGGAGAATTTTTAAAATTCCTCCCGGACGAAGATTTTGACACCTAAATGCAGGACATATCTGGGAAAATCTGGATGCCTGGCAACCCTACCTTTTTATGTCATATAGGACTTGCCAATGACTGGGAAATTATTGAAGACCTTTTACTGTGCCTCAAGCCAATCTGTGACACCACAGTTGCCATTCAGATGCGGAAACCGACAGCTGGAATGTTCCTTGGTTAGTGGTTATAATGTAAAATGCTTCTGTCAAAATCCTCTGGTAAATTTTCGTGGGAATTCTTTTACTGCCATGGAAAATTGAGAGCATGCTCAACTCTACAATACAGCATTCCTGGCAGCCATTTACCTTGGCCGTAGGTGCCTTTTAAGTGAACCACAAAAAGATCTTTCAAAGCTACACCTCACTGAATTGTGAAAGAATTATGGCATTGTAAAGCTCTGATAATTTTCAGGATGGTTCTCCAAACCAGGCCGATGACAAAAACTTTGGTGATAGCCCTAGTGAAGATGAAGACAGCTCAAAAGATATAACTGGTCAAATACTGTCTGCTGCTGTTGACAGCCTATAGAGGGAAAGCGAGACAGTAGATAATGGTGCTTTGCTACTAACTGAAATAAAACAAACCCTTGCACATTTGAACAGTTGTACTCGGATTGAAATAAATGAAGATATATTCAAGAGGTGGCACAAACATCCATACCAAGATAAGATCCATGCCAAGGTAGCCCTTCCATAAGAGGATCCATGCCAAGGTAGCCCTCCATAAGAAGATCCATGCCAAGGTAGCCCTTTCACTTCCTGTCACGCAAGTGAGTATGGAATGCACATTTTCAGGGTTAAGGTACATTCTGGATGAATTAAGACTTGGTATGAAAGATGATATTGTTATGTCCCTGTCCCACACTGCCACAGGCTCCAACAGCAGTAGTTCAGGATAGGAAGGATGTTGCCCAGTGAACTGTTCTTCCTATGGTCAGCCTTTTGGTGGATAGCACGTAAGATCAGCTCAGGCCTTGTAAATAAACACTGACTTCTAAAGTTCACTGTCTTTATTTTCCAGATAATTACACTTAATGCTTGGGAACTTCACCTCACTGTTTTCACCAGTACCAGAGCTACACAATTTCACTAGCTGCAGTTACTCTTAATGCTTGCTAACTACACTTCACTCACTGTTTTCACATGTACCGAAGATATACAGACTTCACTAACTGGAATTACACGTAATGCCTGCCAACAACACTATCTTCACAAGTACCAAAGATATACAGGCTGCACCAACGGCACTGACACTACAGTACACTCAAACTGAACTGAAAACTGACTAAAACTGTTCTAGTCTCTTCTTCATCCTTATATAAGCTTGTATATTCTCGAAACTTCGAACATACTCTCGACAGGCAACAGTTACCAACTCGGAGACATCCAAAACATGCCACAGTTTACTTACACTGCATACCACTAAATTATTTAACATACAGACTTAAATTCCATAATTTAACAGTAACATAAACATTACAGGGAAAAGAGCACAAAAATTAATGCACATCTTACAAACAGCAGGCTAACTGGACACTCCGACTCGTAATGAAACTACGAGAAATATTGGGAATTCTCCAACACAATATAATTAACAAATCCCAGTTCTTAACACAACCCCCTCCCTAGTCCTTTGTCGTACCGAGAAAACTACACAATGTAAACAAATATAAATCTTAATCCAAAATGAACATTTAATTATACACAAAATAATCCTTCAACTTATCAGGTCTCCTATGCTGTTTCCGACGATGTCCCTGCTTCTCCACACAGTCCATTCCTCCTGGAATGTCTTGGTCCTCCCGATTCACTTCTTCCATCGGAAAACTTTCACCATCATCTTGTACTTCAGCTCCTTGGTCCTCCTTAACATCCTCGGCTGTGGGTGAGCACACCTCGGAGACTTCCTAGCTGTACTGTCCTGGCCCATGGTACTGCCACAGACGACTCACGTGTACCACCTTTGGGCGAGAGTTCCTGCCTCCTCAAATCCAGTATATTGTGTCTGATAGGTGTCCAACACAGTGTAAGGCCTGTCCCTTGGGCTCTGCAACTTTGGTGACTGTCCCTTCTCTTGCTGAGGATTGTATAACCAAACTTCGTCACCATCCTTGAAGTTCATCTCACTTGCCTTAGCATCATACTTGCACTTCAACACCTCTCCTGAAAACTTAAGGGCTCCTCACACTTGATGATTTACCTCAGCCAGCCTTTCCTAAAGGTGCTTTGCATAGCTGGAGGTGTCTGTATACAGCTCTTCACCAGGGAGTCTTCCCATTAACAAGTCAGTGGGTTAGTGTAGCTCATGGCCCAACATCAGTTTTGCAGGGGTGTAGCCAGTAGACTCATGGGATGTAGACCGATATGCCGTCAAAAAAGCAGGTAATTTCTGGTCCTATTCCGTTTGCCTTTGTATACAGTTCTAGGCCAGTTCTTGTCCCAGGGTCCAGTTGAGTTTCTCCACCACCCCATCTGACTGTGGCCTTAGTGGGGTCATCCTAGTCCTCTTGATCCCCAGTAACTTGCAGCACTCACGGAACACAGCAGACATGAAGTTTCTACACTGGATTGAATGTACAGTAGCTCTTGTGGCATCCCAAAACGACAGAAAAACTGGTCAACAAACACCTGAGCAACAGTTGCAGCCTCTTCATCGGGGATGGCATAGGATTCTAACCACTTTGTGAAGTAGTTCGACACATATCTATTGGTGTCTTCTTTCACTGAGTGGCAGAGGTCCAGCAATGTCCACCGCGACTCTGTCTATCGATGCATCGGTGAAGTGGGGCGCAACCACGTTTCTTGGGTCCCTCCTTGGCACAGCATACATCACAGGCCCGACACCACTCTTCAACATCCTGCTGCATGCCGGTCCAGTAGAACCTCTGTTGCAGCCAGTTTTCTTCACTCCCAGGTGCCCACTAGTGATCTGGGTATGGGACTCATCTAAGATCTCGGACCTCATCTTCTCGGGAACCACCAGCTGCCAGTACTTGCTGAGGCCATCGGGTGTCTCCCACTGATGCTCCAGTTGTCCTTTGTTGAGACGAAGAAGGTCCCACTGACTCCAGTAACTCTTGGTCGCAGGGCTGAATCTGGAAACCTTTTCCCTGTACTCTGCTGCAGCCAGTCTAGCACTGGTTGTAAATCTGCATCCTCCTTCTGCATCTTTTCAGGTCTTCTTCATCTGATTCTGGCCCTGTCACTGCAGTACGGCTGCATTTCTTACAATGATCTTTTTTCCTACACTGCTGCCACTCTGGGTCACAAGGCTGAGACTCAGGGTGTCAGCTTTACCGTGTACCTGAGCAGGACAGTGCTGCACCTCATAATTGTGTTGGTCTAGTTTCTGAAGCCAGCATGCCAGTTGTCCTTCCGGATTCTTTAATGTCTTCAGCCACTTCAGTGGCTATACAAGTAGGAATGGAAGAAATCAAGGCTCTTCATCACTGCAAAGAGCTCCTTACGGATCACACAGTAGTTCCACTCCAGTGGGCTGGGCTTCTTGCTGTAATATGCCACCACATATTCTTTTCCTTCCTTCTTCTGTGACAGGACTCCACCAATACCTTGGTCGTTAGCATCACAGTCCAGAATGAGTGGCTGACTCTGATCAAGATATGACAATACTGGAGAGCTTGCCAATGCATGCCTGAGTTCATTGAAGGCTGTCTGAGTCACTGCTGTCCATGCAAACTTCTGCCTCATCTCCAACAGCTTGTGTAGAGGTGCAGCTATCATTGCAAAGTCCTTGACAAAACGCCGGTAGTAGGTACACCCACGAGCAGAAGTTCGCCTACAGTCCCTGCCAGACATATACGTATTTACAAACATAGCCCACAGAGCAGGGGTTCTTAACCTGGGGTCCATGAAGGTTAGAATAATTGAGGACATTTTAGTGATATTGAGTGATGCCGTTTGGCATCGTTAGCTGCAAAAAAAAAAAAAAAAAAAAAAAAAACGAAGATTCTTGAATTCTGGTGTTTGTTGACACAAGCCAACCCTCGTCTGGCAGTGCGAGCTATGGGTGCTCTGATTCAGTTTGCTACTACATACCTTTGTGAGTCAGGGTTTTCATCGCTTGTTTTTATCAAAATCATAAGTCGAAATCAACTGGATGTCAGTGATGACAGAAGTGTTTCCTTGTCAAAGACCACTCCACAGTTTCATCTTGTTCAAGCCAAACAACAACAACCCTCTCATTGAAATGAACTTTTGAGCAGAGTTAAAGTTTTTTGTTTAATTTGCACAAGATGGATGTATTTCATTTTTTCATCGAGTGGCCATTAATTTTTGCATGAAAAAGAGTAAGAAAAAAATTCTTTGTAAAGACTGATTTATACTTTGTGCATGTCAAATGCTGCGTGAGGTAGTTTTCAATAAAATAAAGTATATTCATTGCTTGCAAAATGGTGTGTTTATGTGCTTTTGTGCATTTTTGTAGGGAAGGGGTTCATAGCTTTCACCAGATTCTTGAAGGGGTCCATGACTCAAAAAAGGTTAAGAACCACTGCCATAGAGGGTGAAGGGCTGTCCACCAGAGTGAGGGAGAAGGGAGGAGACGGAGAGGGGGAGGGGGAGGGGAAGGGAGGCAACGAGAGAGGGGAGGGGGAGAGCCTGTGTAGATGCCACGTATCGGGTGTTTTAATATTATTACTTTTTTTTAAATATTGTTATAATTATTATTATTATTATGTATAAATATAAGAAAGAAGGACGTAATCTAGCGCTAGCCCCTAGAAACCGGCTGTCATCTGTATTTTATTCTAATTCCAAATGTTTTTTCTTTTGTGATGGAAGCACCAGTGATGTTCAAAGGCTAAAGGTTTGATAAAGTCTAGTAACCCACAAGTGCTCGTGGGCCTTTCGGGCCCCTCACGCTTGCTCCTGCAGAGGGTTCTCACATTTATGTGCTGTTCTAGCGTAATGTTGTCACTTGGATTTTTTGCAGCTAACCAGTTTAGTTTAGTTTAGTTGTACCCCTGGGCAAAAAATTCTACGGAGATCCTATGCCGGGCACTGGGAGCTGCGTTTTTTGGTCAAAATGTGATCTTTCATTAAATATAGTAAAAGTTTTTCAATCGAGATAGGACCAAGTTTTTTCACATCAGCGAATTTTTTTGCGATTTTTGTGCCAATTTTGGTGCGATTTGAATGTGTAGTTTTGGCTGCCTAAAATACACACACACACACACACACACACACACACACACACACAGCTACTGCTATAGTATATTAGATAACAACGGCTTGAATTTGATCCAGATGATCAAAGAGGCCACAGGAAAATCCCCATCGTCTAACGGATAAGGAAGTAAGAAAATAATCAGTGCTGGGCAGGTGCGTAAACACTTGCACAAAGCGCAATTGTGCACTCCGGTGATATCGTTTGCGCATTGCGCACCACACGAGACCATGCACAATTTTGCGTTTGCGCACATGAAAAGGCATGTGCGCAAACACAAACTTAGTTGCGCTTGCACAACTAAATTTGCACTTGCGCACCTGCCTTGTGCACTTGCCCTGTGGATTGCGCACTGCGCAATACAAGGGACACGTGGTCTTCCAGGGGACACACGGTCTTGGGAGCTTCCCGCATAACTGGACAATGGATGGGGGAGGCTGGGGCGGGTCGCGAGGGTGGTTTGGTGCTGGCAGGAGGGAGGCAGGAGGGAAGGGAGTAGTAGCGTTTCTTGATATGCTTCAACAGAGATAATGTATTTTTAATATTGTTTAAATTTTTATTAGTAAATAATAAATATACATTATTTATTAAGATTAGCATATGCAGTTCCTTACAAAAACTATTAAAACATTATTTAAATCAAATATCCACAGCCTAATAATTTATTAGGCTGTGGATATTTGATTTAAAAACTGTTTTCATGATTTTTTATTTTTTGTAATGAATTACATATGCTATTTTATATATATATTGAATTTTTAAATAGTCTTGACAAGACAAGAGAGAGAGAGACAGAGCATTATTCTGAGAGAGAGAGAGAGAGAGAGAGAGAGTATAAATACAGGAATGGCAAAGGAACGTCCCTTAGAATGAGGAGATAAGGCATAAACTTCGTCCCTCTTCTCTCTCATATTCTCCATTCCTTCCCTCCTCTCTCTCTTATTCTCCATTCCCTCCCTCTGTCGGAGAGAGAGAGAGAGAGGGAGTTGAAGATACTGTAATCATGTGATCTTTGCCAATGCCTTGGTAAATATAAGCTGTTTTTCCCGGACAATGACCTACTGTACCTCAGTCACCGCGCATGGTGGGCAGGTTGCTAATTTAGTAATTTATTTAAGTATACCAATATATATTTTACAGTAATTCCCACAAATATATGCAAATGATTTGCGCTAGCACTTTGCGACATTGCACAAGCTAAATATTAGATTGCGCACCTGCCCATATTACAAATAATAGGAAATAATAATAAAAAAAAAGTAAGTAGGTATGCTGTTTTATTTAAATATCTCAATATTTTTCAGTAATTCTCAAAAATATATACAAATGGTTTGCGTTTGCACTTTGCCACATTGCGCAAGCTAAATATTTGTCAGATTGCGCATTTGCGCTTGCACAAGGTAGTGAACTGTGGATTGCGCTTTGCGCTTGTGAGAGAGAGAGAGAGAGAGAGTTAGCAAGTGAAACATGTAATGGATAATGCCTAGTTTGGTGGTAAGCATCTGTGAATCGTAGAGTTACACTGGAAATGAAAGATGGTGATACTAACTTTGTTATGATAACTTTACAAGGTATTAAACAAAATTATCCTTAATAATTTGATGAAAAGGCAAGGTCAGTGCTGCACTTTCACATTACTGATGTTACACACATATACTGTATACCATCTCAATTTGACCAATAGCATTACTGTGCCCAGCCACATCTCCTTGGATTGAAGGGGGTTGGTTGATCACTTCGCAGCATGGCAATGCCATTGGTCGAATTGAGATGGTATACAGTATATGTGTGTAACATCAGTAATGTGAAAGTGCAGCACTGACCTTGCCTATATACATTGTTACGCTGTCCGCCTGTCCGTTCCCACGGGTGCAGCTGTTACAGCTGGGCTAGGGGATTATGCAGTATCCGTGTCATTCGCGGAGTTTAAATTAGCGAGTGTTACAAGTTCTTTTGTTTCTTTCATTCCTGCCACTGAGGTCAATTTTATTTAATACCATGCTGAGAATGCATTTGATTATTTTGATTGTCTTATGTGAGCTACCAGTATATTTAATGATGTTTTGCTTGCATTAGAAGTACCAATTCATTGTAGAGAGAGAGGGGCACGAATTTAAGTTCCTTATTAATTAATCTGATTCATGCGTTCACGCTTGGCTGCACACGAGCCTAGCATCAGTGCAGTATCTTCCCAACCAGCTTCAGTATCGTGTGTGTGTACACTCTCTCTCTCCCCAGTCATTTTTGTGCCGAGCTGGCGTTTTCATTTAAGTTCATTTTATTCTTTTGTTTGCTGACTGAGGGAAGTAGCTATTTTATTTGATTTTGTGACCGTGTTGTCTTTGGAGGGGCAGGCTGGCTCACCGTGGTCCTCTCGCTGCCTTTATTAACGTTCCCCAACACACACACACACACCCCTAACCCCTACACAGTTCAATCCCATCTTCTTGCACAAGGCTAGTGAGAACTATCGTGAGCTATCAACTGCGTTCCCCCTTGGACACGGGTTAAGTAGAAATTCGTCACCACCGGAAATAAATGGGAGGTGTTCCTGTAGACTGTCTCGGGCGGTATTATTTCCAGTAGTGACGATCGTAGGCTAGATCCATAGGTAGGCTGTTCCGTTTGTTACTATCAAAGTACAGTACAGAGTGTTGCGTACTTAAGTGATAATTTTTCCGTTGCGCAGTTTTTCTCTAGTTTACGGAGCGTGAGTGCCGGGGTCTGCGTTATTTTCACAACGCAGTGGAGGCCGATCATCTAAAACTACCTTGTCTTTTTGTAATAGCCCCGGGCTGGCGCTACCGTAACAGTGGCGACCTCGCATCAGGATATCCTACCAGTGCCTTCTTGCTAGGATATTGTTACCTTGGCGTTCTCTGTGCTTTGAGGTGATGTTGAGTGTGAAGTTTCTCAGTCAGCATTAGTTATTTCATTATTCAGTACTGCCATTGAATTGTCGCCATGGAGTCACGCGTGTCTACACCAGAAGGCGTACGTGCTGAGTCACCTGTGGATAAGGAAAATATGGAACAACGAGAGGCACATAGCAAATGTACTCCCCGTGTGAGCCCTGAGTTTAACTATGGTGCTGAGCTGCCTCGTTTCGCTACCCCACCATTACCATCTATGATGCCGCCGAGCCAGTTTAGAGCAGTTCCCCCAGGTATGTCTAGTGCTTTCCCTGGAGTTGTTCATTCCACTCCCATATACCCTGGAATCTTGTCACCGGAGGCTCAGTTGCAGTTGGAGTTGAAAAAGATGGAGATGGAAATGCAGCGTGCAAGAGAGAAAGATGAGATGGAGATGGAGATGCAGCGTGAAAAAATGCGATTTGAGCTGGAGAAGACTCGCTTGGAGGTGACTGCTAAAAGGTCTACTTCAGATACCCAAACCTCAGGCCGTGCAGAGGATAGGGAGAGTTGGCTCTCAAGGAGTCTGAAATTAGTGCCAGCATTTGATGAGTTGAAGGTGACAGAATGGTTTGTCAGGTTTGAAAAGAAGGCTAGGGAGTTTGAGTGGCCCAGGCAGCGCTGGGTGGGCTTGGTATCTAATGTGCTGAAGGGAAAAGCGTTGGAAGCGTATAATAGGATGAGTCCTGAGGATGTAGATGATTATGATGAATTTAAAGCAGCCATTCTTAAGGCATATGAACTTAGACCAGAGGCTTATTGGTTGTTGTTCCGTGGTGCTCGGAAAAGACCTGCTGACACCTATATGGCCTACGCCAGGTATCTGGAGGAGACGTTATACGAGTGGTTGCTGAGTGAGAGCGCCACTTCGTATAACGAGGTGCGTGAACTGCTTTTGATGGAACATTTTACCAACATGGCTGACAAAGAAATTGGTGTTAAAATTAGGGAGAAGAGATTTAAGACCTTGAAGGAAGCAGCGACGTGGGCTGATGACCGGGTGTTGGCTTTGCAGAGTATGGGGGTCAAGTATGCTAATTTTCAGCATTCCAGGGAGAGGACTGTGAGTGGTCCGGCCTGGGATAAATCTCCCGTGAATCAGTCCAAGGGAAGTTCAGAGGAGAAAAGGAATTCAGGGAGAAAGAGCCCTGTATCCAGTTCGAAGCTACTTTGTTACTTTTGCAAACAGAGTGGGCACATCAAGCCTAACTGCCCTAAGTAGAAGGCCTCCCAAAATGCCAAACCAGTGACACTAATTGTAGGTTCGAGTCAGGTGAACGAGAGGAGTTGGGAGAGTGGTAACGGTGAGGGAGAAGTCTGTGGAAAGCTGGAGTGCAGCCGGCTGTGCTCGCTGCCAGCTCAGGCTGAAAAAGTTACCCAACATGCTACGCCACCTCCGGATGAACTGCCTCAGAAATCGTCCCTAGACTGGTGTAAACCTTTTATGTGTCACGGCACAGTGAAAATTCATGGGATCAGTTATCCAGTTACTGTGGTTCGTGATACTGGTGCACAACAGTCTGTGTGCAGAAACGTGACTGGAGGACCTGTAAACTCAGGGAAGTATGTGCTGTGTAGAGGCATGAACGCAGATGAATACTATGATTATGTTCATGTGGAACTCGATTGTCCCATTGTTCAGGCTGCAGCTCAAGTAGCTGTTGTTGATGTAATGCCAGTAGAGGAGGTTGATTTTCTGCTGGGGAACGACCTGGCTGGGGAGAAAGTATTTCCATCTCTTCCCCCACTAGTTGTTGTGGCAGAGAAGTGTTTTGACGCCCCAGAAATTGGTATTGAAGTTGATGCAGAAGTGGAAGCTATGTTCCCGGTCTGTGCAATTACAAGATCTATGGCACAGGCTGCAGCCTGGGAGGAAGAACTGGCGAAGTCCCAGGTTCTTGGGGTCGACTGTGATGAGGCAGGGCCACCAATGGAGGAACCTAGTGAGCAGGGTGTTGCTGTGGTGGGTGAGGAGAGTGTGAATGCGTGCATGGGCGCCGCCCCACTTCCCACTCAGGACACTAGAGGTGGTGCTGAGTCTGTCTGTGTGGAGACTGAACCCAGCCCACCGACTGAATTAGAAGAATTTCAGGACGCTGGGGTTGACTGCAGGGATGCAGGACCACCGTCAAACGCGCCTGAGGAGCAGAGTGTCACTGTTGAGGGTAGAGGTGATGATGTCAGTGTGGAGTCTGACATTCCTCCTCCTGTCGAGTGTACTAGAGGTGGCGCTGAGATTGATCGCCCTTCGCAATCCAGTGTCCCGACCAGTCCCTTATCTCAGTCCTCAGTAGAGCTGGCGGGTGTTGGGCCAGCAGAATTGAGGGTGAAGCAACAGGAGGATGTAACATTAATGCCCTTGTTTGATCGAGTAGGGGAAGAAAGAAGTATGGAGTGTGGTAAGGAGGAGTTCCTGATTAAAGGCAATGTTTTATATCGCCGATGGACGCCCACTGGCGCCATGGTGGATGGAGGAGGGGGTGAGTTAGTGCAGGTGGTGGTGCCTGTGCAGTATAGGGTGCCGTTAATACAGTTAGCACATGAGGGACCTTTAGCAGGTCACCTGGGAAATAGAAAGACAGTGCAGCGCTTAAGATATAACTTTTGGTGGCCAAGTATGCCGGGACAAGTTGCTGCGTACATCAAGAGCTGTCACACGTGTCAGATAGTGGGCAAGCCTAATCAAGTTCTTCCTGTGGCCCTTTTGACTCCCATCCCTGCAGTTGAACCTCCGTTTACCCGGGTAATCATTGATATCGTGGGCCCTTTACCTCCTACTTCTGCTGGAAACAAGTATTTGTTAACCATAATGGATGTTACAACGCGATACCCAGAGGCTATACCAATCAGAAGCATGCAGGCGAAGTCAGTAGTCAAGCAACTTATCCTGTTCTTTACTCATTTTGGCCTGCCCAAGAAGTTGCAGTCAGACCGTGGAGTGAATTTTACATCTAATTTGTTTAAGCAGACAATGACAGAGTTGGGTATCAAGCACGTTTTGTCCAGTGCCTACCATCCGCAGTCACAAGGTGCCCTGGAAAGGCATCATCAGACCTTAAAGACAATGCTGCGCACCTTCTGCTATGATAGTGGAAAGGATTGGGACCTAGCTGTACCCTTTGTTATGTTTGCAGTGAGAGAGGTACCAACTGAGTCATTAGGGTTTTCACCCAATGAGTTAGTGTTTGGGCACAGAGTCCGTGGTCCCTTGGATGTGGTGCGAGAGGCCTGGAGTAACAACAAATCTGGCAACCAGGAATCCATGCTTGACTATGTCTGCCGCACTCGGGAGAGACTGCATTGCGCTTTAGAGCTTGCCCGTGACCATCTAATCGGGGCTGAAGCGAAAATGAAGGCTCATTACGATAAGAAGGTCAGAAGTCGTGAGTTTAAGCAAGGAGATGAAGTTTTGGCACTGCTGCCCATGCAAGGAAAACCTCTAGCGGCTAGATTCAGTGGTCCTTATATTGTGAAGAAGAGAGTTGGGGAACTTGACTATCTAATTGTTACCCCAGATAGGCGGAAGAGTACTCAGTTGTGCCACATTAATATGTTGAAGCCATACTACCGCCCAGTTGATTCTCATTGTGGGATGACTGCTGATGTCTCTCACCTGGGATGTGAAGGACGGGGAAGGGAGAACGTGGCATCAAAGGAACGTGCTGTGGAGGGAGCTGTTGGTGCCGGTGATGTGAGTGGCGGACCAGGGTTACAGCCACAGTCCCTAGAAGGTGACTTTGGAGTGGACGTTGAGGGAACCAGGGATAAGAGCGCTCCTGTAGTTTTGGCGGTTGGTAGTGGGTTGGAGGAGCAGGAGGAAGTGCTTAGTCATGGTGAGATGTTACCAGCTGACCTATGGGAGGGCAATGGTTATATAGCTCTGGTGGAGAAATTGTGACACCTTGATCCAGTAAAGCGAGAAGAGCTGTGCAACAGATTATGGAAACATCCGAAAGTTTTTGGAGATTCACCGGGATTGACAACTTGGGCTACTCATGACATTGACGTTGGGGATAGTAAGCCTGTAAAATTAGCTCCCTACCGCATCAACCCTATCAGACAGAAAGCTCTCGATAATGAGATCAAGTATATGTTGGACCATGGATTGATCAAGAGGAGTTTCAGTGAGTGGAGTTCACCAGTTACCTTGCAGCCAAAGCCAGATGGGAAGGTTAGGTTGTGTGTGGACTTCCGGAAGGTTAACTCACTGTCTAAGACCGATGCTTATCCCTTACCTCGGGTTGATGACTCCGTGGACAAGGTGGGAAATGCCACTTATATCACCAAACTTGACTTAGTAAGAGGATACTGGCAGGTCCCGCTGACGGAACGGGCTAAACAAGTGGTTAGCTTTGTTGTCAGTGGTGCAGTATATCAGTGCCAGGTGATGCCTTATGGACTGAAGAATGCTCCAGCCACTTTCCAGAGGCTTATGGATAAAGTGGTGGATGGCATACCTAATTGTGTCGTTTACATCGATGATGTCATTGTGTATGACACCAAGTGGGAGGAGCACCTTGATCATGTGGAAATGCTCATTAAGCGGTTGGAGGAAGCTGGCTTAGTAGTCAACTTGGACAAGTGCGAGTTCGTACGTGCTAAGGTCCAGTACCTTGGATTTGTTGTAGGACATGGGCAAGTGGCTCCACCTCGGGCTAAGGTGGATGCCATTTCCAACTTTGCAGCACCCCAGTGTCGCCGTGCCCTCCAGCGATTTTTGGGCATGATCGGCTATTACAGAAGATTCATTGGGAATTACTCCACAGTGCTTGCCCCTCTTACTGACTTATTGCGCAAGGATAAGAAGTGGCAGTGGACAGCCGAGTGTGAGCAAGCTTTTACTACTGTTAAGTCTCTGCTGTGCCACCACCCTATATTGCGTGCACCAGATTTTGACAAATCTTTTGTGCTGGCAGTTGATGCTAGCCGAGTAGGGGTAGGAGCAGTGTTGATGCAGCTGGATGAGGGCCAGGTTGAACATCCCATATCATACTTCTCAAAGAAGTATAATAGAGCCCAGAAGAACTATTCCGTCATAGAGCAGGAGTTATTAGCGATTATCCTGGCCCTGCAACACTTTGCTGTCTACCTGCCCCCTTTTGGCCCTGTGATCAAGATTTATTCAGACCATCATCCCCTGCAGTTTTTGAACAAGTTTAAATTTAAGAACCAGCGTTTGACCCGCTGGAGTTTGCTTTTGCAAGAGTACAATTTAGAAGTTAGGCATATTAAAGGGATTGATAACATAATTGCTGATTGTTTATCCAGGGAGGGGTCAGGGTCTTGATTCGAAAATTTTGATCCAGGGCCCAAAATTTTCCCTTGGGGAAGGGCGTGTTATGCTGTCTGCCTGTCCGTTCTCACGGGTGCAGCCGTTACAGCTGGGCTAGGGGATTATGCAGTATCCATGTCATTCGCGGAGTTTAATTTAGCGAGTGTTACAAGTTCTTTTGTTTCTTTCGTTCCTGCCACTGAGGGCAATTTTATTTAATACCATGCTGAGAATGCATTTGATTATTTTGATTGTCTTATGTGAGCTACCAGTATATTTAATGATGTTTTGCTTGCATTAGAAGTACCAATTCATTGTAGAGAGAGAGGGGCACGAATTTAAGTTCCTTATTAATTAATCTGATTCATGCGTTCACGCTTGGCTGCACACGAGCCTAGCATCAGTGCAGTGTCTTCCCAACCAGCTTCAGTATCGTGTGTGTGTGTACACTCTCTCTCTCCCCAGTCATTTTTGTGCAGAGCTGGCGTTTTCATTTAAGTTCATTTTATTCTTTTGTTTGCTGACTGAGGGAAGTAGCTATTTTATTTGATTTTGTGACCGTGTTGTCTTTGGAGGGGCAGGCTGGCTCACCTTGGTCCTCTTGCTGCCTTTATTAACGTTCCCCAACACACATACATACACACACACCCCTAACCCCTACACAGTTCAATCCCATCTTCTTGCACAAGGCTAGTGAGAACTATCGTGAGCTATCAACTGCATTCCCCCTTGGACACGGGTTAAGTAGAAATTCGTCACCACCGGAAATAAGTGGGAGGTGTTCCTGTAGACTGTCTCGGGCGGTATTATTTCCGGTAGTGACGATAGTAGGCTAGATCCATAGGTAGGCTGTTCCGTTTGTTACAATCAAAGTACAGAGTGTTGCGTACTTAAGTGATAATTTTTCCATTGCGCAGTTTTTCTCTAGTTTACAGAGCGTGAGTGCCGGGGTCTGCGTTATTTTCACAACGCAGTGGAGGCCGATCATCTAAAACTACCTAGTCTTTTTGTAATAGCCCCGGGCTGGCGGTAAACAATATATATATATATATATATATATATATATATATATATAGATACATATATATATGTATATATGTACATATATATATATATATATATATATATATATATATACGAGTATATATATATATATATATATGTATATATCATATATATATATATATATATATATATATATTATATATATATATATATATATATATATATATATATATATATATATATATATATATATATATATATATATATATATATATATATATATATATATATATATATATATATATATATTGCGGGCTCATGGCCTTTGGTTCCTTCTTCCTCGCATAAAATATATATATATATATATATATATATATATATATATATATATATATATTGCCAGACGCCTCAATCCCGTTTGGGGTGGCCACAAACAAATCGCCTCCAAGTCGCCCTGTCCCCAGCCATTTCACTGCCCTGCTCCCAAGTCACACCCCCGTCTCTCATATACTTCTCCACCCCATCCCTCCATCTCATCCTCGGCCTCCCCCTCCACCTCACTTACATACACTCTCTTTGTCAGTCTTTCACCCTCCATCCTCTCCACATGGCCAAACCACCTCAGTGTGTTGCTCATAACGCTTCCTATCACATCCACATCCACACCACAACGCTCCTTTATATCCTCATTCGTCAGCCTGTCTCTCCATGTGACTCCACAGGCTTCTCTTAAATAACTCATTTCCACTGCTCTCATTCTTGACTTGTGTCCTTCCAACAACGTCCAAGCTTCACTTCCATACGTTAGAGTTGGTATCACAATACTGTCATGTAGTAACTTTTTCACTTCCATGTTCACTTCCCTGCTTCTTATCACTGCTACAAGCAACCTTTCTTCCCTGCTGTACCCTTTCAAGCACTTCACCCTCCAACCTCCATCCTTACTCATCACACTACCCAAGTACTTAAACGTACTCACATTTTCCAATTCCTCACCATCCAACCTCGCTGTACATTCACTGACTTCACCTCTCTCAGAGACTATCACTTTACTCTTCCCTACATTCACCTTTAGATTCCGTTTCTTACACTCTCCCAGACTCATCCACCAAGCCTTGCAGCTTCCCTTCGTCTTCACTCAACAAAACAGTATCATCTGCAAACAACAGTACAGAGAGTTTCCAAACACTATCCTCTCTCACCAGGGCCACTCCAACATCCACTACCCTACCTTGTACCTCTTTTATTACCCTATCCATGTACAGGTTGAACAACCATGGAGACATGACACATCCCTGTTTCAACCCAACTTTCAAAGAGAAAAATTCACTTAGTTCACCATCCACATGCACTGCAGCCTTCGCACCATCGTATATACTCTACACAGCATTCAACAACTTCTCATCTACTCCATATATTCTTAACACTTTCCACAATCCTTGTCTATCCACCCTGTCATGTGCTTTCTCCAAATCCATGAAAGCCTCATACAACTTCTTTCCCTTCTCTAGAAACTTTTCCACTAAAGATCTGAGAATGAATATCTGATCTACACAACCTCTTCCCTTCCTAAAGCCTGCCTGTTCTTCTCTAACTAATTTCTCTGTTCTTTCTCTAACTCTGTCAATAAGTATCCTACCATACACTTTTCCTGTTATACAAAGACGACAAATGCCCCTATGATTACCACACACTTCTTTTTCCTCTTTTCCTTTGTACAGGGGAATAATTATACCTGACTTCCAATCCTCTGGGACTCTACCTTCCTCCCAGGGCAATCTGCACATCTTCCACATCCATTCTACTACTATCTCTCCCCCATACTTCAGCATTTCACCACACACTCCATCAGTTCCTGGGGCTTTCCCCAATTTAACTTTCTTCATTGCTTCCACAACTTCTATCCAACTGATTTCTTCCTGTCTTCTCACCTCCCTCCTACTCCCAGCCATTCCCCAGCCACTTATACTCGCATTACTTCCATTCTCTATGTTCAACAATTCCTTAAAGTGTTCTCTCTATCTGCTCACTTTTTCTCCCTTCTCCACTAGTAATCTACCATTTTTATCTTTCACTCCCCTGCTAACTTCACTTCCACCCTGTCTTACTCTTTTCACCTCTTTCCAGAACATTTTCTTACAGTCCCTCCACTTTACACTCAAATTCCTTCCAAATTCCTCATCCACTCTCTTCTTACTCTCTCTTACTAATCTTTTCATCTCTCTCTTTCTTTCTACATATAACTCTCTCTTCCACCTCTCAATTTCTTCCACGCCCCTATTTCTCATCCATTCATTGTATGCTTTCTTCTTTTGTACCACAGCCTGTCTCACCTCTTCAGTCCACCACGCTGTTCATTGCACCCACCTCCGTCTTCTCTTCCACACACCACATCACATGCTGCACATATTCTGTAAATATCTTACACACACCTTCCACGTCTCCCATCTGCTCCAGTTCATATTTGCCCAGTCGTTACTCCACTTCTCTCTTATACTCTGCCTTTTTCTCATCCTCTTGTAACCTTTCCACTCTCCTTGCAACTACTCCTTCCTCTCGTCTTTCCCTTCTATTCCTGCATCTTACTGGAATCCTAATTCTGGCCACCACCAAGTAGTGGTCAGAAAGTCCACTCCCCCAACCTCTATAAGCTCTTGCTTCCATTACACATCTTCGCATCCTTTCATCCACACACACATAATCAATCATTGCCTTCCTTTCATTCAGTTCACCACCCACCCTTCTCATCACTCGCCATGTATACCTGAGGATCATTTTATGCCTGAAGAGGGTATTGGCTATCACCAACCCCCTCCCAGCGCAAATGTCCACTAACGCACTCCCATTCTCATCTATCTCAGCAGGCGCACCCCACTCACCAACTATTCCATCCACCTTCACATTCCCAACTTTACCATTCATATCACCGATCAAAAACACTCATTCCTTCCAAACTTTTCCATGCACATTTCTACATTTGTCTAGGACTCTTCTCTCACTCTTCTAGGACGATATTGCGTTGGCGCATACACACACACAATCGCCCACATTTGTATTCCAACTTTCAACTTTACCAACACAATCCTTGACCTAACTGATCCACACTGTCTTATGCTCCTCTTCCATCTTTTACTCACAACTATACATACTCCTTCCTTTGCCCTCTCATTCTCACCTACTCCTGCACATATACCCCATCCATACTCCCATTCTCTCACACTTTCTCCTCACCATTTTGTTTCAGTTATTCCACATACATCCACTTTCGCACCCTCAAGCACCTGGACAATCTCTCTCTCTTTTTCACCTCATCAATTGCTCCTCTTACATTCCATGTACCCATTACCAAGTCTTTTGTCCGGTCCTGGGTCGTCATCGTTTGGTCAGTCCTTGTCCAAGGCTTCTTGTTTGTTATTTTAGTTAGTTGTTTTCCGGGGAGGGGCACTAACCCTCCGCCAACCCTTTTAGTCGCCTTTTACGACAAGCAGGGATACTTTGGGAGTATTCTTGAAAAGCCATATACATGGCAGACAATTCTAATGAAAACATGTGGTCTTGTTTACAAAATTTTGACGTTTCTTTTTATCTCTCTTATCAGATAACATGCAAGCTGGTCGTGCGAATTCCCCACGTATCATGTTTGACCGTGGCCAGATAATTGGACTATGGAAGGCCGGGAAGACTTCTCGTGATATTTCTCAGCAACTCAATCTACATCGGTCTACAGTGTACAGTATAAGTGGATCAAGTACTAGCAAGAACAGGGATCAGTGAATACTAAGCCTCTTAGTGGACAATCAAAAGCCACAACTCGCGAGCAGAACGAGGCCATCGTTCCGAGCGCACAGGAATGACTGTTGAAACAGCCGTGAAATTAACCCCTAAGTACCGCAATTCGATCTGGCTTATCTGCCACTGGAGCTGCAACTCGGGGGTGTTTTTTCGACTTTCACCAAGGGGAAAATCAATATGTTCTGGCTAAAGAGGAAGAATTTACACACCTGACAGCGCAATCGGCACCCCCCCCCCAGGCCTAATGGTTACCGCACAATGGAGGGTCAAAGTTGAAAAAAAAAAAAAAATAGTTATCCCCCATAATTTTCGAAAACCCCCATAGTTTTGATAACTATTTCTATTACTGAAAGAAGTCATTGCAATATCATATGCCACACCAAGCCCGAGAATAGGTGTTTTGGGGTGTGGGGAGATTACTTTCTTTTGGGGAGATAAAGTATCCTGTGGGGAGAAGGTTTGTAGGTATGGAGATTGGATAAAACCATCTTTTCTTATCAAAGTAGAGCACTTTAGTTTGTTCTTGACCAACTACCATGAAATCAGATGTGTATGTACATGTGGGGAGATAAAATTCGATGGGAGAGAAGACCCACAACGAATACATTGAACCTTGGTAGGTCATTTACGGTAATAACATATTTGGCTAGTTGAAACAAACAAAATCTGTCATTTAGCATATCAACCATGCAAGCAGGTGTGTTTGCAGGTGTGGGGAGATAACTCACATATGGGGTGTAATAGATGTATCGAGGTGGAGGGGTGGTGATGGGAAGATGGGGCTGGGTGGTGGTGGAGGGGCTGGGGCTCAGATGCCTGTGATTGCACGTGTTTGCATGTATAGAATAGTATACAAAGAAGCATTTATTATGTTCAGGTACGAAAAAGCACAGAAAATACATATAAAGCACATATACATGTGTTGGGGTGGGGGGAGAGCAAGCCAAGCTTTGTGCTCCTTATCACACGATGGTTTATTGGGGTTAGGAGGGTAGTATGGGGCCGAAAGGGAGGGAGGAGGTTGGGTAGGTAGGGGTATAAAAGGTAGGGGGGGGGAACAAGGAGTGGGGCTGGAGGGGGATGGAATGGGCCTCGTGGTTGAGGGAGAGGTAAACTTCGACTAACAATGTCCTACTGGGATATACAGAGGGGTGGGAGGGTCTTCAGAGAGGGGTATTACGTGACAGATGATGGAACATTCAGGCAATGGGTGGGTCAAGAGGGGGAGGTGACCCCCCTGCCCCCAGAGTGGCTGGATCACCCAACCTGAGGCCGGAGGGGTTAGTTTTCATTGGCTTGAAGGGATATACATCACAATCGGGGCGGAGCAATGTACAGGCAGTTTTTTTGTACAAGGCACGCTATATTGATGTGATTCGGCTGAGAGGACTAAAGTGGTCAACACGTACATTGACATGTTTCGGTATTTAGGGGTTAACACAGGATTTGCACCTGACCTGCAGTGTCCACTGTGCAATGGCCCCTCTACAGAGTAAATATTAAAAGTTATGTGCTGGCTGCAAAGGAAGTGTTATCCTCTGATAACAAAGATGCTCAACTGGGCTTTGCTCTCCAGTATTCGATGGAGAACGAGACATTTTGAAACAATGTAGTATTTACAGACGAAAAGTGATTCTCGTCTGTGAAAACAGGGTCTGGGGTGTGCTGGAGGGTCAAGAACATGAGGTATTTAGACAAACATATAGTTGGCAAAGCAAAAAGTGGACGTGTATCTACAACACTCTGGGATTGGATGTGGACACATGGACCCGGAGAACTAATTGAAATTGTTGCCCTCAGTGCACGTGATGGCAATCCCACCCCCCACACTATCCGCATTGAGCATGATCGCAGCCCTATCCACGAGCAATATCGTGAGAGATTTGATTCATACACATCCTGAGGTTCACATCATTGATTGGCCAGCGAAAGGATGTGATATGAATCCCATTGAAAACTTATGGGGTATTATGGTTCAGGAGTGGAATATCGGACAAGAGCGAACTAAAGCTGCCATTTTGCATCACACACATGATGTATTTACCTATTTGTATTTACCTATTTGTAGTATACAGGAATTGAGCAATGCTCGTGTTGTCCTGTCTCCATATCCACATTTATCAAGTCTACCTTTACACACATGAATGTTTTTCTCATGCACCACCTCTTTGTCTAAGTCGTTCCAAATATTTAAGAATATACCTAATTGTGATATACACGGAATGTACTATGCTCGTGGGTTTCCGTCGCTGTTTCTCAATAAGTCGAATTTAACTTTAAACTCGTTTATGTTTTTAGATTGGACGATCTCTTTGTCCAGGCTATTCCATAAGTCTATACTTCTGTAAGGAAAGCTATATTTCTTGATATCCTTCAAGCAGCTTGACTTTTTCAATTTCATTCCATGTCCTCTTGTTGCTCTCTTATCCCATACAAACAGATCTTCTTTGTCAATTTTATCTACTCCCACCATGGTCCTGAACACCGCAATCATGTCTCCCCTCTTTCTCCTTTCCTCTAACGAAGGCAAATCCAGTTTTTCCAGCCTCTCTCTGTATGACAGGTCTGTCAAACTGGGGACCATCTTGGTTGCTGTTCTTTGTATTCTCTCAATCTTGTTTATATCTTTCTTTTTTGTGGGCACCACACTACCGCTGCATATTCTAACCTGGGGCGGATCATGGCCACTATCAATTTTTTCATCATTTCCTCATCCATATAATGAAATGCTACTCTTATGTTAGTCAAGAGCTTATAAGTCTCTCAACTATCTTGTTAATGTGCTTTTCTGGTGACAAACTATCTTGGACCAGCACTCCCAAATCTTTCTCTTCTCTCCTTTTTGTGATTAATTCATTACCCAAAAAATAATTCAGTGATGGTCTCCTGGTACTTTTACCCATTTCCAATATTTTACATTTCTTTACATTAAATTTCATTTCCCACGTCCGGCTCCAATTGTGTATCCTATCCAAATCCTCCTGCAGTATTTTACAATCCTCCTCAACCTCTATCTTCCTCAAGATCTTTACATCATCAGCAAACAGACTCGCATAACTGTTCACTCCATCTACCATATCATTTACATAAATCAGGAACATTACTGGCGCCAACACTGAGCCTTGAGGGACTCCACTTGTTACTTCCCTCCATCCAGACATCTTTTCCTTTATTACTGTCCTCATTTGTCTGTCTCTCAAAAAGTCTCTCATCCATTCCAGAAGTTTCCCCTTTAGTCCTCCTATATATTCTAGTTTCCACATTAGTCTCTTATGAGGTACCTTGTCAAAGGCCTTCTCTAAGTCTAAGTACACACAATCCACCCAACCATCTCTCTCCTGTACCACATCAATCGCTCTTGAGTAAAAGCTCAACAAGTTTGAAACACATGACCTTCCACTTCTGAATCCAAACTGACATTCAGCCAAAATATTCATCTCTTCCAGATATTTTATCCATCTGTCTTTCAGGATTCTCTCACACAATTTTGCGACCATGCTGGTTAGAGACACTGGTCTATAATTCAGGGGTTCTTCCCTGTTTCCTCCCTTGTAAATTGGTACCACATTTGCCCTCTTCCATTCTTTTGGCACTTTCCCCTCTTCCAGTGAGCATACAATTAAGCTGTGAATTTTATCCGCCAGTTGTTCTCTGCATTCCTTCAGTACCCAATTAGAAATTCCATCAGGTCCTGGGCTTTCCTTACATCTTGAGTTTCCAGTAATTTATACACTTCCTGCACCTCCACTTTTATATCTTCTATCACCGGAACATTTCTAATCACTCCCTCCCTTCCACAAGCTCCTTTTCTTTAGTGAAAACTGACTGGAAACGTTTGTTCATTATTTCTGCTTGCATTGCCGCATCATTAAAGACCTCTCCATCTACTTTCAGCTTGGTGATTCCTTCCTTTTGTTTCAGTTTGCCATTAACAAATCTATAAAACAGTTTGGGTTCATCCTTGCATTTGTCAATTATACCTTTTTCAAAATTCCTTTCTTCTTCCCTACGTATTCTTGTGTATTCGTTTCTTGTTCTTTTATATTCTTCCTTTGTTCTGTCGTTACCTCTCTTTCTCCAATTGTTCCACGCCTTATCTCTCTCTTTTTGGCTATCATACACCTTCTATTAAACCACTCCTTTTTCCTGTTTTCTTTCCCTCTTACTCTTGATACAAATTTTTCCACTCCCAAATTATAGAGGTCTAGAAAGATATCCCACTTCCTCTGTATCTCTCTTGTTTCTCTGAATTTTCTCCAATCCGCATTTTCAAAAGTTTCTCAATCCTGTAAAATTTGCTTTGCCAAAGTTGTATCTTCCCTGTCTATGAAGCTCGTCTCTTGGCTCGACGTTTCCTATTAACATCTGGAACTCAATGACCACGTGATCACTTTTTCCCAAAGGACAGAGATATTCCAATGATTCTATTACATCAGGTTCTTTGGTGAACAGTAAATCTAACCTTGCTGGTGTGTCCTCACCTCGAAACCGTGTCTCTTCTTTGACCCACTGCGTCATCACATTATTCATTATTATATTTAATAACATAGTACCCCACGAATCCTCGCCGCCTCAGTACCATTCCTCCCAGTTCACCTCTTTACAATTAAAGTCACCCACCAAAATTATATTATTGCTTTTCTCAATTATTTTTTGCAAGTAGCTAGCCATATCTGACAACATCTCATGGTATTCGTCATCCTTCCATGCTCTCGTCTTTGGGGGAACATACACTACCGCCATATCTCTCTTAACATTCTCTCCAGTTTCTAATTTCATATATATCACTTCAGCCCTGCCTTCTCCCATTTCCACAGTATCTACATTTATGTTGTTCTTCACTGCTATCATCACTCCTCCTCCCTTTTTTTCTTTTCTGTCTTTTCTCTCCACAGTTTGTATTTACCATCTCCCAAATGAACATCAATATCTTCTCTTAATTTGGTCTCTACAAAGCACATGACATCAGGTTCATGTTCTCTCAAGAAATCATTAATTTCGATCCTTGTCGATATGAAACCATCAACATTAGTATATATCACCTTCAAATTATTTTTGACATTATTAATACCCTCTTCTCTCCTACTCTCTGTCCGTACCACTTCCTCAACTTCTGATCTTTCACAACCATCCCCCCTAATTTCCTTCACTTCTATTTCCTTAAATACCATTTCCTTACTTTCATATCCAATACTCTCCAAAAAAAGTATTACGTTCTTCCTCTGTCCTCTTATCATTTTTTTCCTTTACTTCTTCCTTTAATGATTTTAAAGCTTTTCTTTCTTCTTCATTCAGATCTTTTCTTATTATAATATTTTCCATCCCCCGCCTCTTTGCTTAATTTCCAGGTCACTTTAAGTATCTCATTTATTACACTTTCTGATGTAAACTTGACTCTCATTGGTCTTGTTTCCCCTTTCTTATATGGCCCTATCCTCCTTACTTCCTCAATTTCTTTTACCCACTTGTTTCCTTCGGGGTCAATCTTGCCTAATATTCCTCTCACCATGTTCGTGTCTCTCTCGAGTCTTGCGAACCTAACCTTTTCTTCCTCTTCCCTGTTTCCAAATACTATCACACATCTGTTCCTTTCTACAGTTTCTCTCACTATTTTCTCCTTTTTCTTCAGTATTTTCACTACATTTTCTTCCATTTCTTTCTTGTTCATTTCCCTTTCTTCCTGGATGATCTCTCTTAAGCTGACCACTTCTTTCTGTTCTTCCTCTACGTGTGCCCACTTTGCCTTGTGTTCTTCTAGTACATTACTCACCTTCTCCGTTTTATTGGTACTCTCTTCAAGTTTCCTCCTCAGTTCAACATTTTCCCGCTTCAAATTCTTTATCTCTTCATTGGCTGTTTCGTTGGACTGGATTAGACTCTGTATGGTGGTTTCCGTATTTCCTGACACATCCTTTATCACTAGATTCTCTACTTTTTTTTCGAGTTCACTAATCCTCATAATTAATGTTTTCACTAGGTCCATGACATTAGTATTAGCATCAAATCCTTGAAATTCCATTCCCTCATTGTTTACATTTTCGGCCATCTTTAACGTACCGATCAAGTACCTAATCAGCTTCCCCACAGATGAGAGTTGTACTCTACACAGGGGCAAATAAAACCCATGTATAGAGTCAACAACTGTGCAGGGGTAAAGAAGGTACGGAGTAGGCTTAGCACACCCAATCTCTTGGAAGCAGGTTTTACAATAGATGCAATATGATCTTTGCAAGATAAGTCCCGAGTGAATGAAACCCTAAGCATGTTCAAGGATGATGCAGGATTAAGCATAATATTATTAAACATTAGTGGGTATACCTGTGGAAATATCATTGTTAGGTTTAATAAAAATGAGTTAAACGTGGTTTAGTTAACATTATTCGTTATATATTTTTTCTTGGTTAACAAGCTATAATTTTAGATTATATAGCGGGAATCCGATTACATGATATACTATAAGTATGCCCATCGTGTGCATATATATCGTGTAGCTAGTAGAATTATCTACAAATATATATATATATATATATATATATATATATATATATATATATGCAAGAAAGAAGGAACCAAAGGCCAGGAGCCTGCAAACCATTCTTTCGAAGAAAAAAAACAAAAACAAAAAGCCAAAATCAAGATCCGTTCACTTTGAGATGCCTGGACACACTGCATTTGAAAGACTGCAGATCATAGGAAGTAGGAAATGCAGAGGGAGACAGTTCCAGAGTTGATCTGTTGCTTAAATGAAGGACTGGGAGTAACGGTTAACTCTTGGATTAGAGAGTTTGACAGAAAAGGGATGAGAGTTTGTTGCTAGATGGGTGCATAGCACCCATTATAGAGGTGGAGGGACGCAAGCAGACAGTTCAGAGGAGCGCTGACCATTGAAGTAGTGATAAAAAAGAGATAAAGATGCAACAATGCAGCAATGAGACAGAGGTTGAAGGTAGCCAGTAAGAGGAGGAGAGTTAATGAGACTAAAAGCCTTTGACTTCACCCTATTGAGAAGAGCTGTATGTGGGGAGCTTCCCCACAGATGAGAGTTGTACTCTACACAGGGGCAAATAAAACCCATGTATAGAGTCAACAACTGTGCAGGGGTAAAGAAGGTACGGAGTAGGCTTAGCACACCCAATCTCTTGGAAGCAGGTTTTACAATAGATGCAATATGATCTTTGCAAGATAAGTCCCGAGTGAATGAAACCCTAAGCATGTTCAAGGATGATGCAGGATTAAGCATAATATTATTAAACATTAGTGGGTATACCTGTGGAAGATTGTGTCAGGTTGGTAGGTGTAAAAACTGAGTTTTTGATGCATTAAAAACAACTAGATTATTTTTACCCCAGTCAGAGATACAAGCCAAGTCAGACATTAGATGTGCCATAGCCTCATCCCTTGCTTGTTGAAGTAACTGCTGAGATGGACGTTGCGAGAACTGAATGGAAAGGTGAAGGGCGGAATCATGAGCGTACAAGTGGATAATGTTAGATGTCCAACTTGGAAGGTCATTGATGAATAAAAGGAAGAGAGTTGGTGATAGGACAGAGCCCTGAGAAACACCACTGTTAATAGAGCTAGGACAAGAATGATGGCCGTCTACAACAGCAGCTATAGAATGACCAGAAAGGAAGCTATAGATGAAGGCACAGATAGAAGGATAGAAACCGTAAGAGAGCAGTTTGGAAATTAAAGATTTATGCCAGACTTGATCAAAAGCCTTTGAGATGTCAAGTGCAATGGCAAAGTTTTTGCCAAAGTCCAGAAAGGAGGATGACCAGGAGTCTGAAAGGTGGGTGAGAAGATCTCCTGTGGAGCGTCCCTGACGGAATCCATACTGACGATCAGAAAGAAGGTTGTGATAGGAAGGATGCTTTAAAATGTTTCTGTTAAGAATTGCCTCAAAAACTTTTGAGACAGGATGTTAAAGCAATTGGACGATAGTCAGTGGGCTGGGAATGGTCACCCTTCTTTGGGACTGGCTGAATGAGAGGAAACTTCCAGCAAGAAGGAAAGGTAGAAGTTGAAAGACAAAGGGGAAAGAGATTACCTGGGCAGGGTGTAAGCACAGAAGCACAGTTCTTGAGGACAACAGGAGGGACTCCGTCAGGCTCACATGCATTCTTAGTATTAAGGCCAGTGATGGCAGAAAATACATCAGCTGAAGCAATTTAATATCAGCCATGAGGAAGTCAGAGGGGGGGAAGTGATGGAGGAACGGCACTGGAACTGTCTTAAGGTGGAATTGGAGGAAAAAGTCTGAGCAAAGAGATCTGCTTTATCAGTAGAAGAAATAGTTACAGAGCCATCAGAGTAGAAAAGAGGAGGGAAGGATGATGTAAAGTTGTTAGAAAGGTTTTTGGCAAGGTGCCAGAAGGAGTGGAAAGAATTCGAGTTGGAGAGTTGAGAGCATTTAGTATGGATGAAATTATATTGCTGAACGCAGAACAGACTTAGCACAGTTCCAGGCAGAAACATAAACAAGGTATGATTCAGGGGTGGGTTGGCTCCGGTACCTTTTATAGGCCCTCTTCTTGTTGCAGACAGCATTAGAACAGGCGTGATTAAACCAAGGCTTTCTTACATTAGTCAGAGGATATGAGAAGGGAATGTATACTTCCATGCCTGAGAGAATAACCTTCATAATGCATGAATCACACTTAGATGGCTCTCGGCCATGGAAGCAATAATCATTCCAGGGAAAATCAAAGAAGTACTGCCTGAGGGACTCCCAATCCGCAGCTCCAAAGGGCCTCTGTCAATGTTTCTTTGGAGGGTCCACAGATCATACCGGAGTGATAGGACGGGTCAAGGTAATAAGGTTGTGATCGGAGGAGCCCAACGGAGAGGAAAGATTAACAGTATAAGCAGAAAGATTAGTTGTAAGGAAAAGGTCATGTATGTTGGAGCTCACTCCAAGGCTGTCAGGGATACGGATAGGGTGCTGTACAAGCTGCTCTAGGTCATTAAGGATAGAAAAGATGTAGAATTGTTCAGCAGGTGGATCAGTGAAAGGAGAGGAGAGCCAAAGGTGGTGGTGAACATTGAAATCTCTTAAGATGGATATTTCACAAAAAGGAGGTGTGGACAGAATGTGTTTCATCGTAGAAGTAAGATAGTCGAGGAATTTTTGATAGTAGCATTAAAGGAATAAGTAAACAGCTCAGATATATTTAGTCAGAGAATGACAGAAAAGCTGAAGCCAGAAAGTTGAAAATTCAGAAGAATCAAGTTCAGGAACACGAGAACAAGATAAGTCATTGCATACATATACACAACAGCCACCTTTGGCTTTGAAATGAGTATAGAGAAAGTAAGAGGAAACAGAAAAGGGTTAGCTACCTCAGAGAGCTGAGTCTTTGTCAGGAAGAGAAGGTGAGGTTTAGATGATAGGTGGTGCTCGACAGAGAGAAAGTTATTATATATAATTATAATTGAGGCGTGTATTTAAATTTTTTTTTTTACTGTTATTGTGGTTTTCCTAATGTGACAATGCAATATACGTAATGTATAAATATTTCAGTTATAAGTAAGGATACCCATCTGAAGCATGTATCAGCTGTTTCATGACACTATATAATATAGTAATACACCCTCAGCATAGCACAGTAACATTATATCCTTAAACCTATGCCTTCAGAACATGTTTTTTTTACAACAGATATGAAGACTCCCATTGGTTTATTTAATCATATCAGCCATCTTATGACTGTAGGGCTATCACATCACAGCCTGAGTGACAATAATACCTAATGTCAATTAAGAAAACAATAAAATTATTCTGCCACATTTCACCCTCCCATTAATTATGTAATTACATGATTCACAGATGCTTGCCACCAAACTAGGCATTGCCCTGTATGTCTCACTAGCTAACTCCTTGTTTCCCCCCCCCCTCTCTCTCTCTTAGTTTATGTCTTTCTACCTCGCTGTCTACCTTTACACATGATTTAAGTAGGGGAGGTCAACCAGACAGAGGGGAATCCCCGCCTGCATGACATCACACGTGCCCCACTGCCTTCCCAATCTTTGCTTTCAAGGCTGGGTGGCTGGCTGGCGTTGGCCTGGGCAAGCTGTCTGAGATTCGACCACACTGTGATAGCTTCATCTCTCCTACAGTATATTTTGTCTTTACAACCATTTACCATAACCACACTCAATACGTCAATAAATCACAATATCGTCCGTCTGTAACATTCCACAGCAGGACTTAATTTATGCTTCTGCTATCTATCTATCCATATTTTTTGTTTTTGTTTTATACTTAATCGCACCTTACCACCAAGGTGGGGTAGCCATATGACTAAGGAGAAGAAAATAACAAAAACCTCCACACACAAATACACATTCGATCACATTCACACTCATCTATCTATATCTATCGGCCGTATGCTTAAACACATGGAGAGGCCCTACATTGGTCCCTACTTTACACACTAAGGAAAGCACAAGCAAGCCCTCAGTTTTTACATGGTATGCTAAGAGAACATTAAGGGAAAGGGGGTAGTTGGTAGCCCTGTGTGACCAGTTGGTACGTCAGAAGTGCTCCCGTGGGAGTCGCCGTGACTATTCTTGTCTAGACAGTGTCAATCAGCACCAAAATAAAATAAGTTTCCGTCATTTTCTTTTATATATCAGCACTTATTTGTATGTATACTTTATATACTATTATAGTAGTAAACTTTTCAATCGATATTTATGTTGTAAATATGATAGCGCTGGAGATAGGTCAGGTTAGGTTAGAATAAATTTGGTTAGGTTACCTTAAAACTGGTTAGGTTAGCTTAAAACAAGTTAGGATAAATAAGGCAGGATTGAATTACGAAAATTTATGTTAGGTTTGGATAAATGAGCACTGATAAAGGGCAATTTCGCTGAAATAATAGCGTTCTAAGATGGCGTTTGTCAGCCTTTGCGCACAGATTAGGATAAGTTTGGTTGGGTTAGCATAAAATTGGTTAGGTTAGTCTCAAATAGGTTAGGTAACGTTAGGAGAAATAAAGTTGGGTTGTTACGAAAGTTTAGGTTAGGTCTGTTTGATTAGGCCTGCAAGGGTAATTTCGATCGTATATGGCGCTCTAAGATGGCGTCCATCGGTCTTCATGCACAGCAAGATAGTGGCTGTCCATGAACAAACACCGCTTTTTAAAGCACTTTTTACCATATTTAAAAGAAACGAAAACGCTAACTTGAAAACACAATTCGAGAGTACATGAAGAATTCCATGAAGGGCTAAAACAAGGAAAAAATGCAAAATAAGGTGGTCCTATGTCTCCTTAACGATTACCAAGAATTATGAAAAGAATGCTGCTGAAATATAACAAAAAATGATATAAGAAAATGAAAAACAGTTTGCGGAGCCTGAGATTAAAACGATGATCCAATGCGGCATGACGCTTCATAGTTTGGCCTATGAGCGAAGAACAGTAGTAAGGCCATTGAGCGAAGAACAGTACCTTTCTCGTTACATATATTATTACCTTTAGCATTGACTGAACGTTCTATATTCAGTTAAATCACATGAGTAATGTATAAAAGTGGTTTACACATGCCAATTTTAGGATCTCGCCTACTGTCAACTACTCTTAAAAAAATAAAAATGACAGTGCGTGTCTCCGCCACGGCAGAGACGGGCCCGGGTTTGACCTCCTACTCGGTAAGGTACAGCCCGCTGTTTTAATAACCAACGGTTCAGTTCCCGTGTATGTTTGCATTGCACTTTTAGCAAGTTAAAATATTTTTTACATAAACTATTTACATTATTTTATGCGTTCTGGAGGTACAGAGTTACTTTGTTACGAATAATTAAATGTAGGGTTTGCGAAAGCCCAGCATTCCTTCCCTTAAATAAATGTTGGAACAATCCTACATATTGAGGGAAGTCTTTCCCTGCTTAAACTTTTAGCATACCGTTTTGATATAGGGCCTTTAGGAAAGGCCCTACATTAGCTTTAACCCGCCCCGTCCTGTCGACGTATGGGTATGTTGCAATGATTTGCATTTGCCGGTCCCGGCGACGTACCGGTACGGTGTGCAAATGCAAGGTCCCTAATTTGCACAATTTTCAATTTTCGCGTGTGATTTTTCGTATGTATACACGGGACACCTTCCTCTATTCCTCTACAAGATGCCAAGCAGGGACAATGCCTTACACCACATAACCTCCCCCCTCCCCCCCTCACGCCATTGTCTCGGCAATTCACCTGTTACCAGTGACCTGGCTAGTAAAGATAGGGCCAGAGTGATTCCCCAATCGATGACAATGTGGAGGACAATGTTTACATAGCATTAGAAGAAGAAACAGCCAGAAATAATGATCAGGTAATGTGGCAAAAAAAGGTCAGGTATGGTGATTAGTTAGTGAGTGAAACAATGCTTATAATGCCATTATTACTGCTTGAAAACCAATATACTCTCATACTTCATATACATTCGTACCAAGTATATAAATAAATATCGTTTATGAGTGGATAAAATAGTTACCCTCCCATAGAACTCGTTTTCTTTGGTTCCAGCATGTTAGAAAACCCAGTCAGGTAAGGAGGAACTACCTGAATTGAGTATTTTAAACCTCAGGTGAGCGATTTCTTTATGAATTTTCGATGTTTCTCACCAAATTTTTTCGAAAATATCTCGGGACTGGGGGATGTCGGAGGTGCGGAAAACCTCGGGACGTGACGGGTTAAGCATACGGCCGTATATCTATACCTATATCTATCTATCTGTCTATCTGTATATATATATAGATAGATAGATAGATATGAAAAGCGAGCAACGTTTATGATGGCTCTTAGACGGATAAATGAAGAGATCAATATAATTTCCATCATTTATTAGTATGAAAAAATACAACCATCATTAATGGTGTATATAATATTCATTCTCTCTCTCTCTCTCTCTCTCTCTCTCACCATGTTCAATTTCATTTTCTTTCTAGTCGCTGGCCTACTTGTTTGTTAATATGCTTTTTCGATTGCTGTCAGCATGTTAAGGGATCTGATCTTAAAATATATACAAAGTTTGGCAAAAAAGCACAAAATATCATCAGGTAAATTAACACCTGATTTTCTGAGAGGGCACCGAGTGGGACAAGCTGAACCCGCTCACCAGAGGGCTGATGTGACGTCACACGGGCTCACGTGACGCTCTGTCTGGCTGACCTCCCCTACTTAGATCATGCCTTTAAAGTATCTGACGCGATTATGTTATTTTCTTACTTCCTTAACCCGTAGACGACGATGGAGATTTTCTTGTGGCCTCTTTGATCATTTGGATCAAATTCAAACCGTTGATATAGGTTACTAGACTTTATCAAATCTTTAACCTTTGGACATCACTAGTGCTTCCATCTCACAAGAAAAATCGTCTGGAATTGGACAAAATACAGAAAATGTCAGCCGTTTTCTAGGGGCTAACGCTGGATTACGTCCTTCTTTCTTATACTTAAGCATAATAATAATAATAATAATAATATAATAATAGTAATAATAATAATAATAGTAATAAAAAAACACCCAATACATGCCATTTATACAGGCTCTCTCTCTTCCTCCTCCAGCGCCATAGAGTAGGAAGAGTTTGGCCAACCACTGTGCTGGGCTCCATCTTGCATCTAAACGTCACCAACAGGGCGTATCAAACAATACTCAGAATACAATATCAGCGCCTTAGCCTTTTATTTCGAAATGTTTTTTTTTTTTTAAATATGTAAAAAAATATACATGTATATACATATCTACCTATCTATCTGAAAATCCTGTAGAAAAGTTGCTAGATCATTGAATGATTTCGTTCCCATCACTTTATTTACACAAGTTTATTAATACACTTACCTTGATACACAATAAATGTATTTACATACAGGACATATAACCTACAGCCTTAAAGTAGTGTACGTTGAAGTCTTTACTTATGTTTCTTTGCAGCGAATCTCATAGCCATGTTTTGCTTCCTAATTCATCTTCAGACTTGTAGCATTGAGCCTCATATTTGCAAATGTTTAGTGTGTGTGTACTTACCTAATTGTACTTACCTAATTGTATCTTTGCAGGAATGAGTCAGGCTCGTACTGTTCCGTGTCTTAAACCATATTTATCGTACATATCCTTAAATTTGTGAATTGTTTGGGCACACACTATTTCATTCGGTAGTGCATTCCATTGATCAATTGCTCTGTTTGCGAAACTGAATTTCCTTACGTCTTTATCACCTCTCTTCCTATGCAGTTTTTTGCAGTGTCCTCTTGCTGATGCTTCTCCATATGTTAAGTAATCATTTATGTCTATTTTCTCCTTCCCTGATATGCACTTATATAGCATTATCATGTCACCTCTTTTCCTTCTCTCCTGTAGTGTTGGTAGATTCAGTTTATTTAGTCTTTCTTCGTAGCTTAGGTCCCTTAAGCTTGGTATCCATCTTGTAGCGGCCCTTTGAACTTTTTCAATCTTATCTATGTGCTTTTTGCGATGAGGACTCCAGACTACTGATGTATATTCCAGGGTTGGTCTAATGAATGATGCTATTATCCTTCTTAGCATGTCTTCACTTATGTATGTGAATGCTATTCTCATATTTGCAAGCAGTGTGTACATGTTCCGTCCCTTCTCGCTGATGTGGTCAGCCGGAGATAGTCTGTTATTGATAATCACACCTAGGTCTATCTCTCTTTCTGATGTGTATAGGGTTTTATTTCCTAACTTATAATCCCAATCAGGTCTTTTTCCACTTTTCCCAAACTTGATTACATGACACTTGTCCACATTGAATTCCATTTGCCATGTATTACTCCATTCATGAAGTTTATTTAATTCTTCTTGTAGCTCTTTGCAAGAGTCTGTGTTAGTAATTCTCCTTTGTATTTTTGCATCATCTGCAAACATATTCAGATAGCTCTCATTTCCAGTGTTACTGTTTATATCATTTATATACACTAAAAACATGATTGGTGCCAGCACTGAACCCTGTGGTACTCCATTGGTCACTTCTTTCCATGATGAGTAGTTTCCTCTTAGTACTGTTCTCATTTCTCTTTTTATGAGAAAGTCTTCCATGCAACAAAACAGTTTGCCTCGAATTCCTCCTTGATGGTACAGTTTCCATAAAAGTCTTTGGTGTGGTACTGTGTCAAAAGCTTTCTTGAAATCTAAATAGATACTGTCCACCCATCCTTCCCTTTCCTGTATTGTGTTTGTTACTCTGTCATAGTAGCTCAACAGATTAGTAACATGATTTTCCTTTTCTGAAACCAAACTGTCTTTCTGTTATCATACTGTGTTCTTCTAGATGATTTACCCAAGCTTTTCTTATAAGCTTTTCTAATACCTTGCTTACAACACTGGTCAGTGATACTGGTCGGTAGTTGAGTGGATTTTGTCTATTTCCTTTCTTGATAAGGGGACAATATTTGCTTTTTTCCAAATATCAGGTAGTTTTCCTTGACTCAAGGATTTCTTGAAAATTAAAAATAATGGTTTACTTAACTCCTTTGCACATTCTCGTAGTACCCAACATGAAATTTCGGCAGGACCACTTGCTTTTCCTCTGTCTAATCTACTTAACTCCTCCTGTATTACTTTTTCTGCTATTTGTATATCTGGTAGTATGTGTGGACATGAATGTTGCACATAGTCCCTCTCAAAATTTTTTCTTCTGTAAAAACTAATTGGAAATTCTTTTTTAGTGCTTCACAGATATCTTTCTCTTGTGTATAAGTATTCCCTCGTCCGTAATTGATTGTATTATATCTTTTCCTTTGGTTTTGCTTCTGATATAGCTGTAACACAGCTTTGGTTGATCACTACTTTTATTTATTATATCCTCCTTAAACTGTTTTTGGGTCTTCTCTCCTTATTCTTGTATAATCGTTTCTTGCCTGTTTGTAATTATTATACGCCCTTTCACTATTACGTCTTCTGTATCTATTCCACAACAAATCTCTTCTTTCTTTTGATTTTTTACATTCTGTATTGAACCATTTCTGCATTTTCTTATCTGCTTCTTTGTGCTGTGGGATGTACTTCTGGACTCCTATTTCATAAAATTCACAGAATTTTTTATATACCGTACAGCATTTAAATCTTGTCCTCTAAGCTCATTTTCCCAATCAACTTCTAAGAAATACTTCTTTAGGTCTTGATAATTTCCCTTTTTATAGTTTAGGCTCTTTTTGTAACTGTCATTGCTGTTTACTATGTCATATGCTATCCTGAAGTTATAATTTAGTACTGCATGATCGCTTTTGCTGAGTGGAGGGTGATATATTAAACTGTTAATATCATTTTCTTGCCTAGTAAATATTAGATCTAGCACTGAAGGTACATCAAGTCCTCTTTTTCTGGTGGTTTTCCTCACATGTTGCGTTAGGAAAAACTCTTGTACGAGATCCTGGAGCTTTTGGTCCCAATAGCTTTCTTGGCTAATTATATCTAGAGTATTCCAATTTATATTTGTATTGAAATCCCAAGTTAGTATAATTCTTTCCGATTTCTCTTCCATTTTATGTAATAATGATCTTAAACTCTGAATTGTACTCTCTGCCAGGTCCTCATATTCATCTCTTTCCCATGTGTTTGATCTGGGTGGCATGTACAAATTGGCTGCAATTACTTTACCTTCAGATGTGTTGATCTCTACCGCAATCAGTTTTACTTGTGATGGTATATCTAGTTTTATTTCATTGACTTTTAGGTTTTTCTTAGTTAATATTATAATTCCTCCTCCTTTTTTTAAATTTCTGTCTCTTCTCCATATACTGTATTCCTCTAAGTTTAGTATGTCATTGGATATCCTTGGTGTTAATTTTGTCTCAGTTAGGCATATAATTTGTGGTTCATTTTCTCTGACAATCATTCATCTCTAGTAATTTAGATACCATTCTATCCACATTTGAGTACATCAACTTTATCATCTTGTTTATATACTTGTCATGCCATGGTTCTACTACCTTCCTCCTTTTTATTCCATCCTGTTTGGTACCACTTTCGTACCTGCAATCCTATTACTTTGTAAAAAAATTTCTTCTCTTCTGATCTTCCCTCATTTTTTGTTTTTGCTTTCTCCCTTTTCTCTTTCAGTAATTCCAGTTCCTCTTGTGTTAGGCATCTTTTTATCCATACATTTTTGAATTCCTCTTTTTCCATAAGATTCTTTGCATTTTTTAGTATCTCTTCCACAGTGTTTACACTCTGGAAAGTCGCCTTTAGAGGTCTTGTCTTGCTTTTCTCATATTTCCTTAACCTTTTGTGTTCATCTATATCTTTACTACAGATTTCCTCTGATACTTCTTTCAGTAAGCTCATTACATTTGCCATCTCCTTTTTGTCTCTTGTGATCTTGTTTTTTACATCTTCCTCTTCAATACCAGTGATTACTATAGATTTGTTTATATCTACTGAATCTCTGACACTTTGGATTGTTTTGGATTATTCTTTTCACTTCTTGTTTAATGCTTTTTTTCCTCCACCCTTGTTTCTAAGTCTTTCTTTACTTTCACCATTTCAGCATACGTGGTTTCCACATCATTTTTGTAGCTTTGCACAGCTTCATTCACCTATGTTATCTTCTCATCAATATCACTGCTCTGGTCTATAAGACTGCTTACTTGCCTAATTATCTCTGTGTCATTTTTGAACTCTTCCATAACACTCTCGTGATTGACTACTGTACTTGCCATTTCACTCATTTTCTTCCTAAGTGTACTCAATTCCACTGTTAGTTCACTGATGGTTGTGTCTTTCTTGTTGGCCTCTCTTCCTAGTTTTTCTATTTCTTCGTTTTGCAAGTGCATCTGCTTCTTTATTTCATCAATTTCATTTTTGAAAGCCATTTCTAGTTTGTTTACACGTTCAACCAGTCTGTTGTGAGTCTCCACTTCAACCAGTTCTTGGTAGAAATCATCATTTTGCTTTTTACCTTTATCCCTTTTCTTTCCAAATTTGCTTTATTAAAGTATGTATCCATTTTGCAGTACTAAAAGTGCAGAGTATGTTCTTACAGTCCCCGTGTTGTTGTAGTCTAAACAAACCTCAGCTGACTTAGCGCATTCTTTCGTCTTGGTTCTCTTTCCTCTTTGAAAAAGTCTTGTTTAAACTTATTATTTTTTTCCTTTTAATAATGAAAAATCATTTAGTCTAACCTGGTACAGAACTTGACTCATACAAAGATACTAATTTAGGTAATGCCACTGGCCGTGTTGGTTCGGTACGGAGCGCCGATGTCACACGTCCGTCTCGTTTGACTCTGTGTGTGTGTGTGTGTGTGTTCTTACCTTACCTAATTGGTCTTACCTAATTGTATCTTTACAGGAATGAGTCAAGCTCGTACTGTCCCGTGTCTTAAACCATATTTATTATACATATCCTTAAATTTGTGAATTGTTTTGGCACACACTATTTCATTCAGTAGTGCATTCCATTGATCAATTGCTTTGTTTGGGAAATTGAATTTCCTTACGTCTGTATCACCTCTCTTCCTATGCAGTTTTGTCCAGTGTCCTCTTGCTGATGCTTCTCCATATGTTAAGTAATCATTTATGTCTATTTTCTCCTTTCCTGATATGCACTTATATAGCATTATCATGTCACCTCTTTTCCTTCTCTCCTGTAGTGTTGGTTGATTCAGTTTATTTAGTCTCTCATCGTAGCTTAGATCCCTTAAGCTTGGTATCCATCTTGTAGCAGCCCTTTGAACTTTTTCAGTCTTGTCTATATCCTTTTTGAGATGAGGACTCCAGACCACTGATGCATATTCCAGGGTTGGTCTAATGAATGATGTTATTATCCATATTAGTATGTCTTCATTTATGTATGTGAATGCTATTCTCATATTTGCAAGCAGTGTATACATGTTCCGTACCTTCTCGCTGATGTGGTCAGCCGGAGATAGTCTGTTATTGATAATCACACCTAGGTCTTTCTCTCTTTCTGATGTGTATAGGGTTTTTATTTCCTAACTTATAATCCCAATCAGGTCTTTTTCCACTTTTACCAAATTTGATTACATGACACTTGTCCACATTGAATTCCATTTGCCATGTACTACTCCATTCATGAAGTTTATTTAATTCTTCTTGTAGCTCCCTACAAGAGTCTGTGCTAGTAATTCAGTTTCCCAAATAGGGCAATTGATCAGTGGAATGCGCTATCGAATGAAATAATGTACGCTAAAACTATGTATTTTTACATCATCTGCAAACATATTCAGATAGCTCTCATTTCCAGTGTTACTGTTTATATCATTTATATACACTAAAAACATGATTGGTGCCAGCACTGAACCCTGTGGTACTCCACTAGTCACTTCTTTCCATGATGAGTAGTTTCCTCTTAGTACTGTCCTCATTTCTCTTTTTATGAGAAAGTTTTGCATCCAACAAAACAGTTTGCCTCGAATTCCTCTTTGATGGTACAGTTTCCAGAAAAGTCTTTGGTGTGGTACTGTGTCAAAAGCTTTCTTGAAATCTAAATAGATACTGTCCACCCATCCTTCCCTTTCCTGTATTGTGTTTGTTACTCTGTCATAGTAGCTCAACAGATTAGTAACACATGATTTTCCTTTTCTGAAACCAAACTGTCTTTCTGTTATCATACTGTGTTCTTCTAGATGATTTACCCAAGCTTTTCTTATTAGTTTTTCTAATACCTTGCTTACAACATTGGTCAGTGATACTGGTCGGTAGTTGAGAGGATTTTGTCTATTTCCTTGAATAAGGGGATAATATTTGCTTTTTTCCAAATATCAGGTAGTTTTCCTTGACTCAAGGATTTCTTGAAAATTAAAAATAATGGTTTACTTAACTCCTTTGCACATTCTCGTAATACCCGACATGAAATTTCATCAGGACCATTTGCTTTTCCTCTGTCTAATCTACTTAACTCCTCCTGTATTACTTTTTCTGCTATTTGTATATCTGGTAGTATGTGTGGACATGCGTGTTCCACATAGTCCCTCTCAAAATTTTTTTCTTCTGTAAAAACTAATTGGAAATTCTTATTTAGTGCTTCACAAATATGTTTCTCTTGTGTATAAGTGATTCCCTCGTCCGTAATGGATTGTATTATATCTCTTACTTTGGTTTTGCTTCTGATATAGCTGTAAAACAGCTTTGGTTGATCACTACTTTTATTTGTTATATCCTCCTCAAACTGTTTTTGGGCTTCCCTCCTTATTCTTGTATAGTCGTTTCTTGCCTGTTTGTAATTATTATACACCCTTTCACCATTGTGTCTTCTGTATCTATTCCACAACAAATCTCTTCTTTCTTTTGATTTTTTACATTCTGTATTGAACCATTTCTGTATTTTCTTATCTGCTTCTTTGTGCTGTGGGATGTACTTCTGGACTCCTATTTCATAAAATTCACAGAATTTTTTATATACCGTACAGCATTTAAATCTTGTCCTCTAAGCTCATTTTCCCAATCAACTTCTAAGAAATACTTCTTTAGGTCTTGATAATTTCCCTTTTTATAGTTTAGGCTCTTTTTGTAACTGTCATTGCTGTTTACTATGTCATATTCTATCCTGAAGTTATAATTTAGTACTGCATGATCGCTTTTGCCGAGTGGAGGGTGATATATTAAACTGTCAGTATCATTTTCTTGCTTAGTAAATATTAGATCTAGCACTGAAGGTACATCAAGTCCTCTTTTTCTGGTGGTTTCCCTCACATGTTGCGTTAAGAAAAACTCTTGTACGAGATCCAGGAGCTTTTGGTCCCAACAGCTTTCTTGGCTATTTATATCTAGAGTATTCCAATTTATATTTGTATTGAAGTCCCCAGTTAGTATAATAATTTCCAATTTGTCTTCCATTTTATGAAGCAGTGATCTTATACTGTGAATTGTACTCTCTGCCAGGTCCTCATATTCATCTCTTTCCCATGTGTTTGATCTGGGTGGCATGTACAAATTGGCTACAATTACTTTACCTTCAGATGTGTCGATCTGTACTGGAATCAGTTCTACTTGTGATGATATATCTAGTTTTATTTCTTTGACTTTTAGATTTTTCTTAGTTAATATTATAATTCCTCCTCATTTTTTAAAAATTTCTGTCTCTTCTCCTTATATTGTATTCCTCTAAGTTTAGTATGTCATTGGATATCCTTGGTGTTAATTTTGTCTCAGTTAGGCATATTATTTGTGGTTCATTTTCTCTGACATAATCATTCATCTCTAGTAATTTAGATACCATTCCATCCACATTTGAGTACATCAACTTTATCATCTTGTTTATATACTTGTCATGACATAGTTCTACTACCTTCCTCCTTTTTCTTCCATCCTGTTTGTGTACCACTTTCGTACCTGCAATCCTATTACTTTGTAAAAAAATTTCTTCTCTTCTGATCTTCCCTCATTTTTGTTTTTGCTTTCTCCCTTTTCTCTTTCAGTAATTCCAGTTCCTCTTGTGTTAGGCATCTATCCATACATTTTTGAACTCTTTTTCCATAAGATTCTTTGCATTTTTTAGTATCTCTTCCACAGTGTTTACACTCTGGAAAATCACCTTTAGAGGTCTTGTCTTGCTTTTCTCGTATGTCCCTAACCTTTTGTGTTCCTCTATGTTTTTACTACAGATTTCCTCTGATACTTGTTTCAGTAAGCTCATTACATTTGCCATCTCCTTTTTGTCTCTAGTGATCTTGTTTTTAACTTCTTCCTCTTCTATACCAGTGATTACTGTTGATTTGTTTATCTCTACTGAATCTCTAACTTTGGATTGTTTTGGATTATTCTTTTCACTTCCTTTTTAATGCTTTTTTCCTCCACCCTTCTTTCTAAGTCTTTCTTTACTTTCACCATTTCAGCATACGCGGTATCTACATCATTTTTGTAGCTTTGCACAGCTTCATTCACCTATGTTATCTTCTCAATATCACTGCTCTGGTCCATAAGACTGCTTGCTTGCCTTGCCTAATTGTTTCTGTGTTATTTTTGAACTCTTCCATAACACTCTCGTGATTGACTACTGCATGTGCTATTTCACTCACTTTCTTCCTAAGCGTACTCAATTCCACTGTTAGTTCACTGATGGTTGTGTCTTTCTTATTGGCCTCCCTAGTTTTTCTATCTCTTCCTTTTGCAAGTGCATTTGCTTCGTTATTTCATCAATTTCATTTTTGAAAGCCATTTCTAGTTTGTGTAGACGTTCAACCAGTCTATTGTGAGTCTCCACTTCAACCAGTTCTTGGTAGAAATCATCATTTTGCTTTTTACTTTTATCCCTTTTCTTTTCCAAATTTGTTTTACTGAAGTATGTATCCATTTTGTAATACTAAATGAACAGAGTATGTACTTACAGAGTATGCACTTTCCCTGTGTTGCTGTAGTCTAAATAAACCCAGCTGACTCAGCGCATTTTTTTTTTTCCTCGTGGTTCTTTGTTGTGTGTTTGTGTGTGTGTGTGTGTGTGTGTGTGTGTGTGTGTGTTTGTGTGACGTAGATATGAACCCATACAGTGAAGCCTCTCTCTTTCTCTCTCTCTCTCTCTCTATATATATATATGTATGTATGTATGTAGGCTATATTGCTTAGTTTACAGCAAACTGAACTAAAAACAAATATGTAAATCTATCAGCCTAACTGTCTAATAGTTTAGCACGTCTCAGCCTACAGCAGCAGTTAGAATAGATAGGAATCTTGGGAGACAGATACATAGACGGATGAATGAAAAGATTAGAGGGAATGAGAATAGACATACTCACAGAACACAAATAGGAATTGTTGTGTGGTGTCCAGTCTTTCCGGCGGACATCAATTTCCCATTCTTTTCTTCTTGTGGGATCTCTAGGAAACTTGTGCAGTATCTTACGCATACCTGTGAGGTTGGAACATCTCCATGCTGCACAGTATACCATCTCGTGGTCAGTTATCGGTATATAGCAGGTGATATGACCATAGAAAGTGTAGCGTCCCCCTTGATTTCTGTGCTTTCTTATGGCAGTCAGGGAAGTGAGAAGGTGAGATGAGAATGCGATGTGGTGCCCATATGTCACGTGACCAGTTCTCGACCAGTCACAGATGACCACGCGAGGTGAGGCCTGAAACAGAGTTGGCCAAACTCTTCCTACTCCATGGCGCTGCCTCCTTTTGTTGCCTCCCTTCCCTTCCCCCTCCCCGTCTCCACCCTTCTCCCTCACTCTGGTGGACGAGTGCTGCGCCCTCTATGGACTACGTCTAGAAACATATGACTAGCAGGGACTGTCGGCGAACTTTTGCTCATGGGTGTACATATAGTAAGCCCAGGAAACTCCATAGCTCCTTCACACAAGTTGGAACCGGCCAGTTTTCCACAACCGCCACCATCTCTGGATCAGTACAGATGCTGCCCTCATCTACAATGTGTCCATATACTCTCCTTCCTTCTGAAACAGGTATCACTTCTTGGGCTTCAGCTTGAAGTGCGCCGCTCAGATCCTGTTGAACACCTCTGACAGCCTCTCTAATTCTTGGTCGAAAGTCCGTCCAAACACAATTAAAGCATCCAGATAGATGAGAGCCCTCTGCTAGTGCAGGCCTTCCAGTTCGTGATCCATGAGATGCTAAAAAGTAGCTGGGGCATTGCATAGGCCAAATGGCATCACCTTAAACTGCCAATAACCCCACCCATACAAAAAGGCCATTTTCTACTTGTCCCTCTCTGCAACCTTGACCTGATGATATCCTGTCTTCATGTCTAGGGTGGAGAACCACATGGCAACTGACAGAGCATCCAGCATGTCATCAGTCCTTGGCAAGGGGTATACAACCTTAACTGTCACTTCATTCAGGGCTCTGTAATCTACACAGTACCTTACTGAGCCATCCTTCTTCCTTACCAGAACCACTGCTGATGCCCAAGGACTGCTAGACTTTTCTATCACTCCTTGACTTTGGAGATGCTCCATCACTTTCTCCATTTCTTGCTGTTGGGCTGGCACCATCCTCTGCACTGGCTCTTTAACTGGGCGGTGATCCCCGGTGTCTAGACAATGCTCCACCATACCCCAGGTCTTGGTTTCCAGTGGAAAAGACATCAGCAAACTTCGTCGGCAGGTGCCTAAATTTAAGCATTTGTGAGCCAGCCAGGCATAGGCAACTCCTTGAAAATAGGTCTTGTAAGTGGTCTGAGAGATACCCATCTTCTTTGAGTACACTCCATTTACAGGCCTTCCTCTGATGCCATGCAGGGTCCACCGCCTGACACAGTCTCAGAATTTCTCCCTCATTGATCTGCTATGGCTCACAGGTGAAATTGGCCACCACAACTGGCACTTCACCTGCACCTGTTTCCACCAAAGTTCTCCCCACCATCACTCCAGCCTTCATCTTACATTGTACATCAGGCTCCACTATCCCTAGACAGCTGTCAAAAGAGCCACTTGCCTTGCACTATAGCAATAGTTCTGATTTTGGCGGTATCACTGTAGTGTGGAGACTCATGTTGCCACTAGAACTGGTACATCTCATCGCCGTTACGTGAACTGACCTTCCTTGAACTTTCAGTTTCATGGAGCAGAAGTCCAGCTCACATCCCATGGGCATTAGATAGTCTAGACCAAGGAGGCAAGGATCCTCCAAGTAGGCCACATAGACTGGAAGAGTAGCCTCATGCTCTGCCACTTCAGTTTGGACATCCAGGGGTCCCCTCAGTTCTGTGTGGTGCCTAGTTGCGCCACACAGTTGTTCTGATGACTTAGGCAGATACCGATGATGTAACAAATCAGACCCTATAAAATCTGCTCTGAGGTTGAATCAGTCACCAGGGAATACTTCTTTCCGTCTATTCTTCCATTTATCGCACACTGTCGATTGCAGTTCTCTTGCATTTTCTTAGTGGTGGGGATACTTGGGAAAAGCTGGCTGGTGGTTGCCCCTTAACACCAGCGTCCACTAGTTTTCCACTTCTCTCTGGTCTTCTGCAACCTTCTTCTTATCGTCTTTTCTCTTCTTTGGATGCTCAGAACTGAAGTGTCCCAGCTCACTACATGTCCATCATGCTTTTGTTACATTTGTAGATTTCCTTGCTCTGCTCTGTTCTTGTTCCTTCATCCATTTGTGACAATCGTCCTTCTTGTATCTCGGCTTCTTGCAGAACTAGCACCCTCCTCTGGTCTTCTCCTGTTCCCACTTGCACTTGTAGCCGTCCTCTCTCCCTATGACCTGGCTTTTCACTACCAGCAACTCCCTTCAAATTTTTCCACTTAACGTGCCTTCCCTTTTTGTGCCTTAAATCCTGCACTACGGCCTGCCTGAAAAGTGGATGTACTGGACCTGATGTTGGACGCAAATTCTAGAGCCCTGACTAGTGCTTCTTGCATGCTTCTGGTTGTGCCTGGTTCACTTGCACTTTCAACTCTGCACTATCAAGAGCATCGATGAACTGGTCTCTCAGAAGAATAGCCAACAGGTTAGGTGCCATACTCTCCAGGTCATGAACAAGCTGCCATAGAGATTCTCCTCGACCACGTACACGACTCCAGAATCTTGCTCTTTAAATCTCAGTCTGGTACATGGTCCCATATCTGCACTTCAGCATTTCTACTAGGGACTGATAACTGTTCCTATCCTCCACTGACATTTGGCCAAGAATCTCCATTGCAGCACCCTTGAGGCTTGTAGCAGGCTGCACTACCTTCTGCCTATCATCCCAACCATTCAGATCTGCAAACAACTCAAACTGCACATGATAAGCTTCCCAGGATACTTTGCCATCAAATTCCTGAGGTTCTTTTTAATTGGACCCCTATGATAGCCATGCACTTCACTGGTTGGGGGCCAGAAAACTGGGGCATCGTAATTAAGTCTAGGACTTAAAACTGCTGCATTCTGATAACTCAGCCCTGTAATGCTCCCTTGAGATGCTTGGGATTCATCAAGATCCACCATACATTGTCTATTTTTTTTTTCATGTGCTCCCTGTACACCAACCTGAGGCTCAACAGTGCAATATTTCTCTACAGCCTCAATTCTCTCTCTAATTATCATCACATGGTCGACAACACACTTCAACTAGTTATCTGCATGCTGTCTGCACTTCATCACTATTCCCTCACAAATCTTTAGCTGATCGTCTACATGCTTCAGCTGGTCATCTAGATGTTGTCTGAACTCCATCACATTATTGCTTACCTCTCACTTCTGCTGCCGTAGCTCAGCGTATACTTCCTTCTTCAACAGTTGCTGCTCTTCCCTCATTTCCCCCATGAAAGCATCTAGCTGTCCTTGCATCGTCAGTTGCAATTCACGCTGTTGCACCTGCAATGCCTCTTGAAGCAGTGCACTCTGTGTCTCCAGTTGTTCTTTGATTTCTTTCTTGAGCTCATTTTGTTCTTCACTTTCTACCTGTAATTGTCCTTTGAGTTCTTTCTGTCCTTCATTCTGTGTCCGTAGTCCTTCATTCTGTGCTTGTAGTTTTTTTATTTTTTTTTTGTGTCCAACTCTGGGCATAGGCTTCACAACCTGCTTTCAAGGCCCAGTAGCCCTCCTACGTACCGCACACTTCTACATGTCACCACTTCGGCGCTAACACCCACCGTCCATACTGAATACATGCTTGGGCTGTCTCATACAGGACTGGTGTACTGGTATTAGCGGGGGTATTTTTACATGTCGGCGGGTCTTCTGGTAGATCAGTAAAGTCTGATTTTTATGAAATTCAAATCCTTAAACTGTTCCCTGCCCCAGCGGTATTTCAATCCGGGTCCATTAGGACTACAAGCCACCCCCCAAGCACTGTGTGCTTGTAATAGCCTCATGATTGCAGCCAATGACACCTCGTCCTGCCTAGCCTGGCTTCTCGTCTGTACACCTTCTTGCACCATGTCGAAGATTAGACTCACTGCAATACTTTCTAAAAATCAATGCTCCTGATACAATTGTCACGTCCCCGTCCCACATTACCACAGACTCCAACAGCAGTAGTTCAGTATAAGATGGACGTTGCGCAGTGAGTTGTTCTTCCTATGGGCAGCCTTTCGGTGTACAGCACACATGATCAGCTCAGGCGTTGTAAATATACACTGGCTTGTAAAATTAACTGTCTTTATTTTCCAAATAATTACACTTAATGCTTGCCAACTTCACTGATTTCTCCAATACCAGAGCTATACAATCTTCACTAGCTGCAATTAAACTTAATGCTTTGCTAACTGCGCCACTGTTTTCATAAGTACCGAAGATATACTGATGTCACTAACTGCAATTACACCTAATGCCCCCCAACAACACTTCACTATCTTCACAAGTAACAACAATATACAGACCTCACCAACTGTACTGACACTGCAATACACTGAAACTGAACTGAAAAGTGACTGAAACTGTTCTAGTGTCTCCCCGATCCTTATATATTAAAGCTTGCATTACTCTTGAAACTTCAAATACACTCTCGACAGGCAACAGTTACCATCTCCGAGACATCCAAAACATGCCACAGTTGACTTAGCCTACACTGCATAACACTGTAAACTGTTTAGCATACAAACTTTCATAATTTAACAATCACATATATAAAATTTATAGAGATAAAAAGCACATAAAATAATGCACATTCATTCATTCATCATGCAACCCTCAGTTGCCCCATGAGGAGCGTAGGAGCCCGGGGCTAGGCAAGTTGGTCTTGACATTTAAGATGAGTGACCAGCCTCATTCATCCCTGAGTGGCATTACATGAGCAATAAACTCCAACCACACTTTGGATATAAACCTTCACCAGCTCAATCCGATTGGAGTGCCGTAATTACTCACTAAACCACCAGGCGCCAAATTTTGGTTATATGGTTACCACCCAGCACAGTAGATGGTTTCCTGATGTACAGGTAACCATTTAGCTTGTCACTCAGTGTAGAGTCACCCACAGGCAGAAAGATGAGGAAAGAATGAAGGAAAGTAAGACAGCAGAGGGATTGTAAAGTCACCCGTAGGCAGAAGGATGAGGAAAAAATGAAGAAAACAAAGACAGAGGAGGATTGAAGGAAAGAAGGCTGGAGGAGAGGAAAGGGCAGCACCTGAGTGCAGCAGTACATCGAGTGAGTGGATGGTGAGCGACCCCACCTACCACATAAAATAATGCACAACTTACAAAATAACTATGCTCACAAACAGCAGGCTAACTGGCAACTCTGACTCGTAACGGAACTACGAGGAAAGTCAGGAAACCTCCAGCACAGTCTAACTAGCAAATCCCGCTTCTTAACAATATTATAGATGCAATTGTATTTCTCAGATGTAATACATAATTAACTTGAAGGCTTATACTGAAATAATTCGTTAGCGAAAGGTTCACTTTTCCGTGTAAATACAGTCATTAGAAATTTTGAGATTAGAGAAGGAGAATAAGAGTTTTTCAGTTACACTATTAATTATACGGTAATGCTAGGTATGGGGTCTAAACTTGAAGTCTTGTATTGAAATAATTCGTTAGCGGAAGGTTCACTTTTCCGTGTTAATACAGTCATTAGAAATTTTGAGATTAGAGAAAGAGAATAAGAGTTTTTCAGTTACACTATTAATTATACAGCAATGCTAGGTACGGGGTCTAACTAGCATGGATGGTTAGACTCATCTATAATTTGTTTTTACTTTCATAATATATATTTGTTTAATATAGGAAGTCATATTCTACAAAATTATTATTCTGTACTCTAATGCTGTGAAGAATTGCTTTATAACTTTACTTATTATTATATAAGTATTGAATATTTTTAAGGAAACAGTAGGCATATTTACAAATTTCTGTGATTGTATGGTGGTCAGAATCACATTATTTACCTCATATTTAGTCATTGATATATTTCAAAATAATATCAACTTTGAAAATAATGAGTTAAAATACATATGGGTAGATTATTTTCCTGTCGATAATAATAGTTAATAAAAGAACTGTTTCAGGCTTACTTTTCAAAGCTGATGCCAAAATTATTGCTAGTAACAGTATGAATATTTTCATTTTCTTATGGATAATATGAAATTTGCTGAATAAAAGTTCTTATATTTTTGCACTTTTCTACATAGCAAAGTCATCTTGCATGTCTCTAATCAATAAAATTTCGTAGCAAAATATGCTTTAATAATCACAATAAATAAGTATTTTAGGACTGTCTTGAGCAAAATGTGAATAATAATAATTACTATTATTATCATTACATTTACTGATCATTAGTAGTGTTGAGAAGCGGGTTAGTTAGGTAGTTCCGAAGTTTCTCACTGTTTCCCATTGTTTCTTCTACCGTAGTTCCGTTATGAGTCAGAGTTGCCAGTTAGCCTGTTATTGTGAGCGTAGTTATTTTGTAAATTGTACATAACGATGTAAGTTGACCAAACGATGACGACCAAGGACCGGACAAAGGACATGGTTATTGGAACGTGGAATGTAAGGGGAGTGAATGGTGAGGTGAAAGAGAGAGAGATTGTCCAGGTGCTTGAGGGTGCGAAAGTGGATGTATGTGGAATAACTGAAAGAAAATGGTGAGGAGAAAGTGTGAGAGAATGGGAGTATGGATGGGGTATATGTGCAGGAGTAGGTGAGAATGAGAGGGCAAAGGAAGGAGTATGTATAGTTGTGAGTAAACGGTGGAAGAAGAGCATAAGACAGTATGGATCAGTTGGGTCAAGGATTGTGTGGGTAAAGTTGAAAGTTGGAATACAAATGTGGGCGATTGTGTGTGTGTATGCGCCAACGCAAGATCGTGCGAGAAGAGTGAGAGAAGAGTTCTGGACAAATGTAGAAGTGTGCATGGAAAAGTTTGGAAGGAATGAGAGAGTGTTTTTGATCGGTGATATGAATGGTAAAGTTGGGAATGTGAACGTGGATGGAATAGTTGGTGAGTGGAGTGTGCCTGCTGAGATAGATGAGAATGGGAGTGCGTTAGTGGACACTTGTGCTGGGAGGGGGTTGGTGATAGCCAATACCCTCTTCAGGCATAAAATGATCCACAGGTATACATGGCGAGTGATAAGAAGGGTGGGTGGTGAACTGAATGAAAGGAAGGCAATGATTGATTATGTGTGTGTGGATGATAGGATGCGAAGATGTGTAATGGATGCAAGAGTTTATAGAGGTTGGGGGAGTGGACTTTCTGACCTCTACTTGGTGGTGGCCAGAATTAGAATTCAAGTAAGATGGAGGAATAGAAGAAGGGAAAGACGAGAGGAAGGAGTAGTTGCAAGGAGAGTGGAAAGGTTACAAGAGGATGAGAAAAAGGCAGAGTATATGAGAGAAGTGGAGGAACGATTGGGCTAATATGACTTGGAGCAGATGGGAGACGTGGAAGGTGGGTGTAGGATATTTACAGAAGAAATATGTGCAGCATGTGATGTGGTGTGTGGAAGGAAGATGGAGGGGGGGTGCAAGGAACAGCATGGTGGACTGAAGAGGTGAAACAGGCTGTGGCACAAAAGAAGAAAGCAGACAATGAATGGATGAGAAATAGGGGCGTGGAAGAAGTTGAGAGGCGGAAGAGAGAGTTATATGTAGAAAGAAAGAGAGAGGTGAAAAGATTGGTAAGAGAGAGTAAGAAGAGAGTGGATGAGGAATTTGGAAGGAATTTGAGTGTAAAGTGGGGGGACTGTAAGAAAATGTTCTGGAAAGAGGTGAAAAGAGTAAGACAGGGTGGAAGTGAAGTGCAGGGGAGTGAAAGATAAAAATGGTAGATTACTAGTGGAGAAGGGAGAAAAAGTGAGCAGATGGAGAGAACACTTTAAGGAATTGTTGAACATAGAGGATGGAAGTAATGCGAGTATAAGTGGCTGGGGAATGGCTGGGAGAAGGAGGGAGGTGAGAAGACAGGAAGAAATCAGTAGGATAGAAGTTGTGGAAGCAATGAAGAAAGTTAAATCGGAGAAAGCCCCAGGAATTGATGGAGTGTGTGGTGAAATGCTGAAGCATGGGGGAGAGATAGTAGTAGAATGGATGAGGAAGATGTGCAGATTGGCCTCGGAGGAAGGTAGAGTCCCAGAGGATTGGAAGTCAGGTATAATTATTCCCTTGTACAAAGGAAAAGGAGAAAAAGAAGTGTGTGGTAATCATAGGGGCATTTGCCTTCTTAGTATAATAGGAAAAGTGTATGGTAGGATACTTATTGACAGAGTTAGAGAAGGAACAGAGAAATTAGTTGGAGAAGAACAGGGAGGCTTTAGGAAGGGAAGAGGTTGTGTAGATCAGATATTCATTCTTAGATCTTTAGTGGAAAAGTTTCTAGAGAAGGGAAAGAAGTTGCAAGCGGCTTTCATGGATTTGGAGAAAGCATATGACAGGGTGGATAGACAAGGATTGTGGAAAGTGTTAAGAATATATGGAGTAGATGGGAAGTTGTTGAATGCTGTGAAGAGTATGTAGGATGGTGCGAAGGCTGCAGTGCGTGTGGATGGTGAACTAAGTGAATTTTTCTCTTTGAAAGTTGGGTTGAAACAGGGATGTGTCATGTCTCCATGGTTGTTCAATCTGTACATGGATGGGGTAATAAAAGAGGTACAAGGTAGGGTAGTGGATGTTGGAGTGGCCCTGGTGAGAGAGGATAGTGTTTGGAAACTCCATGTACTGTTGTTTGCAGATGATACTGTGTTGTTGAGTGAAGACGAAGGGGAGCTGCAAGGCTTGGTGGATGAGTCTGGGAGAGTGTGTAAGAAACGGAATCTAAGGGTGAATGTAGGGAAGAGTAAAGTGATGGTCTTTGAGAGAGGTGAAGTCAGTGAATGTACAGCGAGGTTGGATGGTGAGGAATTGGAAAATGTGAGTACGTTTAAGTACTTGGGTAGTGTGATGAGTAAGGATGGAGGTTTGGAGGGTGAAGTGCTTGAAAGGGTACAGCAGGGAAGAAAGGTTGCTGGTTCTTTGAAAGCAGTGATAAGAAACAGGGAAGTGAGCATGGAAGTGGAAAAGTTACTACATGACAGTATTGTTATACCAACTCTAACGTACGGAAGTGAAGCTTGGACGTTGTTGGAAGGACACAAGTCAAGAGTGAGAGCAGTGGAAATGAGTTGTTTAAGAGGAGCCTGTGGAGTCACATGGAGAGACAGGCTGACGAATGAGGATATAAAGGAGCGTTGTGGTGTGGATGTGGATGTGATAGGAAGCATTATGAGGAACACACTGAGGTGGTTTGGCCATGTGGAGAGGATGGAGGGTGAAAGACTTACGAAGAGAGTGTATGTGAGTGAGGTGGAGGGCGTAAGAGGGAGGGGGAGGCTGAGGATGAGATGGAGGGATGGGGTGGAGGGGGGAAGAGGGAAGGGGAGGTCGAGGATGAGACGGAGTGATGGGGTGGAGAGGTATATGAGAGAGGGGGGGGGGGTGAGTTGGGAGCAGGGCAGTGAATTGGCAGGGGACAGGGCGACTTAGAGGCGATTTGTTTGTGGCCACCCCAAACGGGATTGAGGCGTCTGGCAATAGATAGATAGATAGACATAAATTTTTATGTTAATTTCTCAATAATGTTTTATTTATGTGATTGCTTGTTAACTCCCTCACGCACCATAAGTTTCCAATAAGTTTCGGTTCCATGCACAGAACGAAAACCTTGCTCAGGCTGGCTCCGAGTGTGTGCGCGCGGCAAGGGAAAAATTTCTATGGCCCAATTTACCCCCAGAAAGTGCTTATATTGTTATAAATCGCTTTCCATCATCTTCGTTGATATTTATACTATAAGATAAGAAAAAACAAAACATAAAACATGAATAAATGTAAGAAATGAGGCCTGATTAAACCTTATTTACATGAAAACTAGCTTCTCATAACTTCCCAACATCACCGTGAAAATTTTTTCCTGTGACACGCAGCTGCAAAGAACATGTATATATGGAGAATTTCACGCTCTTTCGTCTGTGAAAGTTTCAAGTTGATACGTCCAATAGTTTTCGAATAAATAAAAAAAACTACGAAAATCACCTAAAAACGTCTGATTTGTTTATTATTTCGTGTGTTGTTAGTGACACTATCAAACATATACTTAAATTCTATCCACTTTTGTAGCCCAGCCCATGATATAATTCTCAGTGTTATAAGCCTTATTGTTTTTGATTAAATGAATTTTGAAAGGTTATGATGGGTTGCGCGTGGTGTCAGCACATGCACTCAGGCCCGTATGCTGAGTATTATGCTTGTCTTTCTTAATTTTTCCCTAATTATTTTCTCACGTAGGTTACTTTGCTTTGCGAAAGTATGCATAAGAAATCATCAGCTTGATCAAGATTTCTTCAGATTTTTTATGCTACCAATACTTTATGAGTATAATGAGTGAGAGAATAGCAATGAAATCCACCACATTTTCCCCATGAGAAATGTATAGTAAACACACATTTTATACTTTACAATACAATAGTATAAAATCTAGATAAATAAGCTGGTTACCCACGTCCTCTAGCAGTGTTATAGTGTTTTTTGAGAGGAGATGGAGTTGCAGAAAGAAGGAGAGGTACAATCACAGCCTGTGTGTGTGTGTGTGTGTGTGTGTATTTGTGATGAGTGTTCTTACCTAATTGTATCTTTACAGGAATGAGGCAAGCTCGTACTGTCCCGTGTCTTAACCCTTTAACCGCGGGTGTCATCCCAGAATGACATTGCAAAAACTGGACCAAACCGCGGGTGTCATTCTCGAATGTTTGTGAATATTTTGAATACCACGCGTTTTTTCCGTGCGCCAATTGTTTCAAGGGAGAGTAACTATTAAGTTCTTTCACTCCAGCCGACCCCCACCTCCCTCATCCCACCCCCCCGGCCCCCACCTCCCACCCCCCGGGCCCCCCACCCTATGCCTGACCAACATGCATCAGTATCTGTCCAGCTGTGTGAGTGACAACACAGCTGATGTGGCAGTGAAGTGCGGGCAATTACAGTGCCTTTTACCTGCCTCAGTGAACACAGAGTGGGTGTTTATCGTATGTGCAGTGTTCATATTTGTTTATAGTATTATTATCAGAATGAGGTTGACATTTGGTAATGGTGTGTGAGCGAAAAATAGTGATTACAACACCGCTGATGTGGCAGTGAAGTGCGGGCAATTACAGTGCCTTTTACCTGCCTCAGTGAACACAGAGTGGGTGTTTATCGTATGTGCAGTGTTCATATATGTTTATAGTATTATTATTAGAATGAGGTTGGCATTTGGTAATGGTGTGTGAGCGAAAAATAGTGATTACAACACCGCTGATGTGGCAGTGAAGTGCGGGCAATTACAGTGCCTTTTACCTGCCTCAGTGAGCACAGAGTGGGTGTTTATCGTATGTGCAGTGTTCATATATGTTTATAGTATTATTATCAGAATGAGGTTGGCATTTAGTAATGGTGTGTGAGCGAAGGTAATGGTATGTGAGCGAAAAATAGTGATTTTAGATCGCTCACTTCTAATGGCACTTCCCATCCAATGATAGTCAACGAAATCATGAAACCTACATCATTGCAAAGCCGAAGCTTAGTACTTTCTAATGGTACCTTATTTTTCGCTCTAGATTTATTCTGTGCAGAGTTATAAAGGTTTAAAGTTTGTTTACATTTTGGCTGGAACCCCCACGGGAGAGGCCAGTCGGGGCAAAACAATGCCCGTGGTTAAAGGGTTAAACCATATTTATCGTACATATCCTTAAATTTGTGAATTGTTTTGGCACACACTATTTCATTCGGTAGTGCATTCCACTGATCAATTGCTCTGTTTGGGAAACTGAATTTCCTTAAGTCTTTATCACCTCTCTTCTTATGCAGTTTTTTGCAGTATCCTCTTGCTGATGCTTCCCCATATGATATGCATTTATGTAGCTTTATCATGTCACCTCTTTTCCTTCTCTTCTGTAGTGTTGGTAGATTCAGTTTATTTAGTCTTTCTTCATAGCTTAGATCCCTTAAGCTTGGTACCCATCTTGTAGCGGTCCTTTGAACTTTTTCAATCTTGTCTATGTGTTTTTTGAGATGAGGACTCCAGACTGCTGATGCATACTCCAGGGTTGGTCTGATGAATGATGTTATTATCCTTCTTAGCATGTCTTCATTTGTGTATGTGAATGCTATTCTCATATTTGCAAGCAGTGTATACATGTTCCGTACCTTCTCACTGATGTGGTCAGCCGGAGATAGTCTGTTATTGATAATCACACCTAGGTCCTTCTCTCTTTCTGATGTGTGTAGGGTTTTATTTCCTAACGTATAATCCCAATCAGGTCTTTTTCCACTTTTGCCTAACTTGATTACATGACACTTGTCCACATTGAATTCCATTTGCCATGTATTACTCCATTCATGAAGTTTATTTAATTCTTCTTGAAGCTCTTTACAAGAGTCTGTGTTAGTAATTCTCCTTTGTATTTTTTTCATCATCTGCAAACGTATGTAGATAGCTTTTCATTTCCAGTGTTACTGTCTGTTTCATTTATATACACTAAAAACATGATTGGTGCCAGCACTGAGCCCTGTGGTACTCCACTAGTCACTTTTTTCCGTGATGAGTAGTTTCCCCTTAGTACTGTTCAAATTTCTCTTTTTATGAGAAAATCTTGCATCCAACAAAACAGTTTGCCTCGAATTCCTCCTTGATGGTACAGTTTCCATAAAAGTCTTTGGTGTGGTACTGTGTCAAATACTTTCTTGAAATCTAAATAGATACTGGCCACTCATCCTTCTCTTTCCTGTATTGTGTCTGTTACTCTGTCATAGTAGCTCAACAGATTAGTAACACATGATTTTCCTTTTCTGAAACCAAACTGTCTTTCTGATATCATATTGTGTTCTTCTAGATGATTTACCCAAGCTTTTCTTACAAGGTTTTCTAATACTGTACCTCGCTTACAACACTGGTCAGTGATACTGGTCGGTTGTTGAGTGGATTTTGTCTATTCCCTTTCTTGAATAAGGGGACAATATTTGCTTTCTTCCAAATATCAGGTAGTTTACTTTGACTCGAGGATTTCTTGAAAATTAAAAATAATGGTTTACTTAACTCCTTTGCACATTCTCGTAGCACCCAACATGAAATTTCATCAGGACCATTTGCTTTTCCTCTGTCTAATTTACTTAACTCCTCCTGTTTTACTTTTTTTGATATTTGTATATCTGGTAGTATGTGTGGGCATGCTTGTTCCACATAGTCCCTCTCAAAAATTTTTTCTTCTGTACAAACTGATTGGAAATTCTTATTTAGTGCTTCACAAATATCTTTCTCTTGTGTATAGATGATTCCCTCGTCCGTAATGGATTGTATTTTATCTTTTACTTTGGTTTTGCTTCTGATGTAGCTGTTAAATAGATTCGGTTGATCACTACTTTTACTTATGATATCCTCCTGAAACTGCTTTTGGGCTTCCCTCCTTATTCTTGTATAATCGTTTCTTGCCTGTTTGTAATTATTATATGCCCTTTCACTATTGTGTCTTCTGTATCTATTCCACGACAAATCTCTTCTTTCTTTTGATTTTTTATATTCTGTATTGAACCATTTCTTTATTTTCTTTTCTGCTTCTTTGTGCTATGGGATGTACTTCTGGACTCCTATTTCATAAAATTCACGGAATTTTTTATATACAGCATTTAAATCTTGTCCCCTAAGCTCATTTTCCCAATCAATATCTAAGAAATACTTCTGTAGGTAATGATAATTTCCCATTTTATAGTTTAGCTTTTTTTGTAACTTTCATTGCTGTTAACTATGTCATATACTATCCTGAAGTTGCAATTTAGTACTGCATGGTTGCTTTTGCCGAGTTGAGGGTGATGTATTAAACTGTCAATAGCATTTTCTTGCCTAGTAAATATGAGCGCTAGCATTGAAGGGACATCGAGTCCTCTTTTTCTAGTGGTTGCCCTCACATGTTGCATTAGGAAAAACTCTTGCACGAGAACCAGGAGCTTTTGGTCCCAACAGCTTTCTTGGCTTATTATATCTAGAGTATTCCAATTTATATTTGTATTAAAATTTCCAGTTAGTATAATTCTTTCCGATTTCTCTTCCATTTTACATAGTAATGCTCTTAAACTCTGAATTGTACTCTCTGCCAGGTCCTCATATTCGTCTCTTTCCCATGTGTTTGATCTGGGTGACATGTACATATTGGCTACACTTACTTTCCCTTCAGATGTGTTGATCTCTGCTGCAATTGGCCACCACAACTGGCACTTCACCTGCACCTGTTTCCACCAAAGTTCTCCCCACCATCACTCCAGCCTTCATCTTACATTGTACATCAGGCTCCACTATCCCTAGACAGCTGTCAAAAGAGCCACTTGCCTTGCACTATAGCAATAGTTCTGATTTTGGCGGTATCACTGTAGTGTGGAGACTCATGTTGCCACTAGAACTGGTACATCTCATCGCCGTTACGTGAACTGACCTTCCTTGAACTTTCAGTTTCATGGAGCAGAAGTCCAGCTCACATCCCATGGGCATTAGATAGTCTAGACCAAGGAGGCAAGGATCCTCCAAGTAGGCCACATAGACTGGAAGAGTAGCCTCATGCTCTGCCACTTCAGTTTGGACATCCAGGGGTCCCCTCAGTTCTGTGTGGTGCCTAGTTGCGCCACACAGTTGTTCTGATGACTTAGGGAGATACCGATGATGTAACAAATCAGACCCTATAAAATCTGCTCTGAGGTTGAATCAGTCACCAGGGAATGCTTCTTTCCGTCTATTCTTCCATTTATCGCACACTGTCGATTGCAGTTCTCTTGCATTTTCTTAGTGGTGGGGATACTTGGGAAAAGCTGGCTGGTGGTTGCCCCTTAACACCAGTGTCCACTAGTTTTCCACTTCTCTCTGGTCTTCTGCAACCTTCTTCTTATCGTCTTTTCTCTTCTTTGGATGCTCAGAACTGAAGTGTCCCAGCTCACTACATGTCCATCATGCTTTTGTTACATTTGTAGATTTCCTTGCTCTGCTCTGTTCTTGTTCCTTCATCCATTTGTGACAATCGTCCTTCTTGTATCTCGGCTTCTTCAAGAACTAGCACCCTCCTCTGGTCTTCTCCTGTTCCCACTTGCACTTGTAGCCGTCCTCTGTCCCTATGACCTGGCTTTTCACTACCAGCAACTCCCTTCAAATTTTTCCACTTAACGTGCCTTCCCTTTTTATGCCTTAAATCCTGCACTACGGCCTGCCTGAAAAGTGGATGTACTGGACCTGATGTTGGACGCAAATTCTAGAGCCCTGACTAGTGCTTCTTGCATGCTTCTGGTTGTGCCTGGTTCACTTGCACTTTCAACTCTGCACTATCAAGAGCATCGATGAACTGGTCTCTCAGAAGAATAGCCAACAGGTTAGGTGCCATACTCTCCAGGTCATGAACAAGCTGCCATAGAGATTCTCCTCGACCACGTACACGACTCCAGAATCTTGCTCTTTAAACCTCAGTCTGGTACATGGTCCCATATCTGCACTTCAGCATTTCTACTAGGGACTGATAACTGTTCCTATCCTCCACTGACATTTGGCCAAGAATCTCCATTGCAGCACCCTTGAGGCTTGTAGCAGGCTGCACTACCTTCTGCCTATCATCCCAACCATTCAGATCTGCAAACAACTCAAACTGCACATGATAAGCTTCCCAGGATACTTTGCCATCAAATTCCTGAGGTTCTTTTTAATTGGACCCCTATGATAGCCATGCACTTCACTGGTTGGGGGCCAGAAAACTGGGGCATCGTAATTAAGTCTAGGACTTAAAACTGCTGCATTCTGATAACTCAGCCCTGTAATGCTCCCTTGAGATGCTTGGGATTCATCAAGATCCACCATACATTGTCTATTTTTTTTTTTCATGTGCTCCCTGTACACCAACCTGAGGCTCAACAGTGCAATATTTCTCTACAGCCTCAATTCTCTCTCTAATTATCATCACATGGTCGACAACACACTTCAACTAGTTATCTGCATGCTGTCTGCACTTCATCACTATTCCCTCATAAATCTTTAGCTGATCGTCTACATGCTTCAGCTGGTCATCTAGATGTTGTCTGAACTCCATCACATTATTGCTTACCTCTCACTTCTGCTGCCGTAGCTCAGCGTATACTTCCTTCTTCAACAGTTGCTGCTCTTCCCTCATTTCCCCCATGAAAGCATCTAGCTGTCCTTGCATCGTCAGTTGCAATTCACGCTGTTGCACCTGCAATGCCTCTTGAAGCAGTGCACTCTGTGTCTCCAGTTGTTCTTTGATTTCTTTCTTGAGCTCATTTTGTTCTTCACTTTCTACCTGTAATTGTCCTTTGAGTTCTTTCTGTCCTTCATTCTGTGTCCGTAGTCCTTCATTCTGTGCTTGTAGTTTTTTTTATTTTTTTTTTTGTGTCCAACTCTGGGCATAGGCTTCACAACCTGCTTTCAAGGCCCAGTAGCCCTCCTACGTACCGCACACTTCTACATGTCACCACTTCGGCGCTTACACCCACCGTCCATACTGAATACATGCTTGGGCTGTCTCATACAGGACTGGTGTACTGGTATTAGCGGGGGTATTTTTACATGTCGGCGGGTCTTCTGGTAGATCAGTAAAGTCTGATTTTTATGAAATTCAAATCCTTAACTGTTCCCTGCCCCAGCGGTATTTGAATCCGGGTCCATTAGGACTACAAGCCACCCCCCAAGCACTGTGTGCTTGTAATAGCCTCATGATTGCAGCCAATGACACCTCGTCCTGCCTAGCCTGGCTTCTCGTCTGTACACCTTCTTGCACCATGTCGAAGATTAGACTCACTGCAATACTTTCTAAAAATCAATGCTCCTGATATAATTGTCACGTCCCCATCCCACACTACCACAGACTCCAACAGCAGTAGTTCAGTATAAGATGGACGTTGCGCAGTGAGTTGTTCTTCCTATGGGCAGCCTTTCGGTGTACAGCACACATGATCAGCTCAGGCGTTGTAAATATACACTGGCTTGTAAAATTCACTGTCTTTATTTTCCAAATAATTACACTTAATGCTTGCCAACTTCACTGATTTCTGCAATACCAGAGCTATACAATCTTCACTAGCTGCAATTACACTTAATGCTTGCTAACTGCGCTACTGTTTTCATAAGTACCGAAGATATACTGATGTCACTAACTGCAATTACACCTAATGCCCCCCAACAACACTTCACTATCTTCACAAGTAACAACAATATACAGACTTCACCAACTGTACTGACACTGCAATACACTGAAACTGAACTGAAAAGTGACTGAAACTGTTCTAGTGTCTCCCCGATCCTTATATATTAAAGCTTGCATTACTCTTGAAACTTCAAATACACTCTCGACAGGCAACAGTTACCATCTCCGAGACATCCAAAACATGCCACAGTTGACTTAGCCTACACTGCATAACACTGTAAACTGTTTAGCATACAAACTTTCATAATTTAACAATCACATATATAAAATTTATAGAGATAAAAAGCACATAAAATAATGCACATTCATTCATTCATCATGCAACCCTCAGTTGCCCCATGAGGAGCGTAGGAGCCCGGGGCTAGGCAAGTTGGTCTTGACATTTAAGATGAGTGACCAGCCTCATTCATCCCTGAGTGGCATTACATGAGCAATAAACTCCAACCACACTTTGGATATAAACCTTCACCAGCTCAATCCGATTGGAGTGCCGTAATTACTCACTAAACCACCAGGCGCCAAATTTTGGTTATATGGTTACCACCCAGCACAGTAGATGGTTTCCTGATGTACAGGTAACCATTTAGCTTGTCACTCAGTGTAGAGTCACCCACAGGCAGAAAGATGAGGAAAGAATGAAGGAAAGTAAGACAGCAGAGGGATTGTAAAGTCACCCGTAGGCAGAAGGATGAGGGAAAAATGAAGAAAACAAAGACAGAGGAGGATTGAAGGAAAGAAAGCTGGAGGAGAGGAAAGGGCAGCACCTGAGTGCAGCAGTACATCGAGTGAGTGGATGGTGAGCGACCCCACCTACCACATAAAATAATGCACAGCTTACAAAATAACTATGCTCACAAACAGCAGGCTAACTGGCAACTCTGACTCGTAACGGAACTACGAGGAAAGTCGGGAATCCTCCAGCACAGTCTAACTAACAAATCCCGCTTCTTAAGAATATTATAGATGCAATTGTATTTCTCAGATGTAATACATAATTAACTTGAAGGCTTATACTGAAATAATTCGTTAGCGAAAGGTTCACTTTTCCGTGTAAATACAGTCATTAGAAATTTTGAGATTAGAGAAGGAGAATAAGAGTTTTTCAGTTACACTATTAATTATACGGTAATGCTAGGTATGGGGTCTAAACTTGAAGTCTTGTATTGAAATAATTCGTTAGCGGAAGGTTCACTTTTCCGTGTTAATACAGTCATTAGAAATTTTGAGATTAGAGAAAGAGAATAAGAGTTTTTCAGTTACACTATTAATTATACAGCAATGCTAGGTACGGCTTCTAACTAGCATGGATGGTTAGACTCATCTATAATTTGTTTTTACTTTCATAATATATATTTGTTTAATATAGGAAGTCATATTCTACAAAATTATTATTCTGTACTCTAATGCTGTGAAGAATTGCTTTATAACTTTACTTATTATTATATAAGTATTGAATATTTTTAAGGAAACAGTAGGCATATTTACAAATTTCTGTGATTGTATGGTAGTCAGAATCACATTATTTACCTCATATTTAGTCATTGATATATTTCAAAATAATATCAACTTTGAAAATAATGAGTTAAAATACATATGGGTAGATTATTTTCCTGTCGATAATAATAGTTAATAAAAGAACTGTTTCAGGCTTACTTTTCAAAGCTGATGCCAAAATTATTGCTAGTAACAGTATGAATATTTTCATTTTCTTATGGATAATATGAAATTTGCTGAATAAAAGTTCTTATATTTTTGCACTTTTCTACATAGCAAAGTCATCTTGCATGTCTCTAATCAGTAAAATTTCCTAGCAAAATATGCTTTAATAATCACAATAAATAAGTATTTTAGGACTGTCTTGAGCAAAATGTGAATAATAATAATTACTATTATTATCATTACATTTACTGATCATTAGTAGTGTTGAGAAGCGGGTTAGTTAGGTAGTTCCGAAGTTTCTCACTGTTTCCCATTGTTTCTTCTACCGTAGTTCCGTTATGAGTCAGAGTTGCCAGTTAGCTTGTTATTGTGAGCGTAGTTATTTTGTAAATCGTACATAACGATGTAAGTTGACCAAACGATGACGACCAAGGACCGAACAAAGGACATGGTTATTGGAACGTGGAATGTAAGGGGAGTGAATGGTGAGGTGAAAGAGAGAGAGATTGTCCAGGTGCTTGAGGGTGCGAAAGTGGATGTATGTGGAATAACTGAAAGAAAATGGTGAGGAGAAAGTGTGAGAGAATGGGAGTATGGATGGGGTATATGTGCAGGAGTAGGTGAGAATGAGAGGGCAAAGGAAGGAGTATGTATAGTTGTGAGTAAACGGTGGAAGAAGAGCATAAGACAGTATGGATCAGTTGGGTCAAGGATTGTGTGGGTAAAGTTGAAAGTTGGAATACAAATGTTGGCGATTGTGTGTGTGTATGCGCCAACGCAAGATCGTGCGAGAAGAGTGAGAGAAGAGTTCTGGACAAATGTAGAAGTGTGCATGGAAAAGTTTGGAAGGAATGAGAGAGTGTTTTTGATCGGTGATATGAATGGTAAAGTTGGGAATGTGAACGTGGATGGAATAGTTGGTGAGTGGAGTGTGCCTACTGAGATAGATGAGAATGGGAGTGCATTAGTGGCCATTTGTGCTGGGAGGGGGTTGGTGATAGCCAATACCCTCTTCAGGCATAAAATGATCCACAGGTATACATGGCGAGTGATAAGAAGGGTGAGTGGTGAACTGAATGAAAGGAAGGCAATGATTGATTATGTGTGTGTGGATGAAAGGATGCGAAGATGTGTAATGGATGCAAGAGTTTATAGAGGTTGGGGGAGTGGACTTTCTGACTTCTACTTGGTGGTGGCCAGAATTAGAATTCAAGTAAGATGGAGGAATAGAAGAAGGGAAAGACGAGAGGAAGGAGTAGTTGCAAGGAGAGTGGAAAGGTTACAAGAGGATGAGAAAAAGGCAGAGTATATGAGAGAAGTGGAGGAACGATTGGGCTAATATGACTTGGAGCAGATGGGAGACGTGGAAGGTGGGTGTAGGATATTTACAGAAGAAATATGTGCAGCATGTGATGTGGTGTGTGGAAGGAAGATGGAGGGGGGGTGTAAGGAACAGCGTGGTGCACTGAAGAGGTGAAACAGGCTGTGGCACAAAAGAAGAAAGCATACAATGAATGGATGAGAAATAGGGGCGTGGAAGAAGTTGAGAGGCGGAAGAGAGAGTTACATGTAGAAAGAAAGAGAGAGGTGAAAAGATTAGTAAGAGAGAGTAAGAAGAGAGTGGATGAGGAATTTGGAAGAATTTGAGTGTAAAGTGGAGGGACTGTAAGAAAATATTCTGGAAAGAGGTGAAAAGAGTAAGACAGGGTGGAAGTGAAGTGCAGGGGAGTGAAAGATAAAAATGGTAGATTACTAGTGGAGAAGGGAGAAAAAGTGAGCAGATGGAGAGAACACTTTAAGGAATTGTTGAACATAGAGGATGGAAGTAATGCGAGTATAAGTGGCTGGGGAATGGCTGGGAGAAGGAGGGAGGTGAGAAGACAGGAAGAAATCAGTAGGATAGAAGTTGTGGAAGCAATGAAGAAAGTTAAATCGGAGAAAGCCCCAGGAATTGATGGAGTGTGTGGTGAAATGCTGAAGCATGGGGGAGAGATAGTAGTAGAATGGATGAGGAAGATGTGCAGATTGGCCTCGGAGGAAGGTAGAGTCCCAGAGGATTGGAAGTCAGGTATAATTATTCCCTTGTACAAAGGAAAAGGAGGAAAAAAAAGTGTGTGGTAATCATAGGGGCATTTGCCTTCTTAGTATAATAGGAAAAGTGTATGGTAGGATACTTATTGACAGAGTTAGAGAAGGAACAGAGAAATTAGTTGGAGAAGAACAGGGAGGCTTTAGGAAGGGAAGAGGTTGTGTAGATCAGATATTCATTCTTAGATCTTTAGTGGAAAAGTTTCTAGAGAAGGGAAAGAAGTTGTATGCGGCTTTCATGGATTTGGAGAAAGCATATGACAGGGTGGATAGACAAGGATTGTGGAAAGTGTTAAGAATATATGGAGTAGATGGGAAGTTGTTGAATGCTGTGAAGAGTATGTAGGATGGTGCGAAGGCTGCAGTGCGTGTGGATGGTGAACTAAGTGAATTTTTCTCTTTGAAAGTTGGGTTGAAACAGGGATGTGTCATGTCTCCATGGTTGTTCAATCTGTACATGGATGGGGTAATAAAAGAGGTACAAGGTAGGGTAGTGGATGTTGGAGTGGCCCTGGTGAGAGAGGATAGTGTTTGGAAACTCCATGTACTGTTGTTTGCAGATGATACTGTGTTGTTGAGTGAAGACGAAGGGGAGCTGCAAGGCTTGGTGGACGAGTTTGGGAGAGTGTGTAAGAAACGGAATCTAAAGGTGAATGTAGGGAAGAGTAAAGTGATGGTCTTTGAGAGAGGTGAAGTCAGTGAATGTACAGCGAGGTTGGATGGTGAGGAATTGGAAAATGTGAGTACGTTTAAGTACTTGGTTAGTGTGATGAGTAAGGATGGAGGTTTGGAGGGTGAAGTGCTTGAAAGGGTACAGCAGGGAAGAAAGGTTGCTGGTTCTTTGAAAGCAGTGATAAGAAACAGGGAAGTGAGCATGGAAGTGGAAAAGTTACTACATGACAGTATTGTTATACCAACTCTAACGTACGGAAGTGAAGCTTGGACGTTGTTGGAAGGACACAAGTCAAGAGTGAGAGCAGTGGAAATGAGTTGTTTAAGAGGAGCCTGTGGAGACACATGGAGAGACAGGCTGACGAATGAGGATATAAAGGAGCGTTGTGGTGTGGATGTGGATGTGATAGGAAGCATTATGAGGAACACACTGAGGTGGTTTGGCCATGTGGAGAGGATGGAGGGTGAAAGACTGACGAAGAGAGTGTATATGAGTGAGGTGGAGGGGGTAAGAGGGAGGGGGAGGCTGAGGATGAGATGGAGGGATGGGGTGGAGGGGGGAAGAGGGAAGGGGAGGTCGAGGATGAGACGGAGTGATGGGGTGGAGAGGTATATGAGAGAGGGGGGGGGGTGAGTTGGGAGCAGGGCAGTGAATTGGCAGGGGACAGGGCGACTTGGAGGCGATTTGTTTGTGGCCACCCCAAACGGGATTGAGGCGTCTGGCAATAGATAGATAGATAGACATAAATTTTTATGTTAATTTCTCAATAATGTTTTATTTATGTGATTGTTTGTTAACTCCCTCACGCACCATAAGTTTCCAATAAGTTTCGGTTCCATGCACAGAACGAAAACCTTGCTCAGGCTGGCTCCGAGTGTGTGCGCGCGGCAAGGGAAAAATTTCTATGGTCCAATTTACCTCCAGAAAGTGCTTATATTGTTATAAATCGCTTTCCATCATCTTCGTTGATATTTATACTATAAGATAAGAAAAAACAAAACATAAATCATGAATAAATGTAAGAAATGAGGCCTGATTAAACCTTATTTACATGAAAACTAGCTTCTCATAACTTCCCAACATCACCGTGAAAATTTTTTCCTGTGACACGCAGCTGCAAAGAACATGTGTATATGGAGAATTTCACGATCTTTCGTCTGTGAAAGTTTCAAGTTGATACGTCCAATAGTTTTCGAATAAATAAAAAAAACTACGAAAATCACCTAAAAACGTCTGATTTGTTTATTATTTCGTATGTTGTTAGTGACACTAACAAACATATACTTAAATTCTATCCACTTTTGTAGCCCAGCCCATGATATAATTCTCAGTGTTATAAGCCTTATTGTTATTGAGAAAATGAATTTTGAAAGGTTATGATGGGTTGCGCGTGGTGTCAGCACATGCACTCAGGCCCGTATGCTGAGTATTATGCTTGTCTTTCTTAATTTTTCCCTAATTATTTTCTCACGTAGGTTACTTTGCTTTGCGAAAGTATGCATAAGAAATCATCAGCTTGATCAAGATTTCTTCAGATTTTTTATGCTACCAATACTTTATGAGTATAATGAGTGAGAGAATAGCAATGAAATCCACCACATTTTCCCCATGAGAAATGTATAGTAAACACACATTTTATACTTTACAATACAATAGTATAAAAACTAGATAAATAAGCTGGTTACCCACGTCCTCTAGCAGTGTTATAGTGTTTTTTGAGAGGAGATGGAGTTGCAGAAAGAAGGAGAGGTACAATCACAGCCTGTGTGTGTGTGTGTGTGTGTGTGTGTGTGTGTGTGTGTGTGATGTGTGTTCTTACCTAATTGTATCTTTACAGGAATGAGTCAAGCTCGTACTGTCCCGTGTCTTAAACCATATTTATCGTACATATCCTTAAATTTGTGAATTGTTTTGGCACACACTATTTCATTCGGTAGTGCATTCCACTGATCAATTGCTCTGTTTGGGAAACTGAATTTCCTTAAGTCTTTATCACCTCTCTTCTTGTGCAGTTTTTTGCAGTATCCTCTTGCTGATGCTTCCCCATATGATATGCATTTATGTAGCTTTATCATGTCACCTCTTTTCCTTCTCTTCTGTAGTGTTGGTAGATTCATTTTATTTAGTCTTTCTTCGTAGCTTAGATCCCTTAAGCTTGGTACCCATCTTGTAGCGGTCATTTGAACTTTTTCAATCTTGTCTATGTGTTTTTTGAGATGAGGACTCCAGACAACTGATGCATACTCCAGGGTTGGTCTGATGAATGATGTTATTATCCTTCTTACCATGTCTTCATTTGTGTATGTGAATGCTATTCTCATATTTGCAAGCAGTGTATACATGTTCCGTACCTTCTCACTGATGTGGTCAGCCGGAGATAGTCTGTTATTGATAATCACACCTAGGTCCTTCTCTCTTTCTGATGTGTGTAGGGTTTTATTTCCTAACGTATAATCCCAATCAGGTCTTTTTCCACTTTTGCCTAACTTGATTACATGACACTTGTCCACATTGAATTCCATTTGCCATGTATTACTCCATTCATGAAGTTTATTTAATTCTTTTTGAAGCTCTTTACAAGAGTCTGTGTTAGTAATTCTCCTTTGTATTTTTTTCATCATCTGCAAACGTATGTAGATAGCGTTTCATTTCCAGTGTTACTGTCTGTTTCATTTATATACACTAAAAACATGATTGGTGCCAGCACTGAGCCCTGTGGTACTCCACTAGTCACTTTTTTCCGTGATGAGTAGTTTCCCCTTAGTACTGTTCAAATTTCTCTTTTTATGAGAAAATCTTGCATCCAACAAAACAGTTTGCCTCGAATTCCTCCTTGATGGTACAGTTTCCATAAAAGTCTTTGGTGTGGTACTGTGTCAAATGCTTTCTTGAAATCTAAATAGATACTGTCCACTCATCCTTCTCTTTCCTGTATTGTGTCTGTTACTCTGTCATAGTAGCTCAACAGATTAGTAACACATGATTTTCCTTTTCTGAAACCAAACTGTCTTTCTGATATCATATTGTGTTCTTCTAGATGATTTACCCAAGCTTTTCTTATAAGGTTTTCTAATACTGTACCTTGCTTACAACACTGGTCAGTGATACTGGTCGGTTGTTGAGTGGATTTTGTCTATTCCCTTTCTTGAATAAGGGGACAATATTTGCTTTCTTCCAAATATCAGGTAGTTTACTTTGACTCGAGGATTTCTTGAAAATTAAAAATAATGGTTTACTTAACTCCTTTGCACATTCTCGTAGCACCCAACATGAAATTTCATCAGGACCATTTGCTTTTCCTCTGTCTAATTTACTTAACTCCTCCTGTATTACTTTTTTTGATATTTGTATATCTGGTAGTATGTGTGGGCATGCTTGTTCCACATAGTCCCTCTCAAAATTTTTTTCTTCTGTACAAAATGATTGGAAATTCTTATTTAGTGCTTCACAAATATCTTTCTCTTGTGTATAGATGATTCCCTCGTCCGTAATGGATTGTATTTTATCTTTTACTTTGGTTTTGCTTCTGATGTAGCTGTTAAATAGATTCGGTTGATCACTACTTTTACTTATGATATCCTCCTCAAACTGCTTTTAGGCTTCCCTCCTTATTCTTGTATAATCGTTTCTTGCCCGTTTGTAATTATTATATGCCCTTTCACTATTGTGTCTTCTGTATCTATTCCATGACAAATCTCTTCTTTCTTTTGATTTTTTATATTCTGTATTGAACCATTTCTTTCTTTTCTTTTCTGCTTCTTTGTGCTATGGGATGTACTTCTGGACTCCTATTTCATAAAATTCATGGAATTTTTTATATACAGCATTTAAATCTTGTCCCCTAAGCTCATTTTCCCAATCAATATCTAAGAAATACTTCTGTAGGTAATGATAATTTCCCATTTTATAGTTTAGCTTTTTTTGTAACTTTCATTGCTGTTAACTATGTCATATACTATCCTGAAGTTGCAATTTAGTACTGCATGGTTGCCTTTGCCGAGTTGAGGGTGATTTATTAAACTGTCAATATCATTTTCTTGCCTAGTAAATATGAGCGCTAGCATTGAAGGGACATCGAGTCCTCTTTTTCTAGTGGTTTCCCTCACATGTTGCATTAGGAAAAACTCTTGCACGAGAACCAGGAGCTTTTGGTCCCAACAGCTTTCTTGGCTTATTATATCTAGAGTATTCCAATTTATATTTGTATTAAAATTTCCAGTTAGTATAATTCTTTCCGATTTCTCTTCCATTTTACATAGTAATGCTCTTAAACTCTGAATTGTACTCTCTGCCAGGTCCTCATATTCGTCTCTTTCCCATGTGTTTGATCTGGGTGACATGTACAAATTGGCTACAATTACTTTCCCTTCAGATGTGTTGATCTCTACTGCAATCAGTTCTACTTGTGAGGGTATATCTAGTTCTATTTCTTTGACTTTTAGATTTTTCTTAGTTAATATTATAATTCCTTTTCCTTTTTTTAAGTTCCTGTCTCTTCTCCATGTATTATATTCCTCTGAGTTTAGTATGTCATTTGATATCCTTGGTGTTAATTTTGTTTCAGTTAGGCATATTATATATGATTCATTTTCTCTGACATAATCATTCATCTCTAATAATTTAGATACCATTCCATCCACATTTGAGTACATCAACTTAATCATCTTGTTTATATACTTGTCATGACATGGTTCTACTACCTTCCTCCTTTTTATTCCCTCCTGTTTATGTACCACTTTCGTACCTGCAATCCTATGACTTTGTAAAAAAATGTGTTCTCTTCTGATCTTCCCTGATTTTTTGTTTTTGCTTCCTCCCTCTTCTCTTTCAGTAATTCCAGTTCCTCTTGTGTTAGGCATCTTTTTATCCATACATTTTTGAACTCCTCTTTTTCCATAAGATTCTTTTCACTTTTTAGTATCTCCTCCACAGTGTTTACGCTCTGGAAGGTTACCTTTAGAGGTCTTGACTTGCTTTTCTCGTATTTCCCTAACCTTTTGTGTTCCTCTATGTCTTTACTACAGATTTCCTCTGATACTTCTTTCAGTAAGCTCATTACATTTGCCATCTCCTTTTTGTCTCTTGAGATCTTGTTTTTTACTTCTTCCTCTTCTATACCAGTGATTACTATAGATTTGTTGATATCTACTGAATCTCTGACTAACTTTGGATTGTTTTGGATTATTCTTTTCACTTCCTTGTTTCTTCCACCCTTGTTTCTAAGTCTTTCCTTACTTTCACCATTTCAGCATATATGGTTTCCACATCATTTTTGTGGCTTTGCACAGCTTCATTCACCTGTGTTATCTTCTCAGTATCACTGCTTTGGTCTATCAGACTGCTTACTTGCCTAATTGTCTCTATCATTTTTGAACCCTTCCATAATCCTCTCGTGGTTGACTACTGTACTTGCCATTTCACTCATTTTCCTCCTAAGTGTACTCACTTCCACTGTTACGGTAGTTCTCATATGGTTGTGTCTTTCTTGTTGACCTCCCTTCTTAGTTTTTCTTTTTCTTCCTTTTGCAAGTGTATATGCTTCTTTTTTTCATCAATCTCATTCTGAAAAGCCATCTCCAGTCTGTGTACACGCTCTACCAGTTTATTGTGAGTCTCCATTTCAACCAGTTCTTGGTAGAAATCATCATCCTGCTTTCTACCTTTATCCTTTTTCTTTTCCAAATTTGCTTTACTAAAGTATGTGGCCATTTTGCAATACTAAAAGCACAGAGTACTTACATTCCCTGGGGCAGTTGTTGTCTAAACATGCAGCTGATTGAGCACATTCTTTCGCTACTCGGTTCTTTTTTCTGTTTGAACAAGTCTTGTTTAAACTTATTTTTTTTTTAAATAATAGAAAACCATTTAGTCTAACCTGGTACAGAGCTTGACTCATATAAAGATACTAATTTTGGTAATGCCACTGGCCGTGCTGGCTCGGTATGGAGCGCTGTCGGCCCGTTGTGTGTGTGTGTGTGTGTGTGTGTGTGCGTGTGTGTGTGTGTGTGTGTTTGTCTGTGTGCCTGTGCATGCATGTGCATATGTGTGTGTGTGTGTGTGTGTGTGTGTGTGTGTTTGCGATGTGATTTACTGCTGTATGTTTTCATCTGTATGATACTGATGAAGCTCAGTCCTGTGCAGAGCAGCACATCATAGACAGGACATATATAGCTTGTGTCCCTCCTCTTCTTGTTTCAATAGCACAACATACACTGGAGCCTTTTCCTGTCGGGGATTCTCTTCAAGGTGTGGTGTAGAGTTGAGTCGAAGTGTGTCCTATCGTCAATATACCGACAGCACTTGGATGGCGGTGCTCCTCCATCTCCTGCGGGTGGAGCGGTCGTGGCAGTAACTGGCGGAGTTTCTCCTGATGGACCAGCTACTGCAGGATGTGGAGCAGTCATGGCAGTAACTGGCGGAATTATTCCTGACGGACCAGCTACTGCAGGAGGTGGAGCGATTGTTGCAGGTAGAGTGGAGGCTGCAGTTGATGGAGTGGTTGCTGCAGGTACAGGTGGTCGTCGTCGCAAGGGAAGGTCAGGGGTATGGTGAAGGGCATGACCTGATGCCGGCCACTCCTCCTCCTGGAATGTCAGGAGTTTGTGACATATGTGTTCCTGGAATTCCAGGAGAGTCATAGGCTTGTTGGTGTTCTTCTGTAGAGGGTGTAGGCATTGAATAGGGCCATGTGGATGAAATAAAAGGTAATTTTCTTGGTCCACTTGACCGTCCTCCTTTGGGCTGAGTAGTGTTGGATCATCTGATCAAAATGAGCCACCCTGCCCATGTGCCTGTTATAGTCCTCCACCATGACGGCATGATGGTCTTGTTCTCGGTTTTCAGAAAATTTTTAAATCTCCCGTCTGGACCCTTGACCTTCCCATACACCTGCTTAGGGACGGTGGTGTCGCTGTGGAAGATGGACACCATACTTACAATAAGTTTTTCTTTCCACAGCAACACCATTACATTGCCCTTGTGTCTAGCTTCCACTCCATCATCAGGAAGGTGTTTAGCACTGCTGATGTCCTGCATCTCTTTCGGTGCTCCCCTTGCCAGTCGTACTGTGCCAAACACATACACGCCCTGTGTGAAGAGGCATTCTCACAGTGATATAGAGTTGTAATAATTGTCCATATACAACTTGTATCCTTTGCCCTTCAAAGGTTCAATGAGGCCCCACACTGTGTTCTCTTGAGACTTCTCCTCCGTGTATACTTCCAAATTTAACCACTCCTTGCCTCAGCCAAGATGTATAGTTTGATGGCATACTTTTGGGGCCTCATAGGGTTATATACACGGAAGGAGAGCCGCCCCTTCCAACCCAGAAATCCCTTGTCCAGGATAAGATGTTCGCCTGGGTTGTAAATCTCCCTGAACCTCTGAAGGATATACTCCATCACTGTGCAAATCCTTATCAGCCAGTCCTGATTGCTCTCTGGTATGGCGAAACTATTGAAAGCATGAAAGTGCTTCAGGATGGTCCTGAAATGCTTTCCACTCATAGTTCACCAAAATATGGAGTATTCGTGAACCTCTGATGAATGCCAATAGTGTCGTATGGTTGGCAGTTCATAGATCCCCTTAAGAATCCAAGGAACCGAGCCATTTCCTCATTGTTGCAGAGGTACCAAACATCTAGTGCAGTTCCCAGAAACATGAGATATTTGTGTGTTTCAGCCGTCAGGTAGGTGAGCAAATCCCTGGTAAGAAAAAGTTGAAAGTATCGGAATGGTGTTGCTGGTGCTGTCACTCTCAAACCTGGGGTTTCAGTGAAGGGGCCAGCATTGGATGTAAATGACCCAGAACTCCAAGGTTCGTCCTGATTGTCACCACCTGGGGAAATGCTTGGCTGTGTACAGGTATGTGTGTGGCACACATGACCCTGAGACAGACAATTATCTCTCAGTTACCCACCACTACCTCGCCTAGGCCCACGCTGCCCTCATCTTTATGGTGGGGAGGGAGATGGTGGTGATGATTGTGTTGATGATAGCTGGGTGGATGAAGGTTCAGGTGATCGTGGGGATGGAGATGGTTGTGATGATGGTTGTGATGAAGATGGTTGTGGTGGTGGTGATGGTTTTGGTGTAGATAGTTGTGGAGGAGATGGTTGTGTTGGTGGTGCTGCTGCTGATGATGATGCTTATATTCAGGGGAAATGAAGTCTGAAGGGGACAGTGACTTTCCAGATTTAGCTGGGGAAGGTGATATGGAAATATCTTGGATGGGTGGTGAGATGCGGGTGGGTTGAAGTGTGGTGAGAGTGTAGGGTGAGTCTTGGGGGAAAGAGGTCAGTGTTTGTGGTGAGGGGGGTGGAAGATAGGTGGCGATAATGCGGCTCAGTCTCGAGGGTCGGGATGGTTTCAGTGGTGGCAGGACTTGTGGCAGTGGTGTTGGGGATGATAGGACTGATGGCAGGGATGGTGGTTGTTTCCAAAGTGATGGCAGAGGTGACAACTGTTGTCAGAGTGACAGCAGTAACATGAGTACCGGTAGTAGTTATTACACCAGTTGTGTCAGTGGTGAAAGGAGTGGTGGTAGTGATGGTGCTACTACTACTCTCTGTTGTGTTTATCGCCACAGCCTTGACTGCGGGTTTGCGCTTATCACCCCTCGGGTCAGATTTCTTCTTCGGTCTCCTGCTCCTCACTCTCTCCTCCTCAACATATTCACTGTCTGTTTCACTATCACTACTTTCCTCTCTCTCACTGCCACTGAACAAGTATTTCATATATTCTTTTTCAACCCCTTGTGAGTCATTTTTCCTGTAGTGTAAACTGCAGGGGAACGACAAAAATTAGTTAAAAATTTTCAAATCTGGCCTTCTCTGAAGATATATAAGAAACACTGATAAACGTTCTTCATGAGCACACTGCACTATATATAACACAATATCAATATATACACATAAGGTATGGACGGCGCGGTAGTAGGAAATGTGGGTTTAAATGCCCAGCCACTCGCTCACACACCCTTCAAGTCTGACTGCCGGGAGGATACTGAGCTAAATATAGGCCGCTTGCCCCTCTGATCAGCTCCCGGGTGTTGCCATAAATTTCCTCTAGATGTGGATACCCTGAACTTTGATCCAACCAAATTTGATGCAAATCCATCCACAGGAAAAGTTTCTACAACCATTTTTAGCCCTTAGCTAGGCAAGTAGTCCTAGCAGGCTCCCTAAACCTGTTTTTTTTAAAGCACTTCCTGCCACTCATTGATGACGTGGATAGCTTATTTTGATCCCAGTCAACAGAAATATCTTTCGTCATACTCTCCAGCCAATCACAGCTCGGCAGCCTGTCCAGGAGCGTGGATGGAAGGAGAATATTCCACCATTCTAAGCTAGACATTGAAAGCGGTCAGATCTCCGTCACGTTGCTCCTCTTCTCACTCCCCCTCCACACCTGACATGATGGAGGTAAGTTTAGTACTACATGCTGATGAGTGAAATTGGCATGGGATCTAGGGAAATAGGTGATGTTGTGGCTGACAATTAATGTGTGGCCTGTGCAGGCTCTTTGGCTGAGATCTGAGTAAACACACTCATCCCTTCCATGTTATTTCAGCAAGACAGCTGGCAATCTCAGGCAATATATCCAGACAAAACCTGACAAGTGGGGCTTCAAGCTGTTCTGCAGGGCTAATATTGATGGCATCATCCATGATATTATAATGTACCAGGGGGAGACCACCTTCTTGTCCCACCACACAGCCCTCAGCAATCAGGAGAAGGACATGCTGGTCAGCAGTCAGATTGTGGCTATTCTGGTCAAGACCATCCTGGATCCCAGCAAGTCTGCAGTGTATGCAGACAACTGCTTTACCAGTTTTGCCTAGGTGTAGTATTTGAAGGAAACTTATGGCTGGCGGGACGTTGGGACAGCACGGGTGAACCAGACTGAGAACCCTCCCCTCACTTCGGTCAAGGAGATGGAGAAGACAACTGTCCCCCGTGAAGCCCTGGACTACTGCTTCTCCAATGGCATCCTTGCTGCTCGTTGGAAAGACAACAAGGTAGTCACTGTCTGATCTGATGCTGGGATCGAGCCCATGTCCACCATATCTTGCTGGGACAAGAAGGAGAGGAAGAAGACTGAAGTGTCATGCCCGGACATCATCAAGAAAAACAATGGGAGGATGGGAGGCATTGACAAAAGTGATATGCTTACCCATCTGTACCCCACTCCTGTGAAGGCTCAGAAATGATACATGAAGCTGTTTGGGTACACACTGGATGTCTGCATGTGCAAAGCCTGGTTGCTGTACAAGTGGGACTGTGCGGCCCTCGGGGAAGACCCTCGTCTCTGAAGGCCTTCTGGCTGGACATCTCATGCTTCCTGAGATGTACCAAGGCATTAGTGTCCAGGGCCACCAGGAGCTCCCCTGTTCCGCAGATCCCCCTACCAAAGCTGGGACAGAGGGCTTCTCTTCCAACTCCTGCTAAGCGGCAGGAAACCACTGTCCACCACATGCCCTGTTTTGTCTCCATGCAGCAGACCTGCAAGCACTGCAGTATGAAGGAGGTCATTGCATTCACCATGTCTGTTGTTATTTTGTAAGTTCTTACATATAATAATAAATGATGTTATTGTTTGCAAGCAAAATAACATGATAGTTCATTATACATTTATTTTAGTTTATGAGGAAAACTTACTTTTATGACTTATAAATGTTATGGAAAAGTACTTTCAATCAATGGAAACGGTACAATAATGAAAATTATTAAGGAAAAATTTTTACTCCTAAATGGGCAAAAGAGCCCAGATGGGATGTTCATGGTTACCCACAAATCGGGCGAGTAGCCCGTACGAGCTACTTCTTTGCAACTCTGCATATGATGGGTGCCTCAAAAAAAAAAAAAAGTTCAAGAGTAAAAATCTCGTAGATTGTCCTCAATTTCAACATACTAAAAGGATTTTTTGATATCTCTGGTATTTCCATGAGTGCCTGGCGAAGGGATAGGGAAGTTGCGTCATGTCGCGTCATTGGCTACTCTTCAGATTACAAGGATTATGACTCGCATTGTGTCATCTTGCACAAGGGGGTTAAATTATGTACGGTTATTTAGTTTTAGTTTGTATGCTTAATAATTAACAGTGTTAGGTAACGTAAGAAAACTCTGGCATGTTTTGGGTATCTCCAAGTTGGCAACTGTTGCTTCTCCAATAATGTAGATCATTATAGAACAATTCAAGCTTATATAAGGATGGAGGAGAGACTAGAGCAGTTCAGTCAGTTTTCAGCTCAATTTGAGTGTAGTTCAGTGTCAGTGTAGTAAAGTGTTGTTGGAAAACAGTGATGTGTGATTGCAGTTCGTGAAGTTTTGTATATATTTGGAACTAATGAAAATAGTGAAGTGAAGTTGGAGGGCATTAAGAATAATTATCTGGAGAATAACGACAGTGAACTTTAGTAGCCAGTGCTTATTTTTGCCTTGGCTGATCTTGATTCTTGTGTGCTGTACACCAAAAAGCCAACCGTAAGAAGAACAACTCACTGGGCAACATCCTTCCTATACTGAACTATTGCTACTGGAGCCTGTGGCAGTGTGGGATGGGGACATAACACTGGTGTCAGGAGTGTGGATTAAGTGCTGCAGTGAGCCAAATCTTCGACATGGAGCAAGGGGGTGTGCAGACAAGGAGCCGAGCTGGGCAGGAGGAGGTGTCCCTGTCTGCAATTATGAAGCTGTTACAAAGTTCATAGGAAGAACTCAAAGAACAGTTACAGGCACAGAATGGAGGACAGAAAGAACTCTATCTATCTATAGCCCGACGCCCTAATCCCGCAAAGGGTGGCCGCAGACAAAACGCCTCCAAGTCACTCTGTCACCCACCATTCGACTCCCCTCCCCCCAACTCACCCCCCCCTCCCTCATATACCTCTCAACTCCATCCCTCCACCTCATCCTCAGTCTACCCCTCCCTCTCCCTCCCTCCACCTCACCTACATACACCCTCTTAGTCAGTCTTTCATTCTCCATTCTCTCCAAATGTCCAAACCACCTCAGTGTATTTCTCCTAATCTTTTCAACCACATCCACATCTACCCCACAACGTTCCTTCACTTCTTCATTCATCAACCTGTCCCTCCACGTCACTCCACATGCTCCTCTCAAGTAACTCATTTCCACTGCTCTCACTCTTGACTTGTTCCCCTCTTGCAAGGTCCACGCCTCGCTTCCATACGTCAGGGTAGGGATCACAATACCATCATGCAGTGACTTCTTAACTTCCATACTCACCTCCCTATTTCTCATCACTGCTTTCAGTGTACCAACAACCTTTCTTCCCTGCTGTACCCTTTCGCGTACTTCATCCCTCAAAGTTCCATCCTTACTCATCACACTACCCAAGTACAGTACTTGAATGCACTCACATTCTCCATATCCTCACCATCCAACCTCACTGCACACTCTGTGACTTCATTCCTCTCAAACACCATAACTTTACTTTTGTTTACATTAACTTTCAGCTTCCTCCTCCTACACAATGTCCCAAATTCATTCACCAAACCTTGCAACTCCCATTCATCTTCACTCAACAATACTGTATCATCAGCAAACAGCAACACCGGAAGCTTCCAAATCTCACCCTCATTCATTAGGGCCACCCCCACATCCACTGCCCTACCTTGCACCTCCTTTACAACCCCATCCATATATATATTAAACAGCCATGGAGACATCACACACCCCTGTTTCAGTCCCACATTGAGATCAAAGAACTCACTCAGCTCACCATCCACTCGCACCGTAGCCCTAGCTCCCTCGTACGTACTCTTCACAGCACTCAACAATTTCCCCTCCACTCCATATATTCTTAATACCTTCCACATACTTTGCCTATCTATTCTGTCATAAGCTTTCTCCAAGTCCATGAAGGCAGCATACACTTTCCTTCCCTTCTCTAGATACTTCTCCACTAAACATCTTAGAACAAATATCTGATCTACAGTACACACCCTTTTCCCTTCCTAAATCCCCCTTGTTCTTCTCCAACTAGCTCCTCTGTCATATGCCTAACCCTCAAAGAATTTCAAGGAACAATTACAGGCAGAGAATGAAGACAGAAAGTACTCATAGAACAATTACAGGCACAGAATGAAGGACAGAAAGAACTCAGAGAACAATTGCAAGCACAGAGTGAACAACTAGAGGCACAATGTGAAGAACAAAAAGAAGGATAAGAACAGCTTCAGAAAGCATTACAGGAGCGACAGAGGGAAATGCAACTGAGGATGCAAGGACAGATGAATGCTTTCATGGGGGAAATGAAGGAAGAGCAGCAGCAGTTGAAGGAGGAAGTATATGCTGAGCTACAGCAGCAGAAGTATGAGGTAAGCAATAACATGATGAAGTTCAGACAGCATCTAGACAACCAGGTGAAGCATGTAAATGACCAGCTGAAGATTAGTGATGGTATAGCATCAGAGTGCAGACAGCATGTTGATAACCAGCTGAAGATTAGTGAGGGAATAGTGATGGAGTGCAGACAGCAGGTTGAATCAGCTGAAGCATGTAGTCGATTTTGTGAAGATAATTAGTGCGAAAATTGGGGCTGTAGAGAAATATTGCACTGCTGAGCCTCAGATTAGTGTACGGGGGACATAAAGGAATGGGCAGTGTATGGTGAATCTTGATGGATCCCAGGGATCTAAAGGTAGCATTACAGGGTTGAATAATCAGAATGCTGAAGTTTTAAGTCATGACCTGAATTATGATACCCCAGGTTTTAGTCCCCAAACCAGTGAAGTGCATGGCTATAATGGGGGTCCAATTAAAAAGAAACCACAGGAATTTGATGGTAGAGTATCTTGGGAAGCTTACTGTGTGCAGTTTGAATTACTTGCTGATCAGAATGGTTGGGATGATAGGCAGAAGGAAGTGCAGCTTGATACTAGCCTTAAGGATGCCACAATGGAAATTTTGGGACAGATGTCAGTGATGGAGAGGAACAGTTATCAGTCCCTAGTAGAAATGCTGGAGCACTGATATGGGACCATATACTAGACTGAGGTTTACAGAGCGTGATTCTGGCCCCATGTATGGGCTCAAGGCGAATCCCTACAGTAGCTTGCCGATGACCTGGAAAGTATGGCACACAAGGCATACCCTGGAGCAGCACCTAACCTGTTGGCTATTCCTCTGAGTTCATCAGTGCTCTTGATAGTGCAGAGTTGAAAGTGCAAGTGAAGCAGGCACAACCCAGAAGCATGTAAGAAGCACTAGCCAGGGCTCTAGAATTTGAGTCCTACATCAGGACCAGCACCCCCATTTTTCAGACAGGTCGTCATGCAGGATTCAAGGCAAGAAAGGTGCAAGTTCGTGATGCGGAAAAATTTGAAGGAAGTTGCTGGTACCGTGAAAAGCAAGGACATAGGAAAGTGGAGTGCAACAAGTGGAAGAGAGAACAAGAGAAGATCGGAGGAGGTTGCTGGCTCTGCGGGAAGCTGGGACATGAGAAGGTGGATTGTTACAAGTGGAAGAAGGAACAAGAATGGAACAGCGTAAGAAAATCCACGATTGCAACAAACGGGTGTTGGACATGTGATGAGGTGGGACACTTCAGCTATGAGTGTCAAAATGAGAAGGATGAGGGTAAATTAGTGAAGGCTGGTGACAAGAGGCAACAACCAGCCAGTTTTTCCCAAGAAGCCCCACCACTGAGGAAATGCAGGAGAACCTTGATGAACAGTGTGCAAGAAGACGAATGAACAGATTGCGAGCAGTCTAGCAGGAATGGGAATCAGCAAGAAACGCAGCTGGACTGCAGTGACAGGGCCAGCGTCAGATGAAGAAGATCTGGATGCAGATGGAGGATGCAGATTTACAACTAGTGCTGGAGTGGCTACAGTGGAGTACAGTGCTGCCATCTTGGGAAGAAGTTTTTAGGTTAAGCCCTGCAACCAAGAGCTACTGGAGTCAGTGGGACCTTCTTCGTTTGAACAATGGATCACTGGAGCATCAGTGGGAGACACCCGATGGCCTCAGCAAGTATTGGCAACTGGTTGTTCCAAAGAAAATAAGGTCTGGGATCTTGGATGAGTCGCATAACCAGATCACTATTGGGCACCTGGGAGCGAAGAACACTCTAAGTCAGTTGCGACAGAGGTTTTACTGGATTGGCATGCACCAGGATGTTGAAGAGTGGTGCCGAGCGTGTGATGTACGTTGTGCCAAGAAGGGACCCAAGAAATGTGCTTGTGCCCTTCTTCAGCTGTACCAAGTGGGTGCACCAGTGGAAAGAGTTGCGGTGGACACTGTGGGACCTTTGCCAGTCTCTGAAAGACGAAACTGGTATATATGTGTTGCCGTGGACTACTTCACAATGTGGTGAGAAGCCTATGCTATCCCCGATCAAGAGGCTGCGACTGTTGTTCAAGTGTTGGTTGACCAGTTCTGTCATTTTGGGATGCCAGAAGAGCTACATTCAGACCAGGGTAGAAACTTTGAGTCTTCTGTGTTCTGCGAGTGCTGCAAGTTACCGGGGATCAAGAAGACCAAGACGACCCCAGTAATGCCACAGTCAGATGGGATGGTAGTGAAATTCAACTGGACCCTAGGACAAGAACTGGCCAAGTACTGAGTAGAGGGACAAACAGAATGGGACCAGAAATTACCTGTTTTGTTGGTGGCATATCGGTCTGCATCCCATAAGCCTATCGGCTACACCCCTGCAAAACTGATGTTGGGCCACGAATTATGCTTGCGCGTTGACTTGTTAATGGGAAGACCACCTAGTGAAGAGCTGTCTACAGACACCTTCAGCTATGCGAAGCATCTTCAGGAAAGGTGATGGAGGTACATCATTAAGTGCAACAAGCCCTCAAGTTTTCAGGAGAGATGATGAAATGCAAATATGATGCCAAGGCAAGTGAGGTGAGCTTCAAGGCTGGTGACCAAGTTTGGTTATACAATCCTCAGCAAAAGAAGAGGGAGTCACCAAAGCTGCAGAGTCCATGGGACAGGCCTTACACTGTGTTGGAGCAATTATCAGATATAACATATCGGATTCGGGGAGGCAGGAAGTCTCGCCCAAAGGTGGTACACATGAATCATCTGTGGCATTAGCATGGACCAATACAGTACAGCTGGGACATCTCCGTGGAATCGTGCTCTCCCACAACCGAAGATGTTGAGGAGGACCAAGGAGCTGAAGTGCAAGAGGATGGTGACAGTTTCCCAAGAGAAGAAGTGAATCAGGAAGAGGACAAGATCTTCCAAGAGGAGTGGACTCTGTGGAGGAGGAAGGACGTCGTCGGAAGCGGCATGGAAGAAAACCTGTTAAGCTGAAGGATTATTTTGTAAATAGTGAGATGTTTCATTAGGATTAAGGTTTATGTTTGTATATATTGTGTAGTTTTGTCGGGACAACAAAGGAGTAGGGAGGGGATACTGTTGAGAAGTGGAATTTGGTAGTTAGGTTGTCCGGAAGTTTCTCACTGTTTCCTAATGTTTCTCTTATCATAGTTCCATTACAATTCAGAGTTGTCAGTTAGCCTGCTATTGTGAGCGCAGATTTCGTAAGTTGTATGTTAATTTTTATGGTCTTTTTTCTCAATAATGTTTTATTTATGTAACTGCTTGTTAAATGTACTTTAGTGTAAGTTTGTATGCTAAATAATTTACAGTTTTATTAAATGTAAGAAAGCTCTGGCATGTTTTGGATATCTCCGAGTTGGCAACTGTTGTTTCTCCTACAATGTAGATCATTCTAGACAGTGCAAGCTTATATAAGGATGGAGATGAGACTAGAGCAGTTCAGTCAGTTTTCAGTTTGGTTTAAGTATAGTTCAGTGTCAGTGTAGTGAAGTGTTGGCAAACAGTGAAGTGTAACTGCTGTTAGTGAAGTTTTGTATATATTCGGTACTGGTGAAAATAGTGAAGTTGGCAAGAATTAAGCGTAATTATCTGGAAAATAAAGACAGTGAACTTTAGTAGCCAGTGTTTATTATCACCTCAGCTGATCTTGATTTTTGTGTGCTGTACACCAAAAGGCTGACCATAGGAAAAACAACTCACTGGGCAACATCCTTCCTATACTGAACTACTGCTGTTTGAGCCTGTGACAGTGTGGGACGGGGATGTAACGGGATTATTATTATGTTTGAAAAATATTCAGGCTAATGGTTATTTTTATTTTATTTTTTTTCAACACAGCACATTTACAGTACATCAACAATCACTTCTTAAATGTTCCTTTGCAAATACACACATATACTCAATTAAATTGTTCATCAGTAGAGGATTATATTGATGTAAACTAATTTTGAGAATGGTACGATAAAAGTATGGAATTGTGGTATGATATTTTTCTGTACAGTAGGGTACAGAATAATAATTGAAGGTACAGTACGAAATTACGGTACGGTATTGCAGCTACGGAGTACTGAAAAACATTCCGTACCATACCATACTACCAGCCTTGCATTCTAACAATGCATAGTCTGCTGCTGATATATATATATATATATATATATATATATTCTGAAATGACGAACGTGCATATCTCAGGAGCCAGTGAAGATATCAAGCTGAAATTTTCTGTACACACTCCTGACATTATGGGGAAGGTGCTTTTGCATGAGTAACTGAAATCTGTTGGCTTTTAAATTTTGGCAGAGTTTGCAGCAACATTGAATTTTGCTACAGTATACAGTAGATGCACACAGTAATTATTTTGTATGCAGAAATGCCCAGCTTCACTGGGCAGATTTGCTTATGTCTATATCTATATATCTATCTATCTGTCTCTGTCTGTCTGTCTGTCCGTCACTCCCTCTCTCTCTCTCTCTAACTTAATTGACAAAATGCGCATATCTTTGGAAACAATGGAGATGTCAATCTGAAATTTTTTCTACACACTCCTAGCACTGTGGTGAAGGTTATTTTGAAAAAATCATTGAAATTCGTCAGCTTTGATAGTTTGATCGATTTTAGCTACAATAAAGCTGCACACAGTAATTATTGTTTGTGCGAAAAAAAAAAAATCCGTGAAACCAGAGCGATCAAATAGATAAGTGGAAGATTACTTGCTTCTGGGGTTTTACTACCACATTTTTACCACCAAACCGAACTGAATGCGCCAGGGGGGCTGAAGACCCCTAGTGTGGAGATGCCAAAAGATGCCAGGCAGGTCCACTAGTATATATATTTTGTTGGCAGTTAAACTTTTTTCAGTTATTTTTATGCCCTTGTATTCATATGCATTTATTTTCAGTTTATTCATTCCAGGTATCGACTGATTTGTCACATTTCATAAAAAAAGCATTAATCAGACTGTAACTTGAAGTATTTTTAAAGTGCTGATTGTTTTATATACTGTAGTTCTTTTCTAATTTGCAGGTATCATTCATAGTGTGCGTGTATTGTGATTATTTTCCAGTTCCTTTTATTTCAATTGACAACTAATTTTGTACTCTAGCATTCCAGATGTGAATTGACTTTGCATTCTTTGCAGCAGTAGTATGCAAAATTAGTAATACATATTGATCCAGGTGGCTACAGTGCGGAATGGTGTGACAGTGGGAAGGGCGCAGTGCATCTTACATGTTATCACTTACAGTAAATTTCAGATTCTAGCTGATGCGAAAGAGAGACTCTTGAGGCTCGGCTGGTGGCGGACTCAATCATCTGTGGTGAGCTCGTGGAATTTAGTGGCAGAACACCAAGTAAAAGAAAGAGTTTTTGTATTCTAGGTGCCCGTTTATATAACTTGAGGCTGTGGACACTGTTCACAATGGTGCATCTAATGAAAGTGATGTAGTACAAACCAGTTCTGTAGAGCTTCTGGTGAAGTTCAAGTTGATGATCCAGCATTACAAGGTAAATAATAATTACACTCTGATTTCAGGTGTTCTCCCCATAATTACTGCAAGCAACGTCTACTGTTGCAAGATTTTAGTTTGAACAATCGTATCATCACGTTGTTTACGGATGGGTATTTAGTTTGTCGACACTTGGAATAATTTCATTGAGCAGTAGGCTGTTATTTTCACCTAGTCACCACTTGGGCTCAGTAGTCTGCACTTAACTCTATAGGTTCTAGCCGCCATGGTCATCTCTTAATGATGTAGTACGTTTTTTCTGGGGAAAAAAAAAAAAAACACTTGCCACGGAAGGCCTATGGATGAGCTGATGTAGATATCATAAACCATTGATGGACTAAAGGAGGCAGGCACAGTAAGGCTCTTTGTGTGAATGTGTTTGCAAAACAATTTCTCTGATCTAGGGGCTTATGTTCTTGCTGAAGACTATGATATAGTAGGCATAGTGGAATCATGGTTCAATACTGAACATTGTGATTTTCTTTTTAACCTGTCCCATCCTGTCGACGTATGGGTACGTTGCAACGATTTGCATTTGCCAGTCCTGGCGACGCACCGGTACGTCGTGCAATTGCAAGGTCCCTAATTTGCACAATTTTCAATTTTTGTGCGTGATTTTTCGTATGTATACATGGGACACCTTCCTCTATTCCTCTACAAGATCTCAAGCAGGGACAATGCCTTACACCGCATAACCCCCCCTCCCCCCCTCACGCCATTGTCTCGGCAATTCACCTGTTACCAGTGACCTGGCCAATAAAGACATTCAGGGTCAGAGTGATTTCCCGATCGATGACAATGTGGAGGACAAGGTTTACATAGCATTAGAGGAAGAAATAGTCAGAAATGATGATCAGGTAATGTGGGAAAAAAAAGGTCATGAATGGTGATTAGTTACTGAGTGAAACAGTGCTTATAATGCCTGTATTACTGCTTGAAAACCAATATACTCTCATACTACATATAAATTCATACCAAGTAAATAAATAAATACCATTTATGAGTGGATAAAATAGTTACCCTCCCATAGAACTCGTTTTCTTTGGTGCCAGCATGTTAGAAAACCCAGTCAGGTAAGGAGGAACTCCTACCTGGATTGAGTATTTTAAACCTCAGGTGAGCGATTTCTCTATGAATTTTCGATGTTTCTCACCAAAAGTAGAGGTTTTAGCCAAAAAAAAAAAAAAAAAATCGAAAATACCTCGGGACTGGGGGATGTTGGAGGTGCGGAAAACCTCAGGTCGTGTCGGGTTAAATCAGAGTATGGTATACCAGCTTATAACGTTTTCAGTAGTGGATGGGGCCCCCATCGATCACTCAGCGTAAGGCTACTTCAGGGTGACTGCATTGAGTGAGGAGCCATATGATGACCTGCAAGTCAGGAATGCGCTGGGTGGTAACCATATAACCAACCTATACATGTTCCCTACGTGTCAAGAAGTAGGTTGATAGAGGGTTAATGATCTTCCCCATAAAACAACTAAAAAGACAAAGTGCTTTGGACCCGGACGGACCTACAAGTGATGACCAAGGACCAGACAAGGGACACAATGAGGATGGCAACATGAAGTGTGAGGAATGTGAGGGGTGCAAATGATAAGGTAAAAGGAAAGAGGGAGAGAGATTGTTCTGGTAGTTGAGGTTCCAAAAGTGGACATGGACTGACTGGGAACAAATAGTGAGGTAAAAGTGTGAGAGAGTGGGAATATGGATTGGGTTTATGTACGGGAGTAGGTAAGGATGAGAGGGCAAAGGAGGGTGTATGTATTGTTGTGTGCAAGAGATGGAAGGGGAATATAAGAGAAAGGAGAGTTTGGATCAGTTGGTTCACGGATTGTGTGGGTAAGATTGAAAGAAGGAATACAAGTGTGGGCAACTGTGCGTGAATATGTGCTGACAGTGACATACAAGTAGAGTGAAAGATGAGCTCTGGGCAAATGTGGAAGCATGTATAAAAAAGTTTGAGAGGAGTGAGAGACTGTTTTTGTCTGGAAATATGAATGAAAGAGTAGTGAATGTGAAGATGAATGGAATAGTTGGTGAGTGGGGTGTGCCAGCAGAAGTGGATGGGAATTGTAGTCCTCTGGTGGACATTTGTGTGGGAAGGAGATTGGTGATAGCCAGTCGCTTCTTTCAGCACAATATTCTTCATAGGTTTGCATGGCAGATGATGAGAAGGGTGGGTGGTGAACTGGATGAATGGAAGGCAATGAATGATTAAGTGTGTGTGGGTGAGAGAATGAGAAGATATGTGCTGGATGTGAATGCATACACAGGTTGGGGATTTGGACTCTGACCACCAATTGGTAGTGGTGAGAGTCAAGGTACAGGGGCCCTGGATGAATAGAAGGATGAAAGGGTAGGAGCAAGCAGTCCATACAAAGAGGTAGAAAGTTTGTAGATGAATGAAAAAAATAACAGAATATAAGAGAGAAGTTGAAGAGTGATTAGGCAGATATGATTTGGAGCAGCTGGGGGAGATGGAAGGTGCGTGCAAGGTATTCACTGAAGAAATCTGTGCATAATGTGAAGCGGTGTGTGGCGTGAAGGGAAGACGAAAGAGGGTGCAAGAAAAAGCAAGCTGGAATGAAAAGGTCAGACAAGCTGTAGCATTTAAGAAGAAATCATATAGTGAGTGAATGAAACGAGAGGCATGAAGGACGTTGAGAGACGGATAGAGAGTAATACGTTGAGAAGAAGTAAGGTAAAAAGATTAGAGAGTGTAAGAAGAGATTGGATGAGAAGTTTGGAGGGAATTTCAGTGTTAAGGGAATGTAAGAAGATGTTTTGGTAGGAGGTTAAGAGAGTATGGCAGGGTGATAATGAAGGTAGTAGGGGAGTGAAAGATAAAAGTGAAAATTAAAAAATTGCTGGTGGAGAAGGGAGAAAATTGAGTAGATGGAAAGAACACTTAAGGACTTGTTAAACATTGAGAATGAAGCAAACGCTAGTACGAGTGGCTGGAGAATGGCTGGGAGAAGGAGGAAGATGAGAATGGAAGAAGAGATCAGTAGGATGGAAGTAGTGGAAGCAGTGAAGAAAGTCAAACTGAGGAAAGCCCCAGGAATTGATGGAGCGTGTGGTGAAATGCTTAAGTATGTGGGAGAGACAGTAGTAGAATGGACATGGAAGATGTGCAGATTGGCCTGGGAGGAAGGTAGAGTCCCAGAGGAATGGAAGTCAGGTATACTTGTTTTCCTGTACAAAGAAAAAAGGGAAAAAGAGGTGTGTGGTAATCATAGAAGCATTTGTCTTCTTAGGGTAATAGGAAAAGTATATGGTAGGATACTATTTGACAAAGCTAGGGAAATAACAGAACAGTTAGTTGGAGATGAACAGGGAAGTTCAGGAAGGGAAGAGGTTGTGTAGAACAAATATTCATCCTAGAGTGTTTAGTGGAGAAGTTTCAAGAGAAGTGAGAAATGTTTCATGGATGTGGAGAAAGCAGATGACTTGAGTGGATAGACAAGGAATGTGGAAAATATTAAAAATATATGGAGTAAATGGGAAGCTACTGAATGCCATGAAGAGTATGTATGAGGGTGCTAGGGTTGCAGTGTGTGTGAATGGTGAACTGAGTGAATTTTTCTGTCTGAATATTAGATTGAATCAGGGATGTGTCATGTCTCCATGGATCTACAGTTTGTTTGTGGATGAAGTTATAAAAGTGATACAAGGTAGGGCAGTGGATGTTCGAATGGTCCTAATAAGAGAGGGCAATGTTTGGAATCTTCCTGTTTTGTTGTCTGCGGATGATGCTGTATTGTTCAGTGAAGATGAAGGAAAGTGCAAGGCTTGGTGAATAAGTTTGGGAGAGTGTGTAAGAAACGGAATCTGAAGGTGAATGTAGGTAAAGTTGTGGTCTTCGAGAGAAATGAAGTCATTGAATACACAGTGAGGCTGGATAATGAGAAAATGGAAAATATAAGTGCATTTAAGTACTTGGGTAGTGTGATGAGTAAGGAGGGAAGTGTGGAGGATGAAGCACTTGAAAGGGTACGGCAAGGAAGGTAAGTTGCTGGTTTATTGAAAGCAGTGATAAGAAACTGGGAATTGACAATGGAAGTAAAAAAATCACTGCATGGCAGTATTGTGATCCCAACTGCAACGTATGGAAGTGAAGCATGGACCTTGTTAGAAGGGCATAGGTCATGAGTGAGAGCTGTGCAAATGAGTTATCTGAGAGGAGCATATGGAGTTACGTGGAGAAACAGACTGACAACTAAAGAAGTGAAGGAGTTTTGTGGTGTGGCTGTGGATGTGATAGAAAGCGTTAGGAGAAAATTGGTGTAGTGCTGCTTTGGGTGTCTGCCCTTTCCTCTCCTCCTTCCTTCCTCTTCTGTCTTTCTTTTCGTCATTCTTTCCTCTTCCTTCTGCCTACGGGTGACATTACATTCCCTACTTCTCTTTTTTTCTTTCATTCTTTCCTCTTCCTTCTGCCTATGGGTGACTCTACACTGAGTGACAAGCCAAATGGTTTTCTGTACACGAGGAAACCAATTACTATGCTGGGAGGTAACCATATAACCAAATTATGATGCCTGGTAGTATAGTGGGTAATTAAGGCGCTGCAATCGGATGGAACCTGTGCAGTTGTATAACCAAGGGGTGGTTGGGATATATTGCTCACGTAATGCCACTCAGGGATGAGTGAGGCTGGTCACTGATCTTGAATGTCAGGACCAATTTGCCTAGCCTCCGGCTTCTACGCTTCTCATGGGGCAACCTAGGATTGGATGATGGATGGATGGATGGATGGTTTGGCTATGTGGAGAGGATGGCGCGTGAGTAACTAACTAGGAGAGTGTGTGTGTGTGAGTGAGGTGGAGGAGGGAGAAGGAGGGGAGACTGAGGATGAGATGGGTGGATGGAGTAGAGAGGTATATGAAAGAGGGGGGTGTAAGTCAGGGGAAGAGCAGCAAAATGGCAGGGGACAGGGTGACATGGAAGCAATTCATTTGTGGTCACTCTTTTCAAGATTAAGGCATGTGACTATGGATAGATAACCAGAATAATAATACAGCAGGGAGTGGTGTACTGTTTTACATTAAATTACAACTTCATCCAGTCATAATTTCTAAGCCTTCTTTTGATAACGCTAACAGTATTCTCTTTTGTCTCGTTTTATTTGTCTCTTTTAATGCTAGTAAAACTAAATATATACAGTTTACTAATAGACAGATACTGCCAGATTCGTACATTACCTTCAGTGCTACTAATATTCCCATCTCCAAAAAGTATTGAAGTTCTTGGCGTCTCGCTTAACAATGCCCTCAGCTGGACCTCTCATGTCAGATCACATGCTAAAACCGCCTCAAAGAAACTTGGATTATTGTACAAAGTCCGTAACTTCTTCGCTGATGAGCAGTTAGCTATAATTTATAAGTGTCATGTGCGCTCTCAGCTTGAATATTGCTCACCCTTGTGGAGAGGTTGCATTAAAACAACTAGACAAAATTCAGAACAAAGCTGTTAGAATTATTAACAATCTTGCCATTACAAATAAACTACCTCCCCTGCAAGTAAGGAGGAATGTTGCCTCCCTTGCATTATTTTACAGATATTCTTTTGGCAAATGCTCAGACGAAGTTGCGTCCATGGTGCCACCTCTCCATGCCTTCCCTCGTGCTACACGGGCATCTGGTAGCGCTCGTGACTGGAATGTCACTCAGCCATATTGCAGAACTTCTGCCTATCAGAATTCTTTCATTCCCCGAACTGCATCTCTCTGGAACTCACTTCTCCAGAGTTGTTTCCCTCCAAATTTCAACCCACAGCTGTTCAAGTCTAACTGTTACAGATATTTTATGAACAGAGGACACCAGTAATCTGGTGTATGGATTATTTTTTTTTTATTAATTTGTTTTTCCTTCCTCTGTTCTGTTATTAAAAAAAAAAAAAAAATCTACAGTTCAGAAATTAATCAAACAAGACAGTACATGGGATAATTTATTGTCAGCCAGCACAGCCCTGTAACACTGACAATGAGATTTAGAGCCAAATTGCTGTCATAAGTAGAACTCAAAATACTGGCCTTTGGTTCCTTCTTGCATAAAAAAAAATCATCGGTGATTTTAATTTATCAGTTGGTGAATAGGGAGAATCGTTATCTTCCCATACAAGGTTGGATGTTTACAGTAACTTGCAAGAACTTGTTAGAACTTGTTAGAACTTGTTTTGGCCATGTCTGAAAACTTAGTAATGTTATGGTGGAGAAGAATTTAATACCAGTGATCATTGTATAATCACATTCAGCCATAAATTCGGTGATGTCAGTGTTAAGGCTGGGTATGAGAAAATACTTGACTACAAGAGAGCTGATAAAAAAAAAAAAAAAAAGGAAATTATTGGTTCTGGTGACTGGAATCCTTTGCTCGAACAATAGATATCAATTCGTTTTCGTTTTCGTTTTTAAAGGCTCCAACATGCTTGCATGTGTCGGCCTTGGTCACCTAATGGCGGCTCTCCATGCTGCACGATCCATTGCAGCCTCCCTGTTCAGTCCCTTAACCCTAAGGTCACACTTAATGACCTCGTCCCATGTCTTTCTCGGTCTACCCCTCATAACCCCACCCCCAATATTAACACTTCTCACCTTCCTCACCCAACTATCATCCCCCATCCTCTCCACATGTCCAAACCACCTCAATCTACCTCTCCTCATCACAACACCAATACACTCCAGTCCCATCCTACCTCTCAACTCTTCCATTGTAAACCCAGCCCCTCCAGGCCTTGGACGCAGGGACGCACTGCACATCCACCTAATCATTGTCATTTCTGTACGTCTGAGCCGGCGAATGTCTTCCTCCTTCACTGCCCAGGTCTCACTGCCATACAGCATTACACTCCTAACACACGCTGCATACAAAGACCCCTTAGCACGTAGGGAGAGCCCCCTCAATGTCAGGAGAGGCAAGAGCTCCCTGAACTTCTTCCAACCACTTCTCACCCTAGCCACAGAGCTAGCTCCAGCCCCACCTCCAGCACACAACATGTCTCCTAAATAACAAAACTCTTCCACACACTCAAGAGATTCACCAGCAAGTTCAATTCTTTCACGTCTGACGATCTCCACCTGCTCACCCCGGCACGCCGTACACATAAAATCAGCATTATCTCGCAGTCTACCTCTGATACCACTACATCTCTTATGCACCCATTTATCACACACACCGCACAAGATGGAATTACTTCCCACGCCCTTGTGGCAAACTGCACATGGCCACTCTCCCTCGTCTTTGACAGTACCGCCACCAACCCTAGATATCATCACTTTTGTTTTATCTGCATTTACCCTTAAACCCTTTTGCCCCATACCATCTCTCCACTTCCTAAACCTTTCCTCCGCCTCCCTTTCATTCTCTGCAATCAACACCAAATCATCAGCATACAACAACTCCCACGGGAGTCCGTTTCTAAAGTCACTTGAAAGGGCTTCAAGTACCATGATAAACAACATGGGACTCAAGACTGACCCCTGATGCACACCAACATTCACGGAAAACTCATCACTCAAATCTCCATTCACTCTCACCTGGGTGTGAGCACCCACATACATGGCCATAACCACCCTAACCAGCCACTCCTCCAAGCCAAGCTTTCTCATTGCCCACTTCACCACCTCTCTAGGGACTCTGTCAAAGGCCTTTTCCAAATCAACAAAAACAAAATAAAGATCCCTTCTCCTACCAATATATTTTTCCTGAAGCTGTCGAACAATGAATATGGCATCAGTGGTCCCCCTACCTGGCATAAACCCAAACTGCATCTCATCAATATTCACTCTTTCTCTAATCATACCTTCTAAAACTCTCTCCATTACCTTCATTATCTGATCTAAAAGCTTTATACCTCTATAATTCCCTCTTTCCAGGGCATCACCCTTCCCTTTATACACATTTACAATTACACTCTTCAGCCAATCATCTGGGACAACACACTCATAAATAATCCTATTTATCAGGTCAGTGACTAAACTCACCCCTATATCGCCTGAGGCCTTCAACATTTCGGCAGTCAACTCAGACACACCTGCTGCCTTCCCCACCCTCATCCTGCCTATTGCCTCACTCACAGTAGCAGTATCAATCAAAGGCCAAGGGCCAGACACTGGATCTGCTGGCTCCAAACCTTCCCTGTCCCAGTCAAACTCCTCATTCAACAACCGGTTATAATGCTCTCTCCATGCATCTTTAATATCCTCACTGTTCACCACTACCCTTCCTTCATCATTCTTCACACACTGCTCACCTATGATATCCCGATTATCCCTCTTCACCTGACCTGCCACCCTAAATATATTTTTCCTTTCCCCATGATTTAGGTTATCAAGTAATTGTCTCTGTGACTCAGACTTTGCCCTGTATACCTCTCTCCTAGCCCTACGCTTGGCAGCCAAATATTCCTCTTTGCTACCACCCTTCTTCCATTCCCGGAAAAGCCTTCTTTTCTCCTTAATTGCAGCTTCTACACTACTACAATGAAGAATGGAAATCATTTACATGCATTCTCAGTAAAGCAGCAGTCAAGTCTTGTGTTCTAATTATGACTAGCAAATATCACTAAACCCAGATGGTGGAACGGAGTCCCAGCGTTGCCTGCCTGCTAAAAAGCTTGCGCACAAAAATTACAATGTCACAATAAATCAGAGTGATAAAAATAAATATGGTGTTCTTAGCTACATAGCAAACTGAATAAATAAATAAATAAAAATAAAAAATAAAAACAAAGTAAAAAAAACTGTGAAGCTCATGTTGCTCATAATAGTAAATCCAACCCCAATGGCTTTCTCAGCATCATCAGAAATAAAATGGTAATATCACAAAACAGGTGCATAGTCACAGACAGGCCCACTAGTCTCAGACAGTGGAGAGCATACCGATAATGAAACTGAGGTGGCAGAAATTCTCAGTACTGCATCTGTAATAATGGTGGAAAAAACAGATTCTGTTCCTGCAGTTTTTCCTATTCTTTGGGAAGAAAGTAAGATAGTTAGCGACATAATTGTTACTGAGAATAATGTACGATGAGCCATCAGTAACTTTAAAGTGAATAAAACACTGGATCAGATAAAATATCATCACACATACTGAAGGCAGTAAAGAATGAAAGCTCAAAGCCATTAACTGAGCTATTCAATAAATCATTACGAAGTAGTAAGGTGCCTCACGAGTGGACTTTATAAAATGTAACCCCGATATTTAAAAAGGGCAAGAAATCCCTATCAGAAAATGATTGTCCAATAAGTTTAACAACTATGGTTTGCAGATTGTTGGAAACTATTATCAGGGATTTTTAAACACTTAGAAATAAATAACATCATGAAAGATTCACTGAATGGTTTTCAGAATAAGTGCTTTTACCTTATGGATGTAGCTATTTGATTTATTTTATGATATCAGTATATAAAGTGAGACCAGATCCGTAGACATTGTTAATTACAATTTTCAAAATGCATTTGATAAATTTTCCCATTAAAGACTGCTTCTGGAACTGAAAGTGCATGGGTTTTGAGGCAGTGCACTTGGGTGGAACGAAAATGGGCTTACAGAACATTAAAGAAAGGGCGGTAATAAATGGAAAAGAATGACACTGAAAACATGTTACAGGTGGAGTGCCAGAATAGCCTTGTCTTTACTCTCTTACTCTGTATGTATATATATATATATATATATATATTCAGACTCAAGGGGTGCTGTGGTTGAACCAGTGTCGTGTACTATAAGGTATGCTTGCACCCAGTCGGCTTGCGCAGGCCGATTACGCTTGGTTCACAGACTACACACACATCCAAAGCCACTCCAACACTACAGTTTCACTTACAAGCACTTCTCACCCTACATACAATCTCTACCAGACATCCCAAGCCACTTGGTAGAGATATATTGGCTGTATCATTCCCACTTCGGTCGGGATAGGCCAGTCCTGCAGTGGACTCTCAAACTGCTGATGAAACGGGAGATGAGATATATATATATTAGAAGGGGTCCTATCGTTGCCGGGCCAAAATGGAGAACACTAATCCTGTTTGTTCTAATTCAAACTTTCTTTTTACTCCAGAAAGACCATGTACCGTTGGCCGCACTCCCGAGTTCCCTGAATTTCACCCATAGTTAGCGATGTGGCACCGCCGTATTTGTTTGGATCTTTTGACACGTACCTCAGGAGTATGAAGAGCTGGGACCTTGCAATAGTGAATTGGCACAGACAGTGAGTAATGGAATTTTCCTCTCAGCATCTGTGCATTGTCGAACCTCTGTATCAAATAGTGATAAGGATTAGGATATAACTGGACCCTGTATCGGGTGTCTGGTTTGGTGGGGAGGAAGTGTGGCTCGTGGGGGAGGGGAGGGAATGGACGGGGGAGGGTTGGGCTCTCCTGTTTTTAGCTGAGTTGTATGCTGAGTCGTAAGCTGGAACCCAATACTTTACAGGAAATGAGCGAGACGACAAACATTCACATGGTTAGGGGCACACACACACACACGGCATGCTTTCATCTTTGTATGGAGAGCTAAGTAATGTATGTGTTACTTGGCTATGAATGCTACATAGTGATACGTAAAACACAGTAGACCTCAGTTTGTTAAGTGTTAGGCTTATCATGTGATGTGGCATATGGCTGGTGCGGGAGAGGTGGAGGCTGATTCTTGAGGCCATTTGGCTTCACTCGTCACCGCAGTTACACTATTTTAGTCAATAACAATGAAAATAACAGTACTGATAACCAACTATTCCTGATGTTATTATATGGAATGTAGACACGTTCATAAATAAAAACTTGTGTAGTTCTATAAGCACGTTAGTATGCCTACATCGTAGTTGCACTGTGTGCATACCTAACAGAATACCTTCATAGGTGATAGCATGGTGCCAAAATGCTGCTCCCTGTTATGTCTACCAGGAATACCATACAGATAACTTATGCTGTGGGAGTATATTCATCTTGGTCAGCACCTGTGCGCCGCCTGAATTTTGCAATGACACAGCAGGATATGTTTACGTGGTTATTCTCCATTTTTAGTTGATTCTAATATAATGATGTACGACTCTTCCATTTGTGGTGGTTTATTTGTTGGTTTATTACATAACCAGATTCATACGATAGTTGCTGGTGAACCTTCTTCCCGAAACCCTTTGCCAAGCTGCCCAGAGTGGGAGAGCCTACCCCTCCCCCCTCCTCCCTTCACCCCACCTCTAGCCATACCTCCTCCTCACCAAACTAGACACCCGATACAGGGTCCAGTTATATCCTAATGCTTATCGCTATTTAACTGATACATAGGTTCAATAATGCACAGACGCTGAGAGGAAAATTCCATTACTCACTGTCCGTGCCATGTCACTATTACGAGGTCCCGGCACTTCATACTGCTGGTGTTCAAAGATCCAAACAAATACAGTGGTGCCACATCACTGACTATGGGTGAAGTTCAGAGAACGCAGGAGTGCGGCCAACTGTACCTCTTATGCTTCTGAAGATGAATCATAAGAGGTCTAGGAAGTTTTAACTTCAGCTTTTGCAGACTAATGCGCAGTATTTGTGTACACAAGTTTTCTATTACTGGTGATCTTAAAGGACCTCCGACTGGTGACCTCAGACACCTCGGAGGTCAACTTTACATAGCCTATGTCTGAACTGGAGGTCATATGAGTCTCCATGCCAAAAATTGGGCTGCTGGGTCCAGTCATTCGAGTGTGTTTTATCAGTGACCTCAAATGAACTCCGACCAGTGACCTCAAATGACCTTGGAGGTCAACCTCGCATAGCCTGTGACCGAACTGAGGTCATGTGAGCTTCCATGCCAAAAATTGGGCTGCAGGGGTACCCGGCGTTGCCCGGGCCAAAAAGGCAAACACTACAGGTGACCTCAAATGACCCAGATCTGAATTTTTGACCCACCTAAAACCATCCTTGGGTCACCCTGATTCAGAATATATATGTTTGAAGGACAAATAAAGAAACAATGCAGTTCATATATACTGTATATATATATATATATATATATATATACAGTAGGCTCGCCCAGTGCGCATCATCACAGTACGCAAATTGCATTATAGGCGAGTGACCAAAAATCATAACGAAAAACCGTGAATGCGCGAGTTTTCCCCACAAAAAACGAGGTAGAGGCAAGAAGTGGCTTAAAAACGCCATTTTCCATCAGTATGCGACCCCCCCCCACACACAACGTGCCAATAGTGACCTAGAGGCTCATGGGGAAGGTGCTCAAGAGGAGTCTACAATAAGATATCGCCAATAACAGCTTCAATAATAACGTTTTTGGCAATAACAGTAAGTTAGAATAGATACCCAGTTTCTATAATAATGATGTTTATTTCGTGAATACCAAGTTGTTATACTGCCAATACGTCCATAACAAGATGAGGAATGAAACAAAGAAGCAAGAAGAGATGAAGGAAATTGCCGAAAATGTGAGCAGTAGCTAGGAGGAGAGGGAGGATCCTCCCCTCACCACCTCCCCTGACTCGCCCACCGCCGCCCTCCACTGTCCCACCTGACTCACCAGCCGCCTCCCTCTCCACCTTCACAGCCCCACCTGACTCACCTGCTTCACCTGGCATACCTGCAACCCCCACCATAATGACTGTTGCTGCATTGTGGGAGAAATGTAACATTCAACAGGCCGTAAATTTCTTTGTCAAAGCCTGGAATAATACAACATTGGCAACTGTTAAACAAGTGTGGTGCAGCCGGGGTGGTGGCGGGGGCACTGTAAGTGTATTGCCACGCCTCAGAACTCTTGTTGTTGAAATCCATCAGGCCTGTTGTCTACTGTTGTTAAGGTGACTTCCCATATTTTTGTTATTGTAGCTATATCTGTAGTACAATGTCTGAAAAATATGACCTTTATTATGTCTCTAAGGGCCAAAAAATGTCCAGGTATGAGGGGGTACCGCCCATATGTAATTATTCCCATAAGATTATGTATTCCCAGTGCACAAGGTCGTGGACTGCCCAATCTCTCGCGCGCTGTGCGAGCCTGCTGTATATATATAGAATATGTTACTGACGAGTGCTTATTTTGTAAAATATCCAAATTTGCTGGTGATAAGTTGGTAACAGACCAGACATCTTTTCAGAGGCAGACAATTCAGAGCAACCTCGATCGACTTCTTATTTGGGTGAAACATGTTAGATGTTTTTTTTATATATATTGTTGAAAAATCCATAGTGCTAATCATCGGAAGTACAAAGAAACAAATCACGCCATGAATAGGATTCACCTAGATAATGTCAGCCATGAAAGAGAGATATTGTTGAGCCAAATGATCCTAAGCCAAGCAACCATTGTACAGAGACTGTTAAGGAAGCCAACAACGTAATCGGATTCATTGGTAGAGCATTCAGATATGAATAAGAGTGTCATCCTTCCCTTGTGTAATTTACTAGTATGTTCAGACTGTGTCTAGTTCTGATGGCCTTATTAAAAATTAGAGAACAGAGGGAGTATATTTAAGGGTAACAGAATGATACCATGAGTGAGAAATAAACCACACTAGGACAGCTTAGAATTTAACTAAATACAGGTTATAAGGATATATAATTCACTTACAGGAATCAGACTATTCAAAACACATGATGTGGTTGTCAGTAAATACTTCATAGTAGATCGGTTGCACTATACTAGAGATAATGGCCTAAAATTGTTGGCAAACAATTGCAGTCAAAGGAAGCTAAACACATTTTCTTTAAAAGAGCAGCAATTTTAAGGAATAAATTGTCCTCCCCTGCAGTAAACTGTGATACACTAATAGCCTTTAAATTGCAATTTGGATAAATATCTCTCTTCTGACCTTCAACTAAGTATGCTGACTCCAGAATACTAGTAATCCCTCTAATATCCGAACGCCCAATATTCGAACATCCCCACTAACCGGACATAATCATCCCGGGATCCAATATTCCCAAAATGGGCCAAAAACTGCAAAAAATTCGAAAAAAATCTGACTTTTTTCCCTTGAAATTGCCGCATGGAGCCGAACAGCTGTTACACTATGGTCCCTTCACCCCTTCCTTCCTCCTCCCTGTCAGGGCTGCCATTAGGTATTTTTCATTACCAAGTGTGGGCCAATTTGGTAATGAAAAATTCGCTTGGTAATGAATCAGAGTAATGCATTACCAAATGGATTTTTCACATGTATGAGGATACACAGGATGGAGATGGTGGATTGTTTGCTGTCTCTGATTAATCTGCTACCCTACATGGCGTGAAAATAATCAACGTGGTGTTAATTATAAGGAGAGTGATTACATGTATTTCCACTTGTATATATAATTAATGAAGAATAAATGCTAGCTTTACGAATTTGGTAATGAAAAGTTAAATTTGGTAATGAAAGTTGAGGAGATTGGTAATGTGGCCGTTGCGATCTGGCAACTCTGTTACTCCGCCATCATCAACAGTCACAGCCAAACTCTGATCGAGAGCAGATGCTCATAGCAGTGCAAGCCACAGGTGCTTGTTTTTTGTGAATAAACTGCAATACCTCGCCACTAGAACACACGGGAATTTACAGTGTTGTGCAGTGTTAAGAAATTAGAATTTAGAGTGCAGAGGATTAATTGTGGACTGCAAACTGGCAGTTCAAACCAGTCCAGGAGCCAGGGACTTGTAAGTACCCAGAATGTTTAATATTGTATAAACTCACCTCTAAAACCTCATTTTATGGTTCTTTTGCATTTATTTCAGTCTTTTATGTCCCTTATTGGTGTGATTTGGGTCTGAAATAGGTGCAATGCATGTCCAGAGGGAGTTGTATAGGTGTTTTTCTGAGTTAGGGTCCATAAGTACAAGTCCAGGAAGCTGGGGCCCAATATCCGGACAGGATCACTATCTGGACATGCCTTTGGCTCTGTTACATCGGATATTGGAGGGATTACTGTATATATGCATCTATTTACAGCCAGACGCCATAATCCCGCAAGGGGTGACGGTTTGTCACTGAGTTAGTTGTTTTATGGGGAGGGGCACTAACCCTCCGCCAACCCACTTGATATTACATTTCTGTAATTTACATAACTTTTTTTCCCTTAAGAGCTAGGAGATCAGAACCGCACAACAGCATCTCCACATAATGTGGGCAAAGCTCCTTTCCTTTTCAGGTAGATAGTGTAGAATATTATTTCTTTTTATTTCGTTCATATAGGTACCAACATGCCTGCATGTGTCAGCCTTAGTCACCTAACGGCGGCTGTCCACAGTGTTCGATCTCTGGCAATCTTCCTGTTCTGTCCCTTATCCCAGAGGTCACACGCTGTGACCTCATCCCAGGTCTTTTTTTGGACCATTCACTGCTGTCCAAACTCCCTTGCTATGGACTTATGTTTTTTGTTCCTCTGCTTTCCTTATATCTCAGTGACAGAAAAATGAAAGTAGATGATGTATATTCCAATTACCACTCAGTCAGTGCTGGCATTCCACAAGGATCAGTTCTGGTGTGAGCCCTATTCCTAGTACATATTAATGATCTCTTATCTGTCGCCCACAATCCCATCCATTCATATGCAGATGACTGAACACTTCGCAGTTCATTCATACTCAGCTACCCATTTACAGAATTTAATATATCTCTCAACTCAGTACAGCCATCTCCATAAATCATGGCTTATCTAGGATCAGTGAATGGGGACAAAATAACTTTGTCTCATTTAATGCTAGTTAAACCAAATATATACAGTTAACTAATAGATAGATATTGCCAGATTCGTAGATTACCTTCATTGCTACTAATATTCCCATCTCCAAAAGTATTGGAATTCTGGATATTTCACTTAACACAGCTGGACCGTTCATGTCAGATAACTTGCTAAGACCGCCTCAACGAAACTTGGATTACTGTGCAGAGTCTGTAACTTCTTCACTGATGAGCAGTTAGCTATAATTTATAAGAAGCATGTTCGCTCACAGCTTGGATATTGCTCTCCCTTGTGGAGTGGATGTGGAAAGGTTTCACTAACACAACTAGACAAAATTCAGAACAAAGCTATTGATAAACTACCTCCCCAACAAGTAAGAAGGAATGTTGCCTCCCTTGCATTATTTTTACAGATACTTTTATGGCCAATGATCAGACGAAGTTGAGTCCATTGTGCCACCTGTCCATACCTTCCCTCGTGCTACATGGGCGTCTGGTAGCGCTCATGACTGGAATGTCACACAGCAATATTGCAGATCTTCTGCCTATTGGAATTCTTTTATTCCTCGAACTGCATCTTTCTGGAACTCGCTTCCCCGGAGTTTAGTCACCCCAAACTTCAACCTGCAGCTGTTCAAGTCCAACTGTTACAGATATTTTATGAATGGAGGACTCCAGTAAACTGGTGTATTGATTATTTTTTTTATTCATTTGTTTTCCTTCCTCTTTTCTGTTATTAAAAAAAAAAAAAAAAGGCCCTCAACATTCACACCTCTCACCCTCTGCACCAAGTTTATTCCATCCTCTCCACATGCCCAAACCATCTCAGTCAACCCCTTCTCATCACAACACTAATGCATTCAAGTCAAATCCCTCCTCCCAGCTCTCACAGTCCTAACTCCTCCAGGCTTGTCATCGAAGAACGCATATCAGATCCATCTGATCATTATCATCTCAATTTGTTTGAGCTGACAGATATCCTCTTCCGTTACTGCCGAGGTTTCACTACCATGCAACATTAAATACTTAACACATGATGCTTACAAGGGCCCTTTAGCACGAAGAGAGAAAGAGAGAGAGAGGGAGAGAGAGTCCTCTCAATGTCAGGAGAGGCGATAGTTCTCTGAACTTCTTTCAACGACTCCTTACTCTAGCCACAAAGGTAGCTCCAACCCCACCTCCAGCACATTAGTTTCTTAAATAACAAAACTCCACGTACTGAAGAGACACTAAAAAAAAGAGAGGTTCTTTCTCGCTTCTCAGTATCTGCACTCTTTCCTTTACACATTAGTCACACGAAATCAGCATTATTTTGCAGCCTTCCTGTAATACCACTACATACCTGGTGCACCCACCTGTCACAAATACTGCGCAAGATGAAGTGCAGTATATCCCACACCTTCGTGGCAGACTGCACATGGTCACACTCTCTTTGCTTTGAGAGTACCTCCACCAGCCCTAGATATCATCAATTTCGTTTTATTCCACATGCACTCTCAAACCTTTGTTCCCTGTACCCCATTTCGACTTTCCACTTCCGATTTTTTTTTTTCTGCTTCTCGTTCTCTGCAATCAACACCAAGTCATCAGCATACAACATCTTCCATGGGAGTCCGGTTCTGAAATCATGTGAGTTTCAAGCACCATGATAAACAGTAAGGGGATTATGACTGACCCATGATGCATGCTAACATTCACGGACAATTCATCAGTCAAATCTCCGTTCAATCTCACCTGGGTGCGAGTACCTTCATACATTGCCATTACCACTGTAACCAACCACTTCACAATCCCAAGCTTTCTCATTGTCCACTTCACTACCTCCCGAGGAACTCTGTCAAAGTCTTTCTCTAAATCACAAAAATAAAGTACAGCTCCCTCTTCCTTTCTATGTATTTTATCCTGAAGCTGTCAGACAATGAATATTGCATCAGTGGTTCCTTCGCTTGGCATAAACCCAAACTGCACCTCATCTCCATTTACTCTTTCCCAAAGCATGCCCTCCAGGACCTTCTCCATTACCTTTATTATCTGATCCAAAAGTTTATGCCTCTTTAATTTCTTCTCTCCAGAGCACCACTCTTAATACACAATAATGGTTACGCTCTTTAGCCAGCCGTCTGGAACAACACAGTCATTAATTTTATAATCGAACTTGTTAAATTAGTAACTAAACCCACTCCTACATCTTTTTAGGTCTTTAACATCTCAGCAGTCAACCCAGACACATCCGCCGAATTCCCCAACTGCTTCCTCCTGACTGCCATGCTCAAGCATCAATTAAAGGCCAAGGGTCAAACTCTGGATCTGCTGACTCCAAACCTTCCCTGTTCTAGTTAAACTATTCATTCAGCAAAACAGTTATAATGCTCTTTCCAGGCATCTTTAGTATCCTCTCTGTCCACCACTACCTTTCTCCTCATTATTCTTCACACACTGCTCTCCTATGATATCCTTGTTTTCTCTCTTCATCTGTTTTGCCACCTTAAAAACCAAATTCTTCTTTTCAGTACTATTAGGACTACCCAGCAAAAGTATCTCAGACCTGTATACCTCCTTTTTGTCTCTTGGCCTTATGCATGGCAGTCAGGCATTCCTCTGTTATCACCCTTTTTCCATTCCCTGAAAAGCCTTCTTTTCTCCTTCACTGCGGCTTCTATACACCCAACCCATCACCACGTTACCTTATGTCTTGGTGGGTCCCTTGTCCGTCCTTTCATTGAATGAGTAACTTTCAAGTGATTGTTCTTGAGAACTCTGCACTGGTCATTAGCACTTCTCTCTGCATATCCCTGTTTGGCCACCACTCTACTCATCTTGATAAAGAAGGCATTCCTTACTGCTTGGGTTCTCAACTTTCATATTTTCCTCCTGGGTGCATATATCCTTTTCTCCACTAGCAGCTTCTTGAGTAGCATGTCACCCATCAGTAATCTGTATTGTTGCATGCACTCTTCGCTCCCCACAAGTTCCACGTAGTTCACTTACTTCCTATCAGCAATCCTGACCACGAAATAGTCAGTATAGCGTCTTTTACACCAAGGCTCATATGTAATCAGTCTACCCTCTCGGTTCCTAAAAATTGTGTTCAGTCATGTTTATTGTCTTTCAGAACTCTAGTAACTTTTCCCCTTCTGCTTATTCCTTGTAACGCTTCTTATCCTGGAACTGCTACACCCACATGACCATATAAATTCCTACTTAGAACAAGTCACATCATCCCCCATACCACCAACCACACATCGAATCATCCCAGAATCTGTCCTTTTCTTCTTCATACAAGCCGATTTGTGCAGAATATGCCGATGTTACTGTAAACAGGACTTTTCCTACGTAATTTTCATAAGAGCTTTTCTACGCTGCATGGTGGTCCTTTTTGTTAATTTCTGCAGGCTTTGACTGGAGGGTTTGGTGGGTGGGTTGAGGGAGCCTTCCTGCTTTTCTACCAATGTCTTTCACACATAGAATAGCTTTGTTAGTTATAACCTTTTCTATAACAGTCACGAAAGGATCAGTAGGTCTGTTGTTTTTTGCTTTTCTTCGTACTTCTTTGTATTGAACTGACCTGATCCACTTAGTTCTTCTGATGGGAATTATTCTTTGATGGAATTCCTAACTACAGATGCTTCTGTGGCCGAATTTACTTTTCTCATTAATCTTGGTAAATCACCTCCCATATATATATATATATATATATATATATATATATATATATATATTGCCCGGCGCCTTAATCCTGTAAGGGATGGCCACAAACAAATCGCCTCTATGTCGCCCTGTCCCCCGCCATTTCATTGCCCTGCTCCCAGCTCATATCCCGCTCCCTCATATACAGTACCTCTCCACTCCATCACTCCATCTCATCCTTAGCCTCCCCCCCCCCTCTCCACCTCACTCACATACACTCTTCTCGTCGTCAGTCTCTCGCTCTCCATCCTCTCCACATGTCCAAACCACCTCATTGTGTTTCTCCTAACGTTTCCCATCACATTCACATCCACACCACAATGCACCTTCACTTTCTTATTTGTCAGTCTATCATTCCATGTGACTCCACATGCTTCTTTCAAATAACTCATTTCCACCATAGACAGTATATATATATATATATATATATATATATATATATATATATATGTATATATATATATATATATATATATATATATATATATATATATGTATGTATTTCATTTCAGACAGTAAAATTAGACAACTCTCCGACAAAAATCACACTCAGACACCCATTACAAAGTCTAATATCTCTACCTCTCAGCTCAGTACAGCCATCTCCATCAATCAAGACCTATCTACGATCAGTGAATGGGGACAAAACAACCTTGTCTCATTTCATGCTAGTAAAACTATATACAATTTACTAATAGACAGATATTGCCAGATTCGTATATTACCTTCAATACTACTAATATTCCCATCTCTGAAAGTATTGAAATTCTCGGCGTCTCACTTAACAATGCCCTTAGCTGGACGTCATATGTTTGATCACTTGCTAAAACCGCCTCAAAGAAACTTGGTTTAATGTACAGAGTCCGTAACTTCTTCACTGACTAGCAGTTAACTGTAATTTAAAAGTGTCATGTGCGCTCTCAGCTTGAGTATTGCTCACCCTTGTGGAATGAATGTGGAGATGTTGCGTTAAAACAACTAGACAAAATTCAGAACAAAGCTATTAGAATTATTAACAACCCTGCCATTTCAAATAAACTACCTCCCCTACAAGTAAGAAGGAATGTTGCCTCCCTTGCATTATTTTACAGATATTTTTATGGCAAATGCTCAGACGTAGTTGTGTCCATGATGCCACCTCTCCATGCCTTCCCTCGTGCTACACGGGCATCTTGTAGCATTCATGACTGGAATGTCAATCAGCTATATTGCAGAACTTCTGCCTATCAGAATTCTTTCATTCCCCGTACTGCATCTCTTTGGAACTCGCTTCCCCAGAGTTGTTTCCCTCCAAACTTCAACCTACAGCTGTTCAAGTCTAACTGTTACAGATATTTTATGAACAGAGGATGCCAGTAATCTGGTGTATGGATTATTTTTTAAAATTTGTTTTTCCTTCCTCTGTTAAAAAAAAAAAAAAAAAAAAAAAAACAGCTTGCGACACGTGTCTTGTGGTGTGAAGATGACACAGCACACTTAGCTATGGTGGTACCAATCTTAAGTGGCGGTTTGGGTGGGGCACGAACCTCTGTACAGTGGTGCCACGTGTTCCATACCCGCTATGTGAACGGCTCTGATATACGTAATAGGCATCACAATAAGATAAACACATAAGAATATAATGGTAATGTGTATATTATAATATATGAAAGAGCAGTAAACTGATTATGCGTAAAATATTTATATGGCAATACAGAAACGTGGCATAATTATTTTACAGTGTTTAAAAAAAAGTAGTCAATTTTATTGGCTGTTACCGTCTTTCTGGGGTTGGTAATAATGTCACAATTATGATTATAAGATAATGTGCAGGAATATAAGCAAATATATGCCAGTTTCTTAGTAAAAAAATATATATACACTAAACCCTCGTGAGCGGCAACACTCACACACACCCAGTCCGACTTGGTCATCTGTGTGGGATAGAGGATTAATAGGCCTGTTTGAGAACACTTCTTAAAAAAAACGCGCCAAGACTTTAACCTCCTGGGTGGTGTGGAAACAGTCAAATTTACAATATGTACATTATAACGTAAAAGAAAATAACCAAAATGTATCCTAAAATACCACAGACGAGAGAGAGAGGGGGGGGGGGAGGCAGACCAGGGGCAGTGTTGAGTGCAGCTGAGAGAGAGATGGAGGAAGGGAGGGAAGGAAGGAGGGAGAGAGTGATTGAATGAAAACAAATCATGGCGCCACAACAACAAGGTCATCTGGCGCCCTATGTAAAACAATAATATTTTTAAACATAATTTGATATAATAAAAACAAAATAAAGAAATGAAAGCACAAGTTTATAAGTCACTCATAAAAGAAACAAAATTGACGCACATCTCCCCCAGGAGACAGAGAGAGAGAGAGAGAGAGAAGGCAGGCAAGGGGGCAGTGTTGAGTGCATTGTCAAGCTGAGGGAAAGATGAAGGGAGGGAAGGAAGGAGGGCGAGAATGATTGAATGAAAAGGCGCCGTAACACCGAGGTCATCTGGCGTCATATGTAAAACAATAATATAATAAAAAACAAAATAAAGAAATGAAAGCACAAGTTTATAAGACAAAAGAAACAAAATTCCCTAGGGTGATGCACATCCCCCCAGGAGAGAGAGAGAGGCATCGCGAGCATGGAAAACGTGGCAACACTGTACAGAGGTTCGTGCCCCACCCAAACCGCCACTTTAGAATGGTACGACCATAGCAGTGTATAGTCAGCCAAAAAAGTCGTGTCATCGTTCCGAACCCCGTAAATATTCAAACAAATAAGTCGAAGCAGCAGGGATAGATTCACAAGTCTGGCAACTGTGTCAGACCAGACGGTGGTGGGGGTGAGTGGTTTGGGGTGCCATGTATTATTGTCGGGTGGAAATTGTTGGGAATAACATACTGGGTAATAGGGTTATAGTCAACTTTTATCACTTATGTCACTAAATGTCTACATATCCATCATCATGAATTTACATGTAATCAGAATATCCTGCAGTTTCATATACATGGGTTGTCATGTCTAATTCATCTTTGATATTTGGACTACTACAGTGGACGGAATAACGATGGAATACGTTTCATAACGAGTGTTTAGAATTTAATGAAACGTCACGATTATGATAATATAAAACAACGTTTATTAATGATAACTAGAATCTCCCCTCTATTTCCCATCGTCCAGTATAATAACTGAATGACATTGAAGATATGACTATATGTTGGTGGGCGTATATCTTGGTTTCATCATGCGTAACACCTGTGGCTGGGTTTCCCCATAGATATAAGTAAGACTAGATGTCGCATTGCCCGGAGGAGGAGGGGAGGAGAGTGACCAGAGCAGCCATGCAAGACGGACGTGCTAACATTGCCTGCGACCCGTTGAGGGGAGCAACCAGTCAGCCACAGTCTCCCACCGCCCAGAAGATCCGGGGGACCGTGGTTTGGTTTAACGTAATGGCGGGGTATGGATTCATCAAACGCCAGGATACTGGCATTGAAGTTTTTGTGCACCGCCAGGCAATTATTAAACCAAACCCACGGCACCTCCAACGCTCCCTAGGGAATGGAGAATCAGTGGAATTTAGTCTGTTTGGAACCCCCAAGGGTCTTGAGGCCCGGGATGTTACTGGGCTGGTTGGTGTAGCTGTGCAGGGTTCTGCCCATGCACAGCGGCGCCTCACGGCCCAGGGACGTCAGGCCAGGGATCCTGGGTATTCCGAACAGATGAATCTCGTCTTGGAGATGTGTATCGCGACGGCCAAGGCTTTTTGTGGGGGTGATAAGAGGGCTTTGTGCTTTCTTCTCCCAAAGATCTTCGAGGAGAATGGGCTGCCTCTCCTTATCATCCCCGAGTGCTTTGCCCGCGATATACACTCTGTCCCTCGCCAACAGGAGAGTTGGGCTCATCCACCACAGACATGACCTGCTGCTCCGCATCAGATGCCGAGGAAGAGGCTCAGGCTGGAGGCCCCCCCTCAACCGACGGACAGCCTCTCAGGTTAATGACCCGGCCCCGGACCTGACCAACACTACGACTACGACCACGACCATGGCGGAAGTCCACCAGCCGCCAGCAATGTCTGAGGAGGAGCAGGACTCAACTGACGCTGCCTCCATGGCCGAGGAAGCGTCGACCAGCTCTTTGACCGAGAAGGAAGTTGGTGAGTCCTCCCCTCCTCAGACAGAGGAGGGCACCCCATCTCGCCCTCCCATTGTCGACCTCAAGGATCGGCTGGACGTAGCCTCCTATAGACACCTCCTGGCTCTCAGCGCTCACACCCGGTCGTACCAGCTCGGAGCAACGACATATACCACCCTTTACGAGCTACTCCGAGTTGCCGACCGGGGTGAGGACATAAGACCTATGCTGATCGTCAGGGGGGAGGAGGTGCGTCTAGCCGACCTCAGGGCGTTTTACCACATGCTCCCACCTCGTCTGGTCCCTTAGATCGCCAGTGCTGTGCCGTGAGGGAGTGGCTTCAGTTTTGTATATCCATCCTGGCTGGGCTAATGCCCCATATTGGAGGTGATGGCAAAAAAAAAAAAAAAAAAAAAGCATCGCCCATTCTTCAGTACGGCAGCGGTGCGTCTGTGAGGCCGCCATCTTGGAGCGGTCAAGCATGTAATAGTGGGGCTTGTTTTAGAGTGAATTCAGACTATGAGAATGAATGTTGTGGAGGAGGAGGTGATGATGGTGGTTGTTGTTGTGTTGGTGGTGATGGTGGTTATTGTTGTGGTGGTGGTGATGGTGGTTTTTGTTGTGGTGATGGTGAGGTGATTTTTGTTGTGGTGGTGATGATGGTGGTTTTGTTGTGGTGGTGGTGATGGTGGTTTTGTTGTGGTGGTGGTGATGGTGATTTTTGTTGTGATGGTGGCGGTTGTTGCTGTTGTGGTGGTGGTGGTGATGGTGGTTTTTGTCGTTGTGGTGCCGATAGTGATGGTGGTTTTTGGGGTTGTTCTGGTGGTGGTGATGGTGGTTTTTGGCGTGATGGTGGTGGTGGGTTTTGTTGTTGTGGTGGTAGTGGTGGTTATTTTGGTGGTAGTGGTGGTGGTTGTGTTGATGGTGATTGTTGTGGTTGTTGTTGTTGTTGTGGTGGTGGTGGTGGTGGTTATTGTGGTGGCTGTTGTTGTTGTGATGATGGTTATAACGGTGGCTGTTGTGGTGGTGGTTGTTGTTGTGGTTATTGTGATGGTTGTGGTTGATGTGATGGTGGTTGCGGTGATGGTGGTGGTTGTTGTTGTGATGGTGGTTGTGGTGATGGTGGTGGTTGTTGTTTTGATGGTTGTTGTTGTTGTGGTAATTGTTGTTGTGATGGTTGTCGTTGTTGTTGCTGTTGTGATGGTGGTGGTTGCTGTGCTGGATGCGGTGGTGGTGGTTATGGTGGTGGATGTGGTGGTGGTGGTGGTGGTTGTTGTGATGGTGGTGGTGTGGTGGTGGTGGTGGTTGTTGTTATGGTGGTGGTGGTGGTTGTTGTTATGGTGGTGGTGTGGTGGTGGTGGTGGTTGTTGTTATGGTGGTGATGGTGGTGGTTGTTGTTGTGGTGGTGGTGGTTGTTATGGTGGTGGTGTGGTGGTGGTGGTTGTTATGGTGGTGGTGTGGTGGTGGTGGTTGTTATGGTGGTGGTGTGGTGGTGGTGGTGGTTGTTATGGTGGTGGTGTGGTGGTGGTGGTTATGGTGGTGGTGTGGTGGTGGTGGTTGTTATGGTGGTGGTGTGGTGGTGGTGGTTGTTATGGTGGTGGTGTGGTGGTTGTGGTTGTTATGGTGGTGGTGTGGTGGTGGTGGTTGTTATGGTGGTGGTGTGGTGGTGGTGGTGGGTGTTGTGATGGTGGTTGTTGTTTTTGTTGTGGTGGTGGTTGCTGTTGTTGTGGTGGTTGCTGTTGTTGTTGTTGTTGTTATGGTGGTGGTGGTGGTGGTTGTAATGGTGGTGGTGGTCATTGTTGTTATTGTGGTGGTGGTGGTTGTTGTTATGGTGGTTGTTGCTGTTGTTGTTGTTGTTGTTGTGGTGGTGGTGGTGGTGGTGGTGGTGGTTGTGGTGATGGTGGTGGTGGTTGTTGTTATTGTGGTGGTGGTGGTGGTTGTGGTGGTGATGGTTGTTGTTGTGGTTGTGGTGACTTGTGGCAGTGGTTGTTATGGTGGTGGTGGCTGTTGTGTTGACGGTTGTTGCAGCTGTGGTTGTTGTTGTGGTGGAGGTGGTTGTGGTGGTGGTTGTTGTGATGGTGGTGGTGGTGGTCGTTGTTGTTGTGGTGGTGATTATTCTTGTGATGGTGGTGCTTCAGGAGGTAGTGGTTGTGGTGATGGTGATGGTTGTTGTTGTGATGGTGAAGGTTGTTGTTGTGGTGGTTGTTATGGTGGTGGCTGTTGTTGTGGTGGTAATGGTTGTGGTTCCTGGTTCATCTGAAAAGTGAACTTGGTGGACTCCAGGTTTAAATTTCCCTTCTGAAACCCACCATCCTCCTTTCGGGGATAGGGAAGCAGCTGAGGGACGTTTGCATAATCAGAGACTTGAGCCGCTCATGCTATCGGTATCACCATAGATATATTCCGACGCTTTCTGCACCCAAAAGAAGCACAGTGTTGCTGCATTGCTAGACAAATGGTGGTCAACTTTGACCATCGTCAGGAACACGACATCGTCTGCCTCGACCGTTGCAAGATGGCGGTCTGGCAGATGCGTCTAAAGTAGTGTCCTGTGGCATCTAGGCTTATTTATATCTATGGGTTTCCCTTACCCCTTTACCAAAACGCTAACCACCTGTTGAATGCTTTTCTCGTTATTTCTGTGAAGGCACCGCATGACTCTGCCACACCACACATGGTATACATACTGTACAATATATCCTGCCATGTTCAGAAGGTAAACATACAGTAAGAGCACAGCTTTCTGTCCTTTATTCCTGTCATATGGCTAGTTGATACCCAGCAGAGAGGGTGTGGGAGGAGGGGGCGGGGTTACACCTCGTCGTTTCATTTGTTTGATTGGCTACACGATCGAAGCATTATTTCAGGTTGATGATACATTTAATTATTTGCAGGTATGAAATCAGGTGTAATATCACATTTAGCACCTTTCCTCAGAGGTGTAATGCTAAATTACACTGCCAACAACAACTACAGCACACACATTCATTACCCCACCTCCACCCCCAAACAACTCACCCCCATCACAGTCTGGTCTGACTCAGTTGCCAGACTTGTGAAACTATCCCTTCTGCTTCGACTTATCTCTTCGAATATTTGCGGGGTTTGGAACGATGACACGACTTTTTTGGCTGACTATACATGGGTGTCTCGCGTAGCTTCTGGCCAACCTTCTTGATATGTGTGTCGATACCATTGGTACAGTCACGCGTACTAATTTCTGCTCAGGGGTTACCCCTTCCTTCCCCCTTCTACCCTGGACAGAGGGAAGGGGGGAATCGCGAACAAGTCTACCCCACCTTCTGCCCTCAACTCCCCCACCCTCCACCTCCAGCTGCCAGTTACTGATTAGACGCAAATTTTCTCATGTCCTGTAAACATGACTAAACTGTCGTCGCTCACGGTTTCAACGGCCAAATTTGGACTATATTTTTAGAATAAATTATTACCATATTGAACTGTGAGAGAATGGGAGTATGGATGGGGTATATGTGCAGGAGTAGGTGAGAATGAGAGGGCAAAGGAAGGAGTATGTATAGTTGTGAGTAAAAGATGGAAGAGGAGCATAAGACAGTATGGATCAGTTGGATCAAGGATTGTGTGGGTAAAGTTGAAAGTTGGAATACAAATGTGGGCGATTGTGTGTGTGTATGCGCCAACGCAAGATCGTGCTAGAAGAGTGAGAGAAGAGTTCTGGACAAATGTAGAAGTGTGCATGGAAAAGTTTGGAAGGAATGATAGAGTGTTTTTGATTGGTGATATGAATGGTAAAGTTGGGAATGTGAAGGTGGATGGAATAGTTGGTGAGTGGGGTGTGCCTGCTGAGATAGATGAGAATGGCAGTGCGTTAGTGGACATTTGTGCTGGGAGGGGTTGGTGATAGCCAATACCCTCTTCAGGCATAAAATGATCCACAGGTATACATGGCGAGTGATGAGAAGGGTGGGTGGTGAATTGAGTGAAAGGAAGGCAATGATTGATTATGTGTGTGTGGATGAAAGGATGCGAAGATGTATATTGGATGCAAGAGTTTATAGAGGTTGGGGAGTGGACTTTCTGACCACTACTTGGTGGTGGCCAGAGTTAAAGTTCAAGTAAGATGGAGGAATAGAAGAAGGGAAAGACGAGAGGAAGGAGTAGTTGCAAGGAGAGTGGAAAGGTTACAAGAGGATGAGAAAAAGGCAGAGCATAAGAGAGAAGTGGAGGAACGATTGGGCAAATATGAGTTGGAGCAGATGGGGGACGTGGAAGGTGTGTGTAGAATATTTACAGAAGAAATATGTGTAGCATGTGATGTGGTGTGTGGAAGGAAGAGAAGACGGAGGGGTGCAAGGAACAGCGTGGTGGACTGAAGAGGTGAAACGGGCTGTGGCACAAAAGAAGAAAGCATACAATGAATGGATGAGAAATAGGGACGTGGAAGAAGTTGAGAGGCGGAAGAGAGAGTTATATGTAGAAAGAAAGAGAGAGGTGAAAAAATTAGTAAGAGAGAGTAAGAAGAGAGTGGATGAGGAATTTGGAAGGAATTTGAGTGTAAAGTGGAGGGACTGTAAGAAAATGTTCTGGAAAGAGGTGAAAAGAGTAAGACAGGGTGGAAGTGAAGTTAGCAGGGGAGTGAAAGATAAAAATGGTAGATTACTAGTGGAGAAGGGAGAAAAAGTGAGCAGATGGAGAGAACACTTTAAGGAATTGTTGAACGTGGAGGATGGAAGTAATGCAAGTATAAGTGGCTGGGGAATGGCTGGGAGAAGGAGGGAGGTGAGAAGACAGGAAGAAATCAGTAGGATAGAAGTTGTGGAAGCAATGAAGAAAGTTAAATCAGGGAAAGCCCCAGGAATTGATGGAGTGTGTGGTGAAATGCTGAAGCATGGGGGAGAGATAGTAGTAGAATGGATGTGGAAGATGTGCAGATTGGCCTGGGAGGAAGGTAGAGTCCCGGAGGATTGGAAGTCAGGTATAATTATTCCCTTGTACAAAGGAAAAGGGGAAAAAGAAGTGTGTGGTAATCATAGGGGCATTTGTCTTCTTAGTATAATAGGAAAAGTGTATGGTAGGATACTTATTGACAGAGTTAGAGAAAGAACAGAGAAATTAGTTGGAGAAGAACAGGGAGGCTTTAGGAAGGGAAGAGGTTGTGTAGATCAGATATTCATTCTCAGATCTTTAGTGGAAAAGTTTCTAGAGAAGGGAAAGAAGTTGTATGCGGCTTTCATGGATTTGGAGAAAGCATATGACAGGGTGGATAGACAAGGATTGTGGAAAGTGTTAAGAATATATGGAATAGATGGGAAGTTGTTGAATGCTGTGAAGAGTATGTACGATGGTGCGAAGGCTGCAGTGCGTGTGGATGGTGAACTAAGTGAATTTTTCTCTTTGAAAGTTGGGTTGAAACAGGGATGTGTCATGTCTCCATGGTTGTTCAATCTGTACATGGATGGGGTAATAAAAGAGGTACAAGGTAGGGTAGTGGATGTTGGAGTGGCCTTGGTGAGAGAGGATAGTGTTTGGAAACTCCCTGTACTGTTGTTTGCAGATGATACCGTGTTGTTGAGTGAAGACGAAGGGGAGCTGCAAGGCTTGGTGGATGAGTTTGAGAGAGTGTGTAAGAAACGGAATCTAAAGGTGAATGTAGGGAAGAGTAAAGTGATGGTCTTTGAGAGAGGTGAAGTCAGTGAATGTACAGCGAGGTTGGATGGTGTGGAATTGGAAAATGTGAGTACGTTTAAGTACTTGGGTAGTGTGATGAGTAAGGATGGAGGTTTGGAGGGTGAAGTGCTTGAAAGGGTACAGCAGGGAAGAAAGGTTGCTGGTTCTTTGAAAGCAGTGATAAGAAACAGGGAAGTGAGCATGGAAGTGAAAAAGTTACTACGTGACAGTATTGTGATACCAACTCTAACGTACGGAAGTGAAGCTTGGACGTTGTTGGAAGGACACAAGTCAAGAGTGAGAGCCGTGGAAATGAGTTATTTAAGAGGAGCCTGTGGAGTCACATGGAGAGACAGGCTGACGAATGAGGATATAAAGGAGCGTTGTGGTGTTGATGTGGATGTGATAGGAAGCGTTATGAGGAACACACTGAGGTGGTTTGGCCATGTGGAGAGGATGGAGGGTGAAAGACTGACGAAGAGAGTGTATGTGAGTGAGGTGTATGTGCTGCATTGTGGGAGAAATGTAACATTCAACAGGCCGTAAATTTCTTTGTCAAAGCCTGGAATAATACAACATTGGCAACTGTTAAACAAGTGTGGTGCAGCCGGGGTGGTGGCGGGGGCACTTTAAGTGTATTGCCACGCCTCAGAACTCTTGTTGTTGAAATCCATCAGGCCTGTTGTCTACTGTTGTTAAGGTGACTTCCCATATTTTTGTTATTGTAGCTATATCTGTAGTACAATGTCTGAAAAATATGACCTTTATTATGTCTCTAAGGGCCAAAAAATGTCCAGGTATGAGGGGGTACCGCCCATATGTAATTATTCCCATAAGATTATGTATTCCCAGTGCACAAGGTCGTGGACTGCCCAATCTCTCGCGCGCTGTGCGAGCCTGCTGTATATATATAGAATATGTTACTGACGAGTGCTTATTTTGTAAAATATCCAAATTTGCTGGTGATAAGTTGGTAACAGACCAGACATCTTTTCAGAGGCAGACAATTCAGAGCAACCTCGATCGACTTCTTATTTGGGTGAAACATGTTAGATGTTTTTTTTATATATATTGTTGAAAAATCCATAGTGCTAATCATCGGAAGTACAAAGAAACAAATCACGCCATGAATAGGATTCACCTAGATAATGTCAGCCATGAAAGAGAGATATTGTTGAGCCAAATGATCCTAAGCCAAGCAACCATTGTACAGAGAGTGTTAAGGAAGCCAACAACGTAATCGGATTCATTGGTAGAGCATTCAGATATGAATAAGAGTGTCATCCTTCCCTTGTGTAATTTACTAGTATGTTCAGACTGTGTCTAGTTCTGATGGCCTTATTAAAAATTAGAGAACAGAGGGAGTATATTTAAGGGTAACAGAATGATACCATGAGTGAGAAATAAACCACACTAGGACAGCTTAGAATTTAACTAAATACAGGTTATTAGGATATATAATTCACTTACAGGAATCAGACTATTCAAAACACATGATGTGGTTGTCAGTACATACTTCATAGTAGATCGGTTGCACTATACTAGAGATAATGGCCTAAAATTGTTGGCAAACAATTGCAGTCAAAGGAAGCTAAACACATTTTCTTTAAAAGAGCAGCAATTTTAAGGAATAAATTGTCCTCCCCTGCAGTAAACTGTGATACACTAATAGCCTTTAAATTGCAATTTGGATAAATATCTCTCTTCTGACCTTCAACTAAGTATGCTGACTCCAGAATACTAGTAATCCCTCTAATATCCGAACGCCCAATATTCGAACATCCCCACTAACCGGACATAATCATCCCGGGATCCAATATTCCCAAAATGGGCCAAAAACTGCAAAAAATTCGAAAAAAATCTGACTTTTTTCCCTTGAAATTGCCGCATGGAGCCGAACAGCTGTTACACTATGGTCCCTTCACCCCTTCCTTCCTCCTCCCCTGTCAGGGCTGCCATTAGGTATTTTTCATTACCAAGTGTGGGCCAATTTGGTAATGAAAAATTCGCTTGGTAATGAATCAGAGTAATGCATTACCAAATGGATTTTTCACATGTATGAGGATACACAGGATGGAGATGGTGGATTGTTTGCTGTCTCTGATTAATCTGCTACCCTACATGGCGTGAAAATAATCAACGTGGTGTTAATTATAAGGAGAGTGATTACATGTATTTCCACTTGTATATATAATTAATGAAGAATAAATGCTAGCTTTACGAATTTGGTAATGAAAAGTTAAATTTGGTAATGAAAGTTGAGGAGATTGGTAATGTGGCCGTTGCGATCTGGCAACTCTGTTACTCCGCCATCATCAACAGTCACAGCCAAACTCTGATCGAGAGCAGATGCTCATAGCAGTGCAAGCCACAGGTGCTTGTTTTTTGTGAATAAACTGCAATACCTCGCCACTAGAACACACGGGAATTTACAGTGTTGTGCAGTGTTAAGAAATTAGAATTTAGAGTGCAGAGGATTAATTGTGGACTGCAAACTGGCAGTTCAAACCAGTCCAGGAGCCAGGGACTTGTAAGTACCCAGAATGTTTAATATTGTATAAACTCACCTCTAAAACCTCATTTTATGGTTCTTTTGCATTTATTTCAGTCTTTTATGTCCCTTATTGGTGTGATTTGGGTCTGAAATAGGTGCAATGCATGTCCAGAGGGAGTTGTATAGGTGTTTTTCTGAGTTAGGGTCCATAAGTACAAGTCCAGGAAGCTGGGGCCCAATATCCGGACAGGATCACTATCTGGACATGCCTTTGGCTCTGTTACATCGGATATTGGAGGGATTACTGTATATATGCATCTATTTACAGCCAGACGCCATAATCCCGCAAGGGGTGACGGTTTGTCACTGAGTTAGTTGTTTTACGGGGAGGGGCACTAACCCTCCGCCAACCCACTTGATATTACATTTCTGTAATTTACATAACTTTTTTTCCCTTAAGAGCTAGGAGATCAGAACCGCACAACAGCATCTCCACATAATGTGGGCAAAGCTCCTTTCCTTTTCAGGTAGATAGTGTAGAATATTATTTCTTTTTATTTCGTTCATATAGGTACCAACATGCCTGCATGTGTCAGCCTTAGTCACCTAACGGCGGCTGTCCACAGTGTTCGATCTCTGGCAATCTTCCTGTTCTGTCCCTTATCCCAGAGGTCACACGCTGTGACCTCATCCCAGGTCTTTTTTTGGACCATTCACTGCTGTCCAAACTCCCTTGCTATGGACTTATGTTTTTTGTTCCTCTGCTTTCCTTATATCTCAGTGACAGAAAAATGAAAGTAGATGATGTATATTCCAATTACCACTCAGTCAGTGCTGGCATTCCACAAGGATCAGTTCTGGTGTGAGCCCTATTCCTAGTACATATTAATGATCTCTTATCTGTCGCCCACAATCCCATCCATTCATATGCAGATGACTGAACACTTCGCAGTTCATTCATACTCAGCTACCCATTTACAGAATTTAATATATCTCTCAACTCAGTACAGCCATCTCCATAAATCATGGCTTATCTAGGATCAGTGAATGGGGACAAAATAACTTTGTCTCATTTAATGCTAGTTAAACCAAATATATACAGTTAACTAATAGATAGATATTGCCAGATTCGTAGATTACCTTCATTGCTACTAATATTCCCATCTCCAAAAGTATTGGAATTCTGGATATTTCACTTAACACAGCTGGACCGTTCATGTCAGATAACTTGCTAAGACCGCCTCAACGAAACTTGGATTACTGTGCAGAGTCTGTAACTTCTTCACTGATGAGCAGTTAGCTATAATTTATAAGAAGCATGTTCGCTCACAGCTTGGATATTGCTCTCCCTTGTGGAGTGGATGTGGAAAGGTTTCACTAACACAACTAGACAAAATTCAGAACAAAGCTATTGATAAACTACCTCCCCAACAAGTAAGAAGGAATGTTGCCTCCCTTGCATTATTTTTACAGATACTTTTATGGCCAATGATCAGACGAAGTTGAGTCCATTGTGCCACCTGTCCATACCTTCCCTCGTGCTACATGGGCGTCTGGTAGCGCTCATGACTGGAATGTCACACAGCAATATTGCAGATCTTCTGCCTATTGGAATTCTTTTATTCCTCGAACTGCATCTTTCTGGAACTCGCTTCCCCGGAGTTTAGTCACCCCAAACTTCAACCTACAGCTGTTCAAGTCCAACTGTTACAGATATTTTATGAATGGAGGACTCCAGTTATCTGGTGCATGGATTATTTTTTTTTCATTTGTTTTTCCTTCCTCTTTTCTGTTATTAAAAAAAAAAAAAAAAGGCCCTCAACATTCACACCTCTCACCCTCTGCACCAAGTTTATTCCATCCTCTCCACATGCCCAAACCATCTCAGTCAACCCCTTCTCATCACAACACTAATGCATTCAAGTCAAATCCCTCCTCCCAGCTCTCACAGTCCTAACTCCTCCAGGCTTGTCATCGAAGAACGCATATCAGATCCATCTGATCATTATCATCTCAATTTGTTTGAGCTGACAGATATCCTCTTCCGTTACTGCCGAGGTTTCACTACCATGCAACATTAAATACTTAACACATGATGCTTACAAGGGCCCTTTAGCACGAAGAGAGAAAGAGAGAGAGAGAGAGAGAGGGAGAGAGAGTCCTCTCAATGTCAGGAGAGGCGATAGTTCTCTGAACTTCTTTCAACGACTCCTTACTCTAGCCACAAAGGTAGCTCCAACCCCACCTCCAGCACATTAGTTTCTTAAATAACAAAACTCCACGTACTGAAGAGACACTAAAAAAAAGAGAGGTTCTTTCTCGCTTCTCAGTATCTGCACTCTTTCCTTTACACATTAGTCACACGAAATCAGCATTATTTTGCAGCCTTCCTGTAATACCACTACATACCTGGTGCACCCACCTGTCACAAATACTGCGCAAGATGAAGTGCAGTATATCCCACACCTTCGTGGCAGACTGCACATGGTCACACTCTCTTTGCTTTGAGAGTACCTCCACCAGCCCTAGATATCATCAATTTCGTTTTATTCCACATGCACTCTCAAACCTTTGTTCCCTGTACCCCATTTCGACTTTCCACTTCCGATTTTTTTTTTTTCTGCTTCTCGTTCTCTGCAATCAACACCAAGTCATCAGCATACAACATCTTCCATGGGAGTCCGGTTCTGAAATCATGTGAGTTTCAAGCACCATGATAAACAGTAAGGGGATTATGACTGACCCATGATGCATGCTAACATTCACGAACAATTCATCAGTCAAATCTCCATTCAATCTCACCTGGGTGCGAGTACCTTCATACATTGCCATTACCACTGTAACCAACCACTTCACAATCCCAAGCTTTCTCATTGTCCACTTCACTACCTCCCGAGGAACTCTGTCAAAGTCTTTCTCTAAATCACAAAAATAAAGTACAGCTCCCTCTTCCTTTCTATGTATTTTATCCTGAAGCTGTCAGACAATGAATATTGCATCAGTGGTTCCTTCGCTTGGCATAAACCCAAACTGCACCTCATCTCCATTTACTCTTTCCCAAAGCATGCCCTCCAGGACCTTCTCCATTACCTTTATTATCTGATCCAAAAGTTTATGCCTCTTTAATTTCTTCTCTCCAGAGCACCACTCTTAATACACAATAATGGTTACGCTCTTTAGCCAGCCGTCTGGAACAACACAGTCATTAATTTTATAATCGAACTTGTTAAATTAGTAACTAAACCCACTCCTACATCTTTTTAGGTCTTTAACATCTCAGCAGTCAACCCAGACACATCCGCCGAATTCCCCAACTGCTTCCTCCTGACTGCCATGCTCAAGCATCAATTAAAGGCCAAGGGTCAAACTCTGGATCTGCTGACTCCAAACCTTCCCTGTTCTAGTTAAACTATTCATTCAGCAAAACAGTTATAATGCTCTTTCCAGGCATCTTTAGTATCCTCTCTGTCCACCACTACCTTTCTCCTCATTATTCTTCACACACTGCTCTCCTATGATATCCTTGTTTTCTCTCTTCATCTGTTTTGCCACCTTAAAACCAAATTCTTCTTTTCAGTACTATTAGGACTACCCAGCAAAAGTATCTCAGACCTGTATACCTCCTTTTTGTCTCTTGGCCTTATGCATGGCAGTCAGGCATTCCTCTGTTATCACCCTTTTTCCATTCCCTGAAAAGCCTTCTTTTCTCCTTCACTGCGGCTTCTATACACCCAACCCATCACCACGTTACCTTATGTCTTGGTGGGTCCCTTGTCCGTCCTTTCATTGAATGAGTAACTTTCAAGTGATTGTTCTTGAGAACTCTGCACTGGTCATTAGCACTTCTCTCTGCATATCCCTGTTTGGCCACCACTCTACTCATCTTGATAAAGAAGGCATTCCTTACTGCTTGGGTTCTCAACTTTCATATTTTCCTCCTGGGTGCATATATCCTTTTCTCCACTAGCAGCTTCTTGAGTAGCATGTCACCCATCAGTAATCTGTATTGTTGCATGCACTCTTCGCTCCCCACAAGTTCCACGTAGTTCACTTACTTCCTATCAGCAATCCTGACCACGAAATAGTCAGTATAGCGTCTTTTACACCAAGGCTCATATGTAATCAGTCTACCCTCTCGGTTCCTAAAAATTGTGTTCAGTCATGTTTATTGTCTTTCAGAACTCTAGTAACTTTTCCCCTTCTGCTTATTCCTTGTAACGCTTCTTATCCTGGAACTGCTACACCCACATGACCATATAAATTCCTACCTAGAACAAGTCACATCATCCCCCATACCACCAACCACACATCGAATCATCCCAGAATCTGTCCTTTTCTTCTTCATACAAGCCGATTTGTGCAGAATATGCCGATGTTACTGTAAACAGGACTTTTCCTACGTAATTTTCATAAGAGCTTTTCTATGCTGCATCGTGGTCCTTTTTGTTAATTTCTGCAGGCTTTGATTGGAGGGTTTGGTGGGTGGGTTGAGGGAGCCTTCCTGCTTTTCTACCAATGTCTTTCACACATAGAATAGCTTTGTTAGTTATAACCTTTTCTATAACAGTCACGAAAGGATCAGTAGGTCTGTTGTTTTTTGCTTTTCTTCGTACTTCTTTGTATTGAACTGACCTGATCCACTTAGTTCTTCTGATGGGAATTATTCTTTGATGGAATTCCTAACTACAGATGCTTCTGTGGCCGAATTTACTTTTCTCATTAATCTTGGTAAATCACCTCCCATATATATATATATATATATATATATATATATATATATATATATATATATTGCCCGGCGCCTTAATCCTGTAAGGGATGGCCACAAACAAATCGCCTCTATGTCGCCCTGTCCCCCGCCATTTCATTGCCCTGCTCCCAGCTCATATCCCGCTCCCTCATATACAGTACCTCTCCACTCCATCACTCCATCTCATCCTTAGCCTCCCCCCCCCTCTCCACCTCACTCACATACACTCTTCTCGTCGTCAGTCTCTCGCTCTCCATCCTCTCCACATGTCCAAACCACCTCATTGTGTTTCTCCTAACGTTTCCCATCACATTCACATCCACACCACAATGCACCTTCACTTTCTTATTTGTCAGTCTATCATTCCATGTGACTCCACATGCTTCTTTCAAATAACTCATTTCCCCCATCTACAGTATATATATATATATATATATATATATATATATATATATATATATATATATATATATATATATATATATATATATATATATATATATATATATATATATATGTATGTATTTCATTTCAGACAGTAAAATTAGACAACTCTCCGACAAAAATCACACTCAGACACCCATTACAAAGTCTAATATCTCTACCTCTCAGCTCAGTACAGCCATCTCCATCAATCAAGACCTATCTACGATCAGTGAATGGGGACAAAACAACCTTGTCTCATTTCATGCTAGTAAAACTATATACAATTTACTAATAGACAGATATTGCCAGATTCGTATATTACCTTCAATACTACTAATATTCCCATCTCTGAAAGTATTGAAATTCTCGGCGTCTCACTTAACAATGCCCTTAGCTGGACGTCATATGTTTGATCACTTGCTAAAACCGCCTCAAAGAAACTTGGTTTAATGTACAGAGTCCGTAACTTCTTCACTGACTAGCAGTTAACTGTAATTTAAAAGTGTCATGTGCGCTCTCAGCTTGAGTATTGCTCACCCTTGTGGAATGAATGTGATGTTGCGTTAAAACAACTAGACAAAATTCAGAACAAAGCTGTTAGAATTATTAACAACCCTGCCATTTCAAATAAACTACCTCCCCTACAAGTAAGAAGGAATGTTGGCTCCCTTGCATTATTTTACAGATATTTTTATGGCAAATGCTCAGACGTAGTTGTGTCCATGATGCCACCTCTCCATGCCTTCCCTCGTGCTACACGGGCATCTTGTAGCATTCATGACTGGAATGTCAATCAGCTATATTGCAGAACTTCTGCCTATCAGAATTCTTTCATTCCCCGTACTGCATCTCTTTGGAACTCGCTTCCCCAGAGTTGTTTCCCTCCAAACTTCAACCTACAGCTGTTCAAGTCTAACTGTTACAGATATTTTATGAACAGAGGATGCCAGTAATCTGGTGTATGGATTATTTTTTAAAATTTGTTTTTCCTTCCTCTGTTTAAAAAAAAAAAAAAAAAAAAAACAGCTTGCGACACGTGTCTTGTGGTGTGAAGATGACACAGCACACTTAGCTATGGTGGTACCAATCTTAAGTGGCGGTTTGGGTGGGGCACGAACCTCTGTACAGTGGTGCCACGTGTTCCATACCCGCTATGTGAACGGCTCTGATATACGTAATAGGCATCACAATAAGATAAACACATAAGAATATAATGGTAATGTGTATATTATAATATATGAAAGAGCAGTAAACTGATTATGCGTAAAATATTTATATGGCAATACAGAAACGTGGCATAATTATTTTACAGTGTTTAAAAAAAAGTAGTCAATTTTATTGGCTGTTACCGTCTTTCTGGGGTTGGTAATAATGTCACAATTATGATTATAAGATAATGTGCAGGAATATAAGCAAATATATGCCAGTTTCTTAGTAAAAAAATATATATACACTAAACCCTCGTGAGCGGCAACACTCACACACACCCAGTCCGACTTGGTCATCTGTGTGGGATAGAGGATTAATAGGCCTGTTTGGGAACACCTCTTAAAAAAAACGCGCCAAGACTTTAACCTCCTGGGTGGTGTGGAAACAGTCAAATTTACAATATGTACATTATAACGTAAAAGAAAATAACCAAAATGTATCCTAAAATACCACAGACGAGAGAGAGAGGGGGGGGGGAGGCAGACCAGGGGCAGTGTTGAGTGCAGCTGAGTGAGAGATGGAGGAAGGGAGGGAAGGAAGGAGGGAGAGAGTGATTGAATGAAAACAAATCATGGCGCCACAACAACAAGGTCATCTGGCGCCATATGTAAAACAATAATATTTTTAAACATAATTTGATATAATAAAAACAAAATAAAGAAATGAAAGCACAAGTTTATAAGTCACTCATAAAAGAAACAAAATTGACGCACATCTCCCCCAGGAGACAGAGAGAGAGAGAGAGAGAGAAGGCAGGCAAGGGGGCAGTGTTGAGTGCATTGTCAAGCTGAGGGAAAGATGAAGGGAGGGAAGGAAGGAGGGCGAGAATGATTGAATGAAAAGGCGCCGTAACACCGAGGTCATCTGGCGTCATATGTAAAACAATAATATAATAAAAAACAAAATAAAGAAATGAAAGCACAAGTTTATAAGACAAAAGAAACAAAATTCCCTAGGGTGATGCACATCCCCCCAGGAGAGAGAGAGAGAGAGAGAGAGAGAGGCATCGCGAGCATGGAAAACGTGGCAACACTGTACAGAGGTTCGTGCCCCACCCAAACCGCCACTTTAGAATGGTATGACCATAGCAGTGTATAGTCAGCCAAAAAAGTCGTGTCATCGTTCCGAACCCCGTAAATATTCGAACAAATAAGTCGAAGCAGCAGGGATAGATTCACAAGTCTGGCAACTGTGTCAGACCAGACGGTGGTGGGGGTGAGTGGTTTGGGGTGCCATGTATTATTGTCGGGTGGAAATTGTTGGGAATAACATACTGGGTAATAGGGTTATAGTCAACTTTTATCAATTATGTCACTAAATGTCTACATATCCATCATCATGAATTTACATGTAATCAGAATATCCTGCAGTTTCATATACATGGGTTGTCATGTCTAATTCATCTTTGATATTTGGACTACTACAGTGGACGGAATAACGATGGAATACGTTTCATAACGAGTGTTTAGAATTTAATGAAACGTCACGATTATGATAATATAAAACAACGTTTATTAATGATAACTAGAATCTCCCCTCTATTTCCCATCGTCCAGTATAATAACTGAATGACATTGAAGATATGACTATATGTTGGTGGGCGTATATCTTGGTTTCATCATGCGTAACACCTGTGGCTGGGTTTCCCCATAGATATAAGTAAGACTAGATGTCGCATTGCCCGGAGGAGGAGGGGAGGAGAGTGACCAGAGCAGCCATGCAAGACGGACGTGCTAACATTGCCTGCGACCCGTTGAGGGGAGCAACCAGTCAGCCACAGTCTCCCACCGCCCAGAAGATCCGGGGGACCGTGGTTTGGTTTAACGTAATGGCGGGGTATGGATTCATCAAACGCCAGGATACTGGCATTGAAGTTTTTGTGCACCGCCAGGCAATTATTAAACCAAACCCACGGCACCTCCAACGCTCCCTAGGGAATGGAGAATCAGTGGAATTTAGTCTGTTTGGAACCCCCAAGGGTCTTGAGGCCCGGGATGTTACTGGGCTGGTTGGTGTAGCTGTGCAGGGTTCTGCCCATGCACAGCGGCGCCTCACGGCCCAGGGACGTCAGGCCAGGGATCCTGGGTATTCCGAACAGATGAATCTCGTCTTGGAGATGTGTATCACGACGGCCAAGGCTTTTTGTGGGGGTGATAAGAGGGCTTTGTGCTTTCTTCTCCCAAAGATCTTCGAGGAGAATGGGCTGCCTCTCCTTATCATCCCCGAGTGCTTTGCCCGCGATATACACTCTGTCCCTCGCCAACAGGAGAGTTGGGCTCATCCACCACAGACATGACCTGCTGCTCCGCATCAGATGCCGAGGAAGAGGCTCAGGCTGGAGGCCCCCTCAACCGACGGACAGCCTCTCAGGTTAATGACCCGGCCCCGGACCTGACCAACACTACGACTACGACCACGACCATGGCGGAAGTCCACCAGCCGCCAGCAATGTCTGAGGAGGAGCAGGACTCAACTGACGCTGCCTCCATGGCCGAGGAAGCGTCGACCAGCTCTTTGACCGAGAAGGAAGTTGGTGAGTCCTCCCCTCCTCAGACAGAGGAGGGCACCCCATCTCGCCCTCCCATTGTCGACCTCAAGGATCGGCTGGACGTAGCCTCCTATAGACACCTCCTGGCTCTCAGCGCTCACACCCGGTCGTACCAGCTCGGAGCAACGACATATACCACCCTTTACGAGCTACTCCGAGTTGCCGACCGGGGTGAGGACATAAGACCTATGCTGATCGTCAGGGGGGAGGAGGTGCGTCTAGCCGACCTCAGGGCGTTTTACCACATGCTCCCACCTCGTCTGGTCCCTTAGATCGCCAGTGCTGTGCCGTGAGGGAGTGGCTTCAGTTTTGTATATCCATCCTGGCTGGGCTAATGCCCCATATTGGAGGTGATGGCAAAAAAAAAAAAAAAAAAAAGCATCGCCCATTCTTCAGTACGGCAGCGGTGCGTCTGTGAGGCCGCCATCTTGGAGCGGTCAAGCATGTAATAGTGGGGCTTGTTTTAGAGTGAATTCAGACTATGAGAATGAATGTTGTGGAGGAGGAGGTGATGATGGTGGTTGTTGTTGTGTTGGTGGTGATGGTGGTTATTGTTGTGGTGGTGGTGATGGTGGTTTTTGTTGTGGTGATGGTGAGGTGATTTTTGTTGTGGTGGTGATGATGGTGGTTTTGTTGTGGTGGTGGTGATGGTGGTTTTGTTGTGGTGGTGGTGATGGTGGTTTTGTTGTGGTGGTGGTGATGGTGATTTTTGTTGTGATGGTGGCGGTTGTTGCTGTTGTGGTGGTGGTGGTGATGGTGGTTTTTGTCGTTGTGGTGCCGATAGTGATGGTGGTTTTTGGGGTTGTTCTGGTGGTGGTGATGGTGGTTTTTGGCGTGATGGTGGTGGTGGGTTTTGTTGTTGTGGTGGTAGTGGTGGTTATTTTGGTGGTAGTGGTGGTGGTTGTGTTGATGGTGATTGTTGTGGTTGTTGTTGTTGTTGTGGTGGTGGTGGTGGTGGTTATTGTGGTGGCTGTTGTTGTTGTGATGATGGTTATAACGGTGGCTGTTGTGGTGGTTGTTGTTGTTGTGGTTATTGTGATGGTTGTGGTTGATGTGATGGTGGTTGCGGTGATGGTGGTGGTTGTTGTTGTGATGGTGGTTGTGGTGATGGTGGTGGTTGTTGTTTTGATTGTTGTTGTTGTTGTGGTAATTGTTGTTGTGATGGTTGTCGTTGTTGTTGCTGTTGTGATGGTGGTGGTTGTTGTGCTGGATGCGGTGGTGGTGGTTATGGTGGTGGATGTGGTGGTGGTGGTGGTGGTTGTTGTGATGGTGGTGGTGTGGTGGTGGTGGTGGTTGTTATGGTGGTGGTGGTGGTTGTTGTTATGGTGGTGGTGTGGTGGTGGTGGTGGTTGTTGTTATGGTGGTGATGGTGGTGGTTGTTGTTGTGGTGGTGGTGGTTGTTATGGTGGTGGTGTGGTGGTGGTGGTTGTTATGGTGGTGGTGTGGTGGTGGTGGTTGTTATGGTGGTGGTGTGGTGGTGGTTGTTATGGTGGTGGTGTGGTGGTGGTGGTTGTTATGGTGGTGGTGTGGTGGTGGTGGTTGTTATGGTGGTGGTGTGGTGGTGGTGGTTGTTATGGTGGTGGTGTGGTGGTGGTGGTTGTTATGGTGGTGGTGTGGTGGTGGTGGTTGTTATGGTGGTGGTGTGGTGGTGGTGGTTGTTATGGTGGTGGTGTGGTGGTGGTGGTTGTTATGGTGGTGGTGGTGTGGTGGTGGTGGTGGGTGTTGTGATGGTGGTTGTTGTTTTTGTTGTGGTGGTGGTTGCTGTTGTTGTGGTGGTTGCTGTTGTTGTTGTTGTTGTTATGGTGGTGGTGGTGGTGGTTGTAATGGTGGTGGTGGTCATTGTTGTTATTGTGGTGGTGGTGGTTGTTGTTATGGTGGTTGTTGCTGTTGTTGTTGTTGTTGTTGTGGTGGTGGTGGTGGTGGTGGTTGTGGTGATGGTGGTGGTGGTTGTTGTTATTGTGGTGGTGGTGGTGGTTGTGGTGATGGTTGTTGTTGTGGTTGTGGTGACTTGTGGCAGTGGTTGTTATGGTGGTGGTGGCTGTTGTGTTGACGGTTGTTGCAGCTGTGGTTGTTGTTGTGGTGGAGGTGGTTGTGGTGGTGGTTGTTGTGATGGTGGTGGTGGTGGTCGTTGTTGTTGTGGTGGTGATTATTCTTGTGATGGTGGTGCTTCAGGAGGTAGTGGTTGTGGTGATGGTGATGGTTGTTGTTGTGATGGTGAAGGTTGTTGTTGTGGTGGTTGTTATGGTGGTGGCTGTTGTTGTGGTGGTAATGGTTGTGGTTCCTGGTTCATCTGAAAAGTGAACTTGGTGGACTCCAGGTTTAAATTTCCCTTCTGAAACCCACCATCCTCCTTTCGGGGATAGGGAAGCAGCTGAGGGACGTTTGCATAATCAGAGACTTGAGCCGCTCATGCTATCGGTATCACCATAGATATATTCCGACGCTTTCTGCACCCAAAAGAAGCACAGTGTTGCTGCATTGCTAGACAAATGGTGGTCAACTTTGACCATCGTCAGGAACACGACATCGTCTGCCTCGACCGTTGCAAGATGGCGGTCTGGCAGATGCGTCTAAAGTAGTGTCCTGTGGCATCTAGGCTTATTTATATCTATGGGTTTCCCTTACCCCTTTACCAAAACGCTAACCACCTGTTGAATGCTTTTCTCGTTATTTCTGTGAAGGCACCGCATGACTCTGCCACACCACACATGGTATACATACTGTACAATATATCCTGCCATGTTCAGAAGGTAAACATACAGTAAGAGCACAGCTTTCTGTCCTTTATTCCTATGTCATATGGCTAGTTGATACCCAGCAGAGAGGGTGTGGGAGGAGGGGGCGGGGTTACACCTCGTCGTTTCATTTGTTTGATTGGCTACACGATCGAGGCATTATTTCAGGTTGACGATACATTTAATTATTTGCAGGTATGAAATCAGGTGTAATATCACATTTAGCACCTTTCCTCAGAGGTGTAATGCTAAATTACACTGCCAACAACAACTACAGCACACACATTCATTACCCCACCTCCACCCCCAAACAACTCACCCCCATCACAGTCTGGTCTGACTCAGTTGCCAGACTTGTGAAACTATCCCTTCTGCTTCGACTTATCTCTTCGAATATTTGCGGGGTTTGGAATGATGACACGACTTTTTTGGCTGACTATACATGTGGTGTCTCGCGTAGCTTCTGGCCAACCTTCTTGATATGTGTGTCGATACCATTGGTACAGTCATGCGTACTAATTTCTGCTCAGGGGTTACCCCTTCCTTCCCCCTTCTACCCTGGACAGAGGGAAGGGGGGAATCGCGAACAAGTCTACCCCACCTTCTGCCCTCAACTCCCCCACCCTCCACCTCCAGCTGCCAGTTACTGATTAGACGCAAATTTTCTCATGTCCTGTAAACATGACTAAACTGTCGTCGCTCACGGTTTCAACGGCCAAATTTGGACTATATTTTTAGAATAAATTATTACCATATTGAACTGTGAGAGAATGGGAGTATGGATGGGGTATATGTGCAGGAGTAGGTGAGAATGAGAGGGCAAAGGAAGGAGTATGTATAGTTGTGAGTAAAAGATGGAAGAGGAGCATAAGACAGTATGGATCAGTTGGATCAAGGATTGTGTGGGTAAAGTTGAAAGTTGGAATACAAATGTGGGCGATTGTGTGTGTGTATGCGCCAACGCAAGATCGTGCTAGAAGAGTGAGAGAAGAGTTCTGGACAAATGTAGAAGTGTGCATGGAAAAGTTTGGAAGGAATGATAGAGTGTTTTTGATTGGTGATATGAATGGTAAAGTTGGGAATGTGAAGGTGGATGGAATAGTTGGTGAGTGGGGTGTGCCTGCTGAGATAGATGAGAATGGCAGTGCGTTAGTGGACATTTGTGCTGGGAGGGGGTTGGTGATAGCCAATACCCTCTTCAGGCATAAAATGATCCACAGGTATACATGGCGAGTGATGAGAAGGGTGGGTGGTGAATTGAGTGAAAGGAAGGCAATGATTGATTATGTGTGTGTGGATGAAAGGATGCGAAGATGTATATTGGATGCAAGAGTTTATAGAGGTTGGGGGAGTGGACTTTCTGACCACTACTTGGTGGTGGCCAGAGTTAAAGTTCAAGTAAGATGGAGGAATAGAAGAAGGGAAAGACGAGAGGAAGGAGTAGTTGCAAGGAGAGTGGAAAGGTTACAAGAGGATGAGAAAAAGGCAGAGCATAAGAGAGAAGTGGAGGAACGATTGGGCAAATATGAGTTGGAGCAGATGGGGGACGTGGAAGGTGTGTGTAGAATATTTACAGAAGAAATATGTGTAGCATGTGATGTGGTGTGTGGAAGGAAGAGAAGACGGAGGGGGGTGCAAGGAACAGCGTGGTGGACTGAAGAGGTGAAACGGGCTGTGGCACAAAAGAAGAAAGCATACAATGAATGGATGAGAAATAGGGACGTGGAAGAAGTTGAGAGGCGGAAGAGAGAGTTATATGTAGAAAGAAAGAGAGAGGTGAAAAAATTAGTAAGAGAGAGTAAGAAGAGAGTGGATGAGGAATTTGGAAGGAATTTGAGTGTAAAGTGGAGGGACTGTAAGAAAATGTTCTGGAAAGAGGTGAAAAGAGTAAGACAGGGTGGAAGTGAAGTTAGCAGGGGAGTGAAAGATAAAAATGGTAGATTACTAGTGGAGAAGGGAGAAAAAGTGAGCAGATGGAGAGAACACTTTAAGGAATTGTTGAACGTGGAGGATGGAAGTAATGCAAGTATAAGTGGCTGGGGAATGGCTGGGAGAAGGAGGGAGGTGAGAAGACAGGAAGAAATCAGTAGGATAGAAGTTGTGGAAGCAATGAAGAAAGTTAAATCAGGGAAAGCCCCAGGAATTGATGGAGTGTGTGGTGAAATGCTGAAGCATGGGGGAGAGATAGTAGTAGAATGGATGTGGAAGATGTGCAGATTGGCCTGGGAGGAAGGTAGAGTCCCGGAGGATTGGAAGTCAGGTATAATTATTCCCTTGTACAAAGGAAAAGGGGAAAAAGAAGTGTGTGGTAATCATAGGGGCATTTGTCTTCTTAGTATAATAGGAAAAGTGTATGGTAGGATACTTATTGACAGAGTTAGAGAAAGAACAGAGAAATTAGTTGGAGAAGAACAGGGAGGCTTTAGGAAGGGAAGAGGTTGTGTAGATCAGATATTCATTCTCAGATCTTTAGTGGAAAAGTTTCTAGAGAAGGGAAAGAAGTTGTATGCGGCTTTCATGGATTTGGAGAAAGCATATGACAGGGTGGATAGACAAGGATTGTGGAAAGTGTTAAGAATATATGGAATAGATGGGAAGTTGTTGAATGCTGTGAAGAGTATGTACGATGGTGCGAAGGCTGCAGTGCGTGTGGATGGTGAACTAAGTGAATTTTTCTCTTTGAAAGTTGGGTTGAAACAGGGATGTGTCATGTCTCCATGGTTGTTCAATCTGTACATGGATGGGGTAATAAAAGAGGTACAAGGTAGGGTAGTGGATGTTGGAGTGGCCCTGGTGAGAGAGGATAGTGTTTGGAAACTCCCTGTACTGTTGTTTGCAGATGATACCGTGTTGTTGAGTGAAGACGAAGGGGAGCTGCAAGGCTTGGTGGATGAGTTTGAGAGAGTGTGTAAGAAACGGAATCTAAAGGTGAATGTAGGGAAGAGTAAAGTGATGGTCTTTGAGAGAGGTGAAGTCAGTGAATGTACAGCGAGGTTGGATGGTGTGGAATTGGAAAATGTGAGTACGTTTAAGTACTTGGGTAGTGTGATGAGTAAGGATGGAGGTTTGGAGGGTGAAGTGCTTGAAAGGGTACAGCAGGGAAGAAAGGTTGCTGGTTCTTTGAAAGCAGTGATAAGAAACAGGGAAGTGAGCATGGAAGTGAAAAAGTTACTACGTGACAGTATTGTGATACCAACTCTAACGTACGGAAGTGAAGCTTGGACGTTGTTGGAAGGACACAAGTCAAGAGTGAGAGCCGTGGAAATGAGTTATTTAAGAGGAGCCTGTGGAGTCACATGGAGAGACAGGCTGACGAATGAGGATATAAAGGAGCGTTGTGGTGTTGATGTGGATGTGATAGGAAGCGTTATGAGGAACACACTGAGGTGGTTTGGCCATGTGGAGAGGATGGAGGGTGAAAGACTGACGAAGAGAGTGTATGTGAGTGAGGTGGAGGGGGAAAGAGGGAGGGGGAGGCCGAGGATGAGATGGAGAGATGGGGTGGAGAGGTATATGAGAGAGGGGGGTGTGAGTTGGGAGCAGGGGAGTGAAATGGCGGGGGACAGGGCGACTTGGAGGCGATTTGTTTGTGGCCACCCCAAACGGGATTGAGGCGTCTGGCAATAGATAGATAGATAGAACTGCATTCGCAAATTGAAAATATTGACCATCATTGTAATCTAGTGTCGTCCGCTGCACAATTCTGGGTTCCAGTGCTTACTTTTTCACTTCCCCCAGCTGTCTCTCTCTATCTCTCTATCTGAATTTACTTTTCCCACTCATTCTTTCTTTTTAAATTAATATAACTTTCTCTTTGCTTCTCTTCCCCTTCTCTCTCGTTCTTTGTCTTAAGTCTTCCCCCCCTTTCACCCCTCCTCTCCCCTCACCTTAGGCCTGATCAGCAGTCAGTTATACCATCACCGCTCCTTCGTATATCGTGTGCAGGCAACATTTATCACACACACTTAGGTCAGATGTATGGAAAACTATTTTTTTTTTTTTTAATGTATAATTGTATTTCTCATTATGTGGCAAGTTCAAATAGAAAACACCAGACCAATATTCGTAATTTTTATTAGAGTGACCGTTCCACTTCACAGAGCTGGGTAGCTGGGCTTATAAACTGCACACACACACACACACACACACACACACACACACACAACTTAAATTTTGCACTGACAGCGTGGCGACTACAAATATAGTCATTCTAACAACTGGATCTGCTGGCTCCAAACCATCCATGTCCCAGTCAAACTCCTCATTCAATAACCGGTTATTGAATGAGGTGTTTGACTGGGACAGGGAAGGTTTGGAGCCAGCAGATCCAGTTGTTAGAATGACTATATTTGTAGTCGCCACGCTGTCAGTGCAAAATTTAAGTTGTGTGTGTGTGTGTGTGTGTGTGTGTGTGTGTGTGTGCAGTTTATAAGCCCAGCTACCCAGCTATGTGAAGTGGAACTGTCACTCTAATAAAAATTACGAATATTGGTCTGGTGTTCTCTATTTGAACTTGCCACATAATGAGAAATACAATTATACATAAAAAAAAAAAAAAATAGTTTTCCATACATCTGACCTAAGTGTGTGTGATAAATGTTGCCTGCACACGATATACGAAGGAGCGGTGATGGTATAACTGACTGCTGATCAGGCCTAAGGTGAGGGGAGGGGAGGGGTGAAAGGGGGGGAAGACTTAAGACAAAGAACGAGAGAGAAGGGGAAGAGAAGCAAAGAGAAAGTTATATAAATTTAAAAAGAAAGAATGAGTGGGAAAAGTAAATTCAGATAGAGAGAGACAGCTGGGGGAAGTGAAAAAGTAAGCACTGGAACCCAGAATTGTGCAGCGGACGACACTGGATTACAATGATGGTCAATATTTTCAATTTGCGAATGCATTTCTATCTATCTATCTATCTATTGCCAGACGCCTCAATCCCGTTTGGGGTGGCCACAAACAAATCGCCTCTGTCCAGGGTAGAGGGGGGAAGGAAGGGGTAACCCCTGAGCAGAAATTAGTACGCGTGACTGTACATAGCGTGTATTCCGACGCTGATTAACAAAGCCTGTGCCGGGTGTGTTGGTAAAGGCTATGGTACAGTTGCGGAAAGGAGTTTCTACACCCCCGCTACTACCTCCCTACCCTACCCCCTGACCAAATGTGGCAGCGTGGCAGTAGTAGTGTAAGTTTTCATGAATGAATGGGCCTCGTCCTGTTACGTGGGACGGGAGTGGTGATTGGGTTTTGCTATTGTTGATGCCGTTAATAGTTTGCAGTATGGCCTTAAAAACAATTATGTGACTCCATGAATCATTACCATAATCAATAAATGCAAAGTGAATGCTAATACAAAAGGCTTAAAGTAACATAAGTGTATGCTGCGCAGACAGCAGCCATCATACATCAGCCAACCTTATCACACCAACGTAGAGTCTGGTGAATTCGAGCTGCTTCTTTGTGCAAGTGATTCGAAACGTCCATGGACGACACGTATAAAGATTGATTATAAGGTTAATGCAAAATATGTGGCCAAATTACTGGTTGCAGTCCATCTTCATCAATATAGATCAGACAATGATTATGCTGGTGATCGATAGGTGAGACCCGTGGTAGTGTAAGGAAATTTTGACTATGATCAAATTATGATATGCAGTTTAAACCGATATGACACGTCTAGCAAATGCAAAGGAGACACATACACATCATGACAAGGAGTAAAATAAGCCCATTTGCAACGTTATTTCCATTATAATGGACATCATTTTCTTAGGGTTAGACACATATACTTACGTACCCGCCATTGAACGTTGACATACCTGATATCCTGCGTCTACTCGTCCTGTATACAGCCTGTATTTATCATCATAATCATCATCATTAACCATTTAGAGTCCACTGCTGAACAAAGGCCTCCCTTTTCCTTTGCATGAATTCTTTATTAGGGCTAGTCTGTGCCAGATTTTGCCTACAATCTTCTTTATTAACTCCATCTCTTATATGGTCTTTTTCTACTACGCTCCCCATCTTGTGGAATCCAGTCAGTCAAACCTTTACTCAACCGGGTTTCATTTAATACTGCTACGTGATCTGTGCATACATACATACATATATACCGTATATATATATATATATATATATATATATATATATATATATATGTGTGTGTGTGTGTGTGTGTGTGTGTGTGTGTATGTATACATAATTCAATTATACTTATCATTATATATCCAAGTGCATCCTCCGAATGAAACAAAAACATTGGTATGCCATGATTAGTATTTTCACCTCCTCTTGTCTTGCAAAACTTACTTAAGATTCACGACTGAAATTATGATAATTTATAGGCTACTAATACAGTATTGTCTTAATAAGTATGTGCAGTGCAGTCCCAGGCAACATATTTATCGATAAACTTAACAGGGGTTGCCATTGGTCAATCATTCCCCCCCCCCCCCAAACCTAGGAAACAACTCCGCTACTACCTCATTCTTCACTCAAAACAGTTGTTTAACACACCACCGCTTTAAACTCGTAAGCAGATAATATATACAGAAAGCATTAGTCAAATGTTCATAACGCCAGCATTAGCATACCCGTATGTATAAACATCATTTATCTATCCATATCATGTTTCAAGTATGTATGACTGATTACATGTAACACAGTGTGCTTAGGAGGTCAAAATAATTTAACACATTAACCCATTATAATTTTATTAGATAATTATCTAATAAAATTATAATGGGTTAATGTGTTAATTATAATTATATAATGTTTTCCAGCGGAAGTCGCAAGGATTTATTGCCACCTGGCATACTATTTTTTTTCCTGCACACCTTTCTGAATACACTATACAATAGTTAATAAACAACTATCCTAACTGGTCAGTGTTACCACAATATAACTATGTTATCTATCTATCTATCTATTGCCAGACGCCTCAATCCCGTTCGGGTTGGCCACAAACAAATCGCCTCCACGTCGCCCTGTCCCCCTCCATTTCACTGCCCTGCTCCCAACTCACCCCCCTCTCTCATATACCTCTCCACCCCATCCCTTCATCTCATTTTCGGCCCTGTTACTCATTCCCCCACATCCGACACCCCATCTACCACACCCACACCACCTGATCACACCATCCGCCACACCCATACCTCCTCACATCCCATCCCCCAAACCACCACCACTTCATACCCCATCCCCCACGCACACACTACCTGCACCTCAAACACACACACACACACCACAACCACCTCACATCCACATCACCATCACTTCATACGCCATCCCCCCCACACACACTGCCAGGACCTCACACCCACACCACCTGATCACCCCATCCACCACACCCAACCACCTCACATCCCATCCCCCACACTACCACCTCACACCCACACCACCACCACTTCATACCCCATCACTCACACCCACACCACCTCACACACACACACACACACACACACACACACACACACACCACAACCACCTCACATCTACATCACCATCACTTCATACGCCATCCCCCCCACACACACTACCAGCACATCATACCCACACCACCTGATCACCTCATCCGCCACACCCAACCACCTCACGTCCCATCCCCCAAACAACCACCTCACCCCACACCACCACCACTTCATACCCCATCACTCACACACACACACACACACACACACACAACACAACCACCTCACATCCACATCACCGTCACTTCACATCCCATCCCCCCCCACACACACACTACCAGCACCTCACACCCACACCATCACCACTACATATCCCATCCCACCACCCAAACACACTACCAGCACCTCACACCCCATCCCCCCCCACACACATACCACCACCATTAATTTTATACTTAACACATAGTATATACTTCTTGTATACAGGTATTTGTGTATGTAAGCAGATCACATATATTGGCAGTGAACTTATAGGCCTACTCCTAACAAATCAACACTTTGTCCAGCCATCACCATTTTCTATTACAGACTGTAACCTGCTGGGCAGGGACTAGACGTGGTAGTAAATAAGATGCCCATTACGACGGAACAGTTCCCACTCCTCCATGGTGTGCTGGAGGAGACGTTGGCGAGTTCATTCCCTGACCTCCTCCCACGAGTTGACAATATTCCCCGAAACATTCTCAGTGGAGTTGAGGTCGCATCCTTTGCTCGGTCCCTGTAGCAATTCAATATCGCGTTGCTCAGCGAACCATGGCTGAACAATGCGTGCAGTGTGTATGGAATAATTATCCTGTGGAAATTTTGCATGAGATTAGGTAAACTCTGATAGCAGGTAAACAGACTATTATTGTTAGGGTAGGAAGTTGCGTCCTAACGTGAAATATTTATAAGTGCATTCATTACATAATATTCTGGGCTAATCCTATTTCAGTTATATAATAACCGAAGCTAATCCGTTTAATTTAACGTGTTCTCGTGACTGAGCTTAATCTTTATTAACCCCTTAACCGCGGGGCGTCACTTTCGTGACGCTCGGCTACAATGGATCATACCGCGGGGCGTCACTTTTGTGATTCTGTGTTATTTTGAATTATCCCGGGCTCTCAAGTGGTGGCTTGTATCATCTATCAGTACTGCCAATGTCCAACACTAGTCAGCACTCCAAATCTCATCTGTACTCCCATCCATTGTTGACATTTTAGCTATTTTACCCCCTTCGTGACTCCCCTCCCTACCTGCCCTCCATTACCCTCTCCTCTCACCTCCCACGCCGCACTGTGCTGCGGAAATTTCCCCCTTCTCTTTCCACAGATTTCATCCATTGAAATAAGCCCTATGCCCTATATTTTTACCCAACAATATATACCAAAAAAAAACAGGTAAGTGATAGTGTTATACTCCAGAAATTGGCTAATTATCACCTGAGAACACCTCACGTGCATTCATTCGCTACATTACCACGGTAATTTCCCCTTTGATTTATGCCTTGTAATCGATGTCTGTAATAAAAATATATATCAGAAAGGAAGGGAGAATCCTAATTGACATTTACATTCACCTGGAACAACCTATTTATTTATTGCCGAGATTTTCTACCTATAAAAAATTAGCATGTAAGTTAGCAGCAGTAAGCCTAAAGTGTCATTGTCAACCCTTCCCTTCTCAGATAATTTACCCCCTTCGTGACTTCCCTCCCTACCTGCCCTCCATTACCCTTTCCTCTCACCTCCCACGCCGCGCTGCGCTACGGAAATTTTCCCCTTCTTTTTCCACAGATTTCATCCATTGAAATAAGCCCTATGCCCTATATTTTTACCCAATAATACATACCAAAAAAAAAAACAGGTAAGTGATAGTGTTATACTCCAGAAATTGGCTAATTATCACCTGACAAAACCTCACGTGCATTCATTCGCTACATTACCACGGTAATTTCCCCTTTGATTTATGCCTTGTAATCGATGTCTGTAATAAAAATATATATCAGAAAGGAAGAGAGATTCCTAATTGACATTTACATTCACCTGGAACTACCTATTTCTTTATTTATTGCCGAGATTTTCTACCTATAAAAAATTAGCCTGTAAGTTAGCAGCAGTCAGCCTAAAGTGTCATTGTCAACCCTTCCCTTCTCAGATAAGCCGCGGCATTTAGTTCCTTGTCCTCCACTGCAGAGACAACATGTCGCACTCGCGCCCCACCATTCCTGCTGCTTCTGCGCCCATTGCAAAGGGCCCCGTGACCTCTACGCCAAAGAAAAGTGTTGAGGCAAGCAGGAAAGGCCTCAGTGACTCTGCAGTGGCACGAGAACTTGCTGAATTGTCCATGATAATAATGGACAGTGATTTTGACGATTCCGGTGAATCGTGTGATGAGCCGGGTGAAGTTATCGTGCCAGAAACAGCGACAACAAGTGCTCCTACCAGTGAATTAGTGTCTAGCTCCAAGAGAAAGGAGCCTTTAGTGCAGGAAGGACAAGAATTTGGGAAGGGAGTGAAAAGGCGGCGTGTTAGCCCCAGAACAATGCCCCCACGTGACCCAGCCCGCCATGAGTCACGAGTGCATTCACCTCCCCGTTCCCCAAGCCCCGCTTTACTCATCTCGTCATCATCGTCGGCTGAGTTATCTCCGGAGTCTTCGTCGTCGGAGTCATCACCAGCATCAACAGTGAAGGCTGGCCGTAGAGGTAGAGGTAGATCTAAGAGAGTGAAAAGTAGTGTAGCTAGTAGGGTAAGGGCTGCTAGTGCTGTACGGCAACCTAGGGTCAGTGAGAGTGACCTTGACAGAGATAAGCCTCCCTCTCAGCCAACCTCCACCACCACCACCACCACCACCAGCCCTCCACCGCCACGCCAGGGAATCCTGGACGCCTTCGCATGGACGGAAGGGTCAGATTTTGTCCCTGAAAACCTGGTTTTCGATGAGAGCTCGTCAGGAGTTCAGCCTGCCTTCACTATGGACGAAAATGCTGAGTGTGTCGACTACCTTTTGGCCTTCCTAGATGACGAAGTCATGCAGCACATATGTGATGAGACCAACAGGTTCGAATCACAACGTGCTGCTAGTGGTACAGGTGCAGCCAAGATGCAACAGTGGACCATGCTGGGAGTGCAGGAGCTGTATGTGTTCTTTGCCCTCATGCTTCTTATGCCACACTCCAAGAAGCATGAGTTGGAAGAATACTGGTCCATGGACCCCTTACTACCCTCACCGACCTTCAACAAGTACATGGCCAGAGGTCGCTTCCAGAACATCATGGGAAACCTGCACTTTGCCGATAATGATGTACCTTCCCAAACTGACCCACTCTGGAAGATCCGGGAGATTCTGAACAGAATGAAGGATAAGTTCATGTCATTCTTCCACCCATTTCAGAAGGTTGTCATTGATGAATCCTTGGTTTTGTTCAGAGGACGTCTTCGGTTTGTTTAGTACATTCCAAGCAAACGCCATCGCTTTGGAATTAAGTTCTTTGTACTGTGCGACTGTAAGACGGGGTACATCCTTGACTTCGTCATATATTCAGCCAGCACTGTCGATCTCGATAAAACTCACCCCCTTGGCTTCTCAGGCTGTGTAGTGAAAGTGCTCCTAGAAAAGTATTTTGGTGGGAATCATGTGCTGTATACAGACAACTACTATACAGCACCGAAACTTGCCAAATACCTTTCTGAGCACGGCATTGGCTCCTGCGGCACTGTGAAAAGTAATCGTGCCAACTTCCCCAAATTCCCAGAGGCGGGAAACTCGCAGCGAGGAGACGTGCACCTACGCAAGTCTGAGAAGATGCTGGCAATACGGTGGCATGACAAGAGAGTCGTGCACATGCTCACCACCGTACATAAGGGGGAGATGAGAGACAGTGGGAAGGTCGACCGTAGGACAGGCGAACCTGTGATGAAACCTGATGCTGTGTTGGACTATAATATCAACATGCGGCTGGTGGACAAGTCCGACATGATGATTGGTGAGATCGACTGCCTCAGGAAGAATACTAGGTGGGCCAGGAAAGTTTTTCTGCATCTCATAGATATGACGATGCTGAACGCCTTCATCCTGTACAAGATGAAGGTAAAGCCACCCAAGTCCTTCTCCCTGAGGTTGTTCGCCAGGACTTGTGTCCAGCAGCTGCTGGAAAAATATGGTAGGGTGCAAGCAGCAACTCCAAGGCGCCATCCAGTTACACTTCCCGACCGACTTGAGCAGAGGGCGTATATGGATCGGCACAGACTTGAGCTAATGCCTGCCACAGGGAAAAGGAAGGCTGCGATTCGCAGGTGTCAGGTATGTGCGCATACCACATGCCGCACACCTGAGCATAAACGCACCTCTTGGCAGTGCGCTGAATGCCAGGTTCCCCTCTGTGTAACCTGCTTCTTCGATTATCACAGCCAGAAGCAGTTCTAACAGTGCAAGTGTGGAAGCAGAATTATTTGGAAATAATGTGTAAATAATGTGTAAATAGCAGGTGAAAGCAATGGATGTTCAGTTCATATGATTGAACAGTGTATTATAGTTTTATCTTACTGAAAGTGACAGTGAATAACATATTGTAAGTAAAATAGAAGGGTAAATATTGAAAATAGAATAGAAAATGTAAATAGTAATGTAAGTAATTAGTAATATAAGAATATGAGTACAAATAATTTATGTTATAACAGTGAGAGTGAATCCGTGGCTCTCTATGTATTTTACTGACTGAAAAATTGAATGACTTCAGTGACAATAAAATAATACGACTGAAGGAAACTTATGGAGAAAGACTCCAGATATATATAAGTGTGATATAGTAATAGAAATATAAAGTGTGAGGGGTTTTATGAATAATAAATGACAGAGTGCCTAGAGCGAACTAGCACAAGTTCGGCAATCAGACGCGCTCGTAATTTCCATTGCTTTCACAGTGTTTTTTTTTTTAGTATGGATCCCAAACTACTTGAAAATGGTAGAATAGTGTTTATAGTGTTTGTATCTGGCTGTGATAATCATATAACGGGTTGTCGGGAAGTGTAAAGTGGAGATTTAGTTACCCTACTTCAGAGGTCTCCACAAGTCCTACGGAAACAGACGAAGGCTCAACAATCATTCCAGGAGAAAGCTGAAGGTAGGTGCAATAAGCATATATAATTTTATTATTCTAGGACTAATAACTGATTTTTGGCAAATATTTTTTGAGAGTCTGTCGGAACCCAAATAACCCCGCGGGACACGCAAGTCATTGGTAAACAAGCCCGCGGTGTAGGGGTTAATAAATGAATTTAGTGTCAACGACAGGTATTACAAAAGTATCGTGATGTTGAAACAATTTATGCAATGATTTACACTGATATAAAGCTACAGTATTAAACTTATATATTTAATAACTGCCAGAGCTACAAGATTAAAGTCCTCTGATGCATTACACCTTCAGTGCCCCATCAGGAGAAAAAATGGGAGAAATGGAGTTCCCCCGAGCTAAGCCCTGTATTGGACTATATAGCCCCGCTAGGGTTACAGGAGCGAGCTACCACTCCCGGCACGGCAGCCCTGGCGAGGCTCGAACTCACAATCCTCCGATTACGAGTCCGGCGCACTACCACTGTGCTACCGCGCCCCCCTGCCCCATCAGGAGCGTAGGGGCCCATGGCTACACTATGCAGTCCAGACATTTACAGTGCGAATGGCCACTTGCCATCCCCTGCCTGGCTCTATGTGAGTGCAGTTAACATCAACCATTCCTTGGATTTAAGCAATTCACTAGATCACCAGGCGTCTAACTGTTGGGTATATGACCACTATGCAGTGTATTTTCTGGATTACGGATAACCATTTTGCCTGTCGTTCACTATAGAACGCCTGAAGATAGCATTACATCGAGTAAGTGGATAATGGGTGCCATCACCGACCACATATATTAAAATGGAGAACACTGTAATACTAAAATACCTATATGCATACCATACGTAACATACCTTCGTGAATATAATATGTTCGGGATACGGAAGTGCATATGCGCGAACAGAAAGCACCATCACCTGCTCCATGACCTCGATATACTGATCACCGGTTTGGCGTCCATGTATCTCTATCAGCTCTTCTATGCCATAAAGGTGCACCAAACCCCAAACATTAAGGGTGATGTGTCCACTTCTAGCTTCTTCTTGAACGTTTTGGGTCTCATATCTCGTATTGTTAGGTCGCCAACAGTGGAGACGTCCGTGGGTATTTGATGCGAAGCTTTCCTCATCACTGAAGATCACGCGGCCCCAGTAATCGAGACCGTTAACACATTCTTGAGCAAACGCCAGCCGTGTTTGTTTATGGCGATCCTCGAGTTTTCCCTTAACTGCTGGTGTTCAATGATGAATTCCCGATTGATATAGTCTGTTTCGTACAGATTTTGCACAGAACTGCAACTGCAGTCTTTCCATTAATAGCAACTGCATTTTGTAAGGGAAACTGCCTGTTAGCTTCCAGTATTTGTCTGTCCTCCTCTGGTGTGGTTTTACGTGGGCCGACACAACGCATATAGGTATTTTAGTATTACAGTGTTCTCCATTTTAATATATATAGTCGGTGATGGCACCCATTATCCACTCACTCGATGTAATGCTACCTTCTGGCGTTCTATAGTGAACGACAGGCAAAATGGTTATCCGTAATCCAGAAAATACACTGGATGGTGGTCATATACCCAACAGTTAGACGCCTGGTGATCTAGTGAATTGCTTAAATCCAAGGAATGGTTGATGTTAACTACACTCACATAGTGCCAGTCAGGGGATGGCAAGTGGCCATTCGCACCTTAAATGTCTGGACAGCATAGCGTAGCCACGGGCCCTTACGCTCCTGATGGGGCACTGAAGGTGTAATGCATCAGAGGACTTTAATCTTGTAGCTCTGGCAGTTATTAAAAATTTAAGTTTAATACTGTAGTTTTATATCAGTGTAAATCATTGCATAAATTGTTTCAACATCACGATACTTTGTAATACCTGTCGTTGACACTAAATTCATTTATTAATAAAGATTAAGCTCAGTCACGAGAACACATGTTAAAATAAACGGATTAGCTTCGGTTATTATATAACTGAAATAGGTTTAGCCCAGAATATTATGTAATGAATGCACTTATAAATATTTCACGTTAGGACGCAACTTCCTACCCTAACAATAATAGTCTGTTTACCTGCTATCACAGTTTACCTAATCTCATGGAAACTTTCCACAGGATAATTATTCCATACACACTGCGCGCATTGTTCAGCCATGGTTCGCTGAGCAACGCGATATTGAATTGCCACAGTGGCCGAGCAAAGGATGCGACCTCAACTCCATTGAGAATGTTTGGGGGAATATTGTCAACTCGTGGGAGGAGGTCAGGGAACGAACTCGCCAACGTCTTCTCCAGCACACCATGGAGGAGTGGGAACTGTTCCGTCGTCATGGGCATCTTATTTACAACCACATCTAGTTCCTGCCCAGCAGGTTACAGTCTGTAATAGAAAATGGTGATGGCTGGACAAAGTGTTGATTTGTTAGGAGTAGGCCTATAAGTTCACTGCCAATATATGTGATCTACTTACATACACAAATACCTGTATACAAGAAGTATATACTATGTATTAAGTATAAAATTAATGGTGGTGGTATGTGTGGGGGGGGGGATGGGGTGTGAGGTGCAGGTAATTTGTTTGGGTGGTGGGATGGGATATGTAGTGGTGATGGTGTGGCTGTGAGGTGCTGGTAGTGTGTGTGTGGGGGGGGATGGGATGTGAAGTGACGGTGATGTGGATGTGAGATGGTTGTGGTGTGTGTGTGTGTGTGTGTGTGTGTGTGTGTGTGTGTGAGGTGGTGTGTGTGTGAGTGATGGGGTATGAAGTGGTGGTGGTGTGGGGTGAGGTGGTTGTTTGGGGGATGGGATGTGAGGTGGTTGGGTGTGGCGGATGGGATGATCAGGTGGTGTGGGTGTGAGGTGCTGGTAGTGTGTGTGGGGGGGATGGCGTGTGAAGTGATGGTGATGTTGATGTGAGGTGGTGTGTGTGTGTGTGTGTGTGTGTGTGTGTGAGGTGGTGTGGGTGTGAGTGATGGGGTATGAAGTGGTGGTGGTGATGGGTGAGGTGGTTGTTTGGGGGATGGGATGTGAGGTGGTTGGGTGTGGCGGATGGGGTGATCAGGTGGTGTGGGTGTGAGGTGCTGGTAGTGTGTGTGGGGGGGATGGCGTATGAAGTGATGGTGATGAGGATGTGAGGTGGTTGTGGTGTGTGTGTGTGTGTGTGTGTGTGTGTGAGTGATGAGGTATGAAGTGGTGGTGGTGTGGGTGTCAGGTGGTTGTGTGGGGGATGGGATGTGAGGTGGTTGGGTGTGGTGGATGGGGTGATCAGGTGGTGTGGGTGTGAGGTGCTGGCAGTGTGTGTGGGGGGGATGGCGTATGAAGTGATGGTGATGTGGATGTGAGGTGGTTGTGGTGTGTGTGTGTGTGTTTGAGGTGCAGGTAGTGTGTGTGTGGGGGATGGGGTATGAAGTTGTGGTGGTGTGGGGGATGGGGTATGAAGTGGCGGTGGTGTGGGGGATGGGATGTGAGGTGGTATGGGTGTGGCGGATGGTATGATCAGGTGGTGTGGGTGTGGTGGATGGGGTGTCGGATGTGGAGGAATGAGTGTCAGGTGGTGCCGTGGGCATCAACAATGTGAATATTATTATTTTTGATAACAGGGCCGAGGATGAGATGAAGGGATGGGGCGGAGAGATATATGAGAGAGGGGGGTGAGGTGGGAGCAGGGCAGTGAAATGGTGGGGGACAGGGCGACGTGGAGGCGATTTGTTTGTGGCCAACCCGAACAGGATTGAGGCGTCTGGCAATAGATAGATAGATAGATAGATAGATAACAGAGTTATATTGTGGGAACACTGACCAGTTAGGATAGTTTTTATTAACTATTGTATAGTGTATTTAGAAAGGTGTGCAGGAAAAAAAATAGTATGCCAGGTGGCAATAAATCCTTGTGACTTCCGCTGGAAAACATTATATAATTATAATTAACACATTAACCCATTAAAATTTTATTAGATAATTATCTAATAAAATTATAATGGGTTAATGTGTTAAATTATTTTAACCTCCTAAGCATACTGTGTTACATGTAATCAGTCATACATACTTGAAACATGATATGGATAGATAAATGATGTTTATACATACGGGTATGCTAATGCTGACGTTATGAACATTTGACTAATGCTTTCCATATATATTATCTGCTTACGAGATTAAAGCGGTGGTGTGTTAATCCGCCCCGTCCCGTCGACGTATGAGTACATTGGAACGATTTGCATTTGCCAGTCCCAGCGACGTACCAGTATGTCGTGCAATTGCAAGGTCCCTAATTTGCACAATTTTCAATTTTCGCGCGTGATTTTTCGTATGTATACACGGTACACCTTCCTCTATTCCTCTACAAGATGGCAAGCAGGGACAATGCCTTGCACCACATAACCTCCCCCCTCCCCCCCTCACGCCATTGTCTTGGCAAAGGACCTGTTACCAGTGACCTGGCTGGTAAAGATATTCAGGGCCAGAGTGATTCCCCAATCGATGACAATGTGGAGGACAATGTTTACATAGCATTAGAAGAAGAAACAGCCAGAAATAATGATCAGGTAATGTGGGAAAAAAAGGTCAGGTATGATAATTAGTTAGTGAGTGAAACAATGCTTATAATGCCTTTATTACTGCTTGTAAACCAATATACTCTCATACTACATATACATTCGTACCAAGTAAATAAATAAATACAGTTTATGAGTGGATAAAATAGTTACCCTCCCATAGAACTCGTTTTCTTTGGTGCCACATGTTAGAAAACCCAGTCAGGTAAGGAGGAACTCCCACCTGGATCGGGTATTTTAAACCTCAAGTGAGCGATTTCTCTATGAATTTTCGATGTTTCTCACCAAAAGCGAAGGTTTTAGCCAAAAAAAAAAAAAAAAATCGAAAATACCTCGGGACTGGGGGATGTCGGAGGTGCGGAAAACCTCGGGACGTGACGGGTTAAACAACTGTTTCGAGTAAAGAATGATGTAGTAGCGGAGTTGTTTCCTAGGTTTGGGGGGGGGGGAATGATTGACCAATGGCAACCCCTGTTAAGTTTATCGATAAATATGTTGCCTGGGACTGCACTTCATATACTTATTAAGACAATACTGTATTAGTAGCCTATAAATAATCATAATATCAGTCGTGAATCTTAAGTAAGTTTTGCAAGACAAGAGGAGGTGAAAATACTAATCATGGCATACCTATGTTTTTGTTTCATTCGGGGGATGCACTTGGGTATATGATGATAAGTATAATTGAATTATGTACACACACACACACACACATATATATATATATATATATATATACTGGATTCCACGAGATGGGCAGCGTAGTAGAAAACGACCATATAAGAGATGGAGTTAATAGAGAAGATTGTAGGCAAAACCTGGCACAGACTATATCTATCTATATACCTAGGCTGCTTCCCCCAAGGAAAGGGAGGTAGCCGAGACAGGATGACACACTCTCCATTTACTCATCCATTCAAACACATTCATTCACATCTTAGCCCCAAAGGGGAGAACGGACAGATCCTCACCACACCACACCGCACAAGGGTCAACTGCGCAATGCAATCAGTGACATCCGCAGCAGGGCCCGGCAGCAGAACTGGTTTACCCCTGCCACATCATAACAGACCCATCCCCTTACCCGCACCTGACCTGACTAGCTAATCAGACCAAATGCGGGAGAATATCCCCTAAGGGCTGCGTCATCACTTATTCATTCACAATTTCTCTCTATTTATTTCTGTCACGCACAGCCACTCTTCCTTGCTCAACAGACATCCCTCTCGCATCCAGCACTCTCTTCACACTGTCCATCCATCCTCTTCGTGGTCTTCCTCTCAGCCTTACACCTCTCACATCAGATCTAGTTATCTTTTTCACCAATCGCTCATTATCCATTCTCTCCATATGCCCAAACCATCGCAACACCCTCTGCTCAACTCTACCAGCCATCTCCCGAACAACTCCAGTTCTCCTTCGCACTTCATCATTTCGCACCCGATCCATACGCGTCACTCCACACATACTCCTCAGACACCTCATCTCCATTACATTCAAACTTTTCCTCTCTGCTACACCCATATTCCATGTTTCAGCCCCATATAATGCAGTCGGTACCACAACACCCTCATACAGCCTTCTCTTTACATCCATTCTAAGCAAACGACATTTAAACACTTTTTTCATTCCTCCCAGCACCTTTCCTACTTCATTTATTCTAAACTTCACTTCTGCATCTATTCTTCCATCCACAGCAACATGTGACCCTAGATATTTAAAACAATCTACCTTCTCAAGCAACTCACCATTCAAAACTATATTCATCCCCCTACCATCTATCAACCTCGTACACTTCATCACTTTACTCTTATTCTCATTTACTTTCAAATTCCTCCTTTCACACACCCTTCCAAACTCCTCTACCAACTATCTCAATCTCTCCTCTGAATCAGTCACCAGTGCAGTATCATCTGCAAACAGCAGCTGCTTCAGATTCCAATCTCCACCATCAACATTTACCAGACTCAGACCACCTAAAACTCATGCATTCACCTCCCTTACAACACCATCCATGTAAATATTAAACAACCAAGGCGACATCACACATCCCTGTCGCAGCCCCACTCTCACGGGAAACCAATCACTCACAGCATTTCCCACTCTTACACATGCTCTACTATTTACATAAAAACTTTTCACCCCTTTTAGGAACCTGCCATCAAGTCCATACAATCTTAAAACAGTCCACAAAGCCTCCCTATCAATTCTATCATACGCTTTCTCTAAATCCATAAATGCCCAAAACACATCCTTGCCTTTCGCTAAATACTTTTCACACACCTGTCTCACAGCAAACACCTGATCAACGCATCCCCTCCCTCTCCTAAAGCCACACTGCACAAACTAGCCCTAATAAAGAATTCATGCAAAGGAAAAGGGAGGCCTTTGTTCAGCAGTGGACTCTAAATGGTTAATGATGATGATTATGATGATAAATACAGGCTGTATACAGGACGAGTAGACGCAGGATATCAGGTATGTCAACGTTCAATGGCGGGTACGTAAGTATATGTGTCTAACCCTAAGAAAATGATGTCCATTATAATGGAAATAACGTTGCAAATGGGCTTATTTTACTCCTTGTCATGATGTGTATGTGTCTCCTTTGCATTTGCTAGACGTGTCATATCGGTTTAAACTGCATATCATAATTTGATCATATTGTCAAAATTTCCTTACACTACCACGGGTCTCACCTATCGATCACCAGCATAATCATTGTCTGATCTATATTGATGAAGATGGACTGCAACCAGTAATTTGGCCACATATTTTGCATTAACCTTATAATCAATCTTCATACGTGTCGTCCATGGACGTTTCGAATCGCTTGCACAAAGAAGCAGCTCGAATTCACCAGACTCTACGTTGGTGTGATAAGGTTGGCTGATGTATGATGGCTGCTGTCTGCGCAGCATACACTTATGTTACTTTAAGCCTTTTGTATTAGCATTCACTTTGCATTTATTGATTATGGTAATGATTCATGGAGTCACATAATTGTTTTTAAGGCCATACTGCAAACTATTAACGGCATCAACAATAGCAAAACCCAATCACCACTCCCGTCCCACGTAACAGGACGAGGCCCATTCATTCATGAAAACTTACACTACTACTGCCACGCTGCCACATTTGGTCAGGGGGTAGGGTAGGGAGGTAGTAGCGGGGGTGTAGAAACTCCTTTCCGCAACTGTACCAGACGCTAAAGTATTCACTGTAATTTATAAATAAAAAATTTTCTATCTATGTCTGTCTGTCTGTCTGCCTCCTTATCTTTCTATAGCCAGATGATTTACTTTCCTAAGGGATGGGCATAAACATATCTCCTCCATGTCGCCATTTCCGGCCATTTGTCTGCCCTCCCTCCAAGTCACCGTCCCCTCTTTCATAGTATATCTCTCCATTCCATTCTTCGATCTCATCCTTGGTCTCCCCTCCCTTTCTTTCATTCCACCTAATTCACACTCTCATTCTTTCTTTCTCTGTCCCATCTACATGACCAGATCATCTTGGAGTAGAACAAAAGAAAGCAATATTCAAGATGCATATATTTCTTGATATCTGGATCCATTGCATTTGAAACACTGGAGGTCATAGCAGGAGGGCAACAAAAACTAAGGAAGACAGTTCCAGAGCTGACTGTTGGGTTGACTGCCGTTGGGCAATGTCTTGTGAATTTTATATTCCAGAAATGTATCACTTATCTTTCCGGTTGTCCTCAGTCATTATGCTATATCTGGTGTAATTATATCCAATAGCTTTTTCTAGTATGTTACTAACAGGCAGACCGACAAACGGACAAGACGGACGAACCGGACCAATTATATAACTCCTTCGCGCTTTCGTGCGCGGAGAGGTGCTAGAAAGACACCAAACTGAACGAAAATATGGACCTTAGATTTGTTTTTGCTAATAGAACTGAACATTCGATTTTTTTTTTTTTTGCTCTTATTTTCTTCTTCCTGCGGAAAATAAATGTGATTTTTGGTAATTTTCCTTTCATATATATATATATATATATATATATATATATATATATATATATATTATATATATATTATATATATATATCTTATATATATATATATATATATATATATATATATATATATATATATATATATATATACTGTATTTTTACCCATTTGTTTTTCCTTCCTCCGTTCTGTTATTTATATAATATATATATATATATATATATATATATATATATATATATATATATATATATATATATATCTCCATCATCCAATTCTACGTTGCCCCATGAGGAGCGTAGAAGCCCGGGGCTAGGCAATTCGGTCCTGACATTTAAGATGAGAGTGACCAGCCTCACTCATCCCTGAGTGGCATTACATGAGCAGCAACCCCAACCACCCCGTGGATATAAACCTTCACCAGCTCAATCCCACTGGAGAGTTGTTATTACCCACTAAACCACCAGGCGCCATAATTTGGTTATATGGTTACCACCCAGCGTAGTAAATGGTTTCCTGGTGTACAGGAAGCCATTAGGCTTGTCACTCAATGTAGAGTCACCCATAGGCAGAAGGAAGAGGAAAGAATGAAGGAAAGACAAAAGAGGGAATGTAAAGTCATCCGTAGGCAGAAGGACGAGGAAAGAATGAAGTAAAGAAAGACACAAGAGAAGGGAAGGAATGGAGAGAGAAAAGGGCAGACACCCGAGAGCAGCACTATATCGAGTGGGTGGATTTTATATATATATATATATATATATATATATATATATATATATATATATATATATATACGTGGAACAGTGGACAAGGAAAGATTCTGTACTATGGTCTCTTCTTTCAATCTGTAAGAACATTTCCGAGTCACTAGATGGAGTCGACTATAAATTCACTGGAAGATTTGGGCCCTTATAGGGAGAGGGAAAACGAGGGGAAGAAAAATGTGAAGAAAGACAAAGATGACGAGGAGAAGAGGTAAAGTGAAGAGAGGAGAAGGCAGGTGAAGAGAGGGCGGGATTGAGGGTAGCGAGAGAAACGGACGGAGTGAGGCTGTGTTCCCAACAGTGGTAAGGTTTATAAACACGAGAGAGAGAGAGAGAGAGAGAGAGAGTAGTCTGACTAACGTATATAGGAGATATCGTAACACCCATTCCATAGTGATTCATGGTGCAAATTACTGCTAAATATTTTATTGTTTGTTATGTGTAATAAAAACGCTGTTTGCATCAGTAACGTGGAATAGAATATCACGGTTCAGCCGTTAATGAGTTGAATAAAATATCACTGCTTGCATAAGTGTTACGATAACTATAGTGAATTAGTGAGCCTTATTTCCGTTGACATAACACTTCTCAGCTCCGCCTTCTTGCGGTTATTTTTCACTTGAACATCTTAATATCTTCTAGTACCGGTGTGTTACTGATGCAAATTATATTGATACTGAAGTGATACAGTAGCACTAACACACAAAAAAAAGGCATGCGGGAATGATCATTATAATTCCCGTATGTGTTATGTTTTCTGCATCATTAATGATTTGCAACACGCATAATGAATTGCAGAGGAGGAGATGTCACAGAATCTCACAACTCCATCAGTAAGATAACCTTTTTTCTCTCTCTCTCTCTCTCTTTTTTTTTTTCGCTCTTTGTTTACTCTAGCTTGCGCACTCAGACGATTCCCCCTCCCTCACCGCATAAAACAGATTGCTGGAACCAAAGTCTGTACAATAACACGTCGGGACACGCGCACTGAGGGGTCGGGGGGGAGGAGAGATGCAGTCTTGACGTAACTTGGCGTTAACGCTAACACAGAAAATGAAGTCAACGATATTTGAAAAGGAATAATAAAATACGGCTTCATGGCATCATACAAATTGTTTTCGTTTATTTGTTTATCACACTATTACTAGTAATTTTATGGGTAGATAATATGTTGGTGGTAAAAGGATGATGTTCATGAGATGATGAAGAGTTGAAGGTTATGTTTATGAAGGGTTGATGAAGAGTTGGTAAGGTAGGTAAGGGGCTGATGAAGGGTTTCTTCCTATGTCACGGGTTATATAATTCAGTAAATATAAGGAAAAGTCAGGAATTAAAGAAAATTTTTTTTACATCCACTCGTTATTACAGAACTCGATATTTTTAACTGCATTATATATATATATATATATGGACTTTGGTCCTTGTAAGACAAGCTTAAGAGAATTGCCTTGATCCTGCCCAACAGCTGGGAAGAGGAGTCGAGATCACGACATCAGTTCACTCTCACCCGCCCGTGGTTCGTGAGCAACTGAGCTGCAGAACAGTGATGCCACTTTTGTAGAAGCCGTTTCCCACAGGTTAGTGATTTTTTTCCCACAGAATCCCACAGATCTCAAGGAAATTCCCATGAAAATTCATACAAGATAAAAGAACAAAAACCTATTTTTCTAATAACGTTCTACAAAAAATAATTGTCTTCTCACAAAAGAAATACAGTAATACAGTTAGTTAATAATCATATGAAAACCAAATAACATTACTCGTATTCCTTAATTAATGAAAGTATTAAAAATTTTCTCTTGATTTAGCTTATGGCATTACACTGATTAAATATATACAAATTAGGAAGGTCAGTGTAATTGCATATTGAATTTACAATTTTAAAACCACATTGTTAAATCATTCTTTCTCAAGAGCAATAATGTTCTTTCCTCTTCCGCTTCCCTAGAACCTTTTGCACTGAAATTTCTGAGCACATCACCGGAAGGCTCAAAATCTCCACATGACTGAAAGTAATGAGACAGTCCATATCTAATTTGTAGTAGTGCCTCAGCTGATCTAGCACTGAGACGATTTCTCAGTTTAGAGTGAACAGCATTCATCTGAGAAGAGATTCTTTCGACTGAGTCATTAGAAAATGGAAGTGACAGTAATGCCAGTACAAGAGCATAAATATTTCGGAACATTGTTTGTCCTGCAGAGTGTTTTTTGCATTCACCTCGGCTCAAAGAAAGTGATTACATTACCCAGATAACTTTTGGGCCTTTGACGAAGACCCATAGTGCTCCATTAATTTTCAAGATCATCTAGATCCTCAAAAGTTGACCAATACCTAGCACCAATAGTGGCAGTAGATTCTTTTGTCTGGGATGTGGCATTGGATGGATGAAAACTTTTCATCATTAGAAGAATGACTACATTTTCTGGTAAACGCATCTGAACTTGTTGTATGAGTTTTGCACCTCTCCTTTACACAATTGATTTAAGCTTCGTTTAAAGAACAGTCAGCTGCATAAGTGGTGGACTCATAAACTAACCAAAGCTCATTGCTTCACAAGGTAAAACATGGTCCAAAAATTTAAGTTTAGGCTGGTTTTCATCAGAACGTTTTGAAAAGTGTTTTAGATTAACTGCTATATGCACTATACTCCGATACACTGCATTGAGATCCTGTGTGATTTTGGTGGCATCTGCATTGTATAGTTGAAATCCTATTAACTTCAACAATTTCTTTTAGAGTTTTTCTGACACAAAAAATACAGCTTATTTTGGTCATTTTTGTAGGCCTCAAAAAGAGTTCTAGTTGTGTGAGTAGAGGTACGGCTGTACGAGACTAAAACATGTACGATACGGAACAGAAAGGGAAAGTTCAATTCAGACCTGACTCATCTAACACCATCTGATCAATAATTTCTATAATATTACCCAAATTCTTTTTTTCTTTTTGGTGGAATTAACAGTTGGCTAAAGGCAAACTTTGTAGATTCCATAGAATTTCCCACAAACTTTACGAATTCCCATGAAAACTCCCACAGATTAATGGCAAAAATTGCCCCCCTACAAACAGTCCCACGTCAGGCCATTTGTCCCGCAGATTTATGGGAAATTCCCACAAAGTGGTAACACTGCTGCAGAAAAACCGCCACCGTCGCCACGTGACGTCATAATGCTTGATGCGCAGTACAGACGAGTTATTGTCACCGAATGTCCCGACTTGTTATTACATGGACTTTGGTTGGAACTAGAGGGTGTAGCTGTATAATTTTATTACTCCCTTCAGTACTAGAGTGCCCTTCTAAACTGAATATAATCATCTGGTAGCGACAGGAAAGTATAGATATAGCTAATGTGATGATTCGAAAGAGTGAAATAATTGGATTTCGGCTTAAATTAACTGAGTTTTGTTTTATTAGCAGAGCTTCAGGCGGAGAAGGCTGTAGGTGGGGACAATAGGGGTTGGAGGTTAAAAGGTGAGAGAGGAGAAGAGAAATAGATGCTGCACAAGGCTCATTAAGGCAGACATTTTTTAGAGATTCACAGTTTTCCTGTAGAATACGGCACACAACTTTCGAATTCGAATTTATATCCAGGTCCCTATTTGTCCTGCTGGGTGAACAGGGGCATACTGGAAACAAACTTTGTCCCAGAACGAAAAGGAAGTGTGGGGAGATAAATGGAAGGAAGAACACAAAGAAGGGTGTGGGGAGGATTGCGTAAGAGAATTGCCGTCCCTTTGCCACAAAACAATATATATATATATATATATATATATATATATATATATATATATATATATATATATATATATTCTTAACATGTTACCCATCGAGCATGGGAATAACTATTTCATTTTTCTTCCCATTTCCTTTTTCGGACTGAAGGGGTTAGATATAGCCTTAACTTCTGAAATACAAGAGGCTCTTCTTAACGTGAATAAAATTGTCTAGTTGCAGCTTAGAAAAACGAAAATGGATGTCACCTTGATTCAAGACGTACAAGTGTTTGTTACGCAGACAGATGGTTGGCTCTTTGGGAACAGTTGGGATCCATTCTGTTATTATTGGGGACAGTTTGCCCTCAGATGATTTTGTTTAATTTAGTCAACACGAAAACATCTGGTCACAAAGGGTTAAACGGAATTCATTTTATCTCTTGTGGACGGTTGAGACTCCGTGATTTTATTATGGTTAGTGCCACACTAGTTGCTGTTGGAAGCAACCAGTCCCAAAGGATTAAGAACTTTTCCACTCAAGGTAGACTTGTGAAATAGAAGAGGTTAAATGAAGTTTGCAAACATTCAGTTTGCCTCGGGATGGACTGAATGCAAACACACCTAGATGATGTTGAAAAAAGTATGACATGGGAGTTTGAGTAAGCAGACTCCCAGTATTATAAATCATTTGTTTCCTTTTGGGGAGCCGTACTGTGCTGCTTATGAACATTTGTGTACGTATCACATAAAATGTTTTTGTGTAACGATGGGAAAGAAGGGTTCATTTTACATTTCGTAGATACCGTAACTCTAAAAACTAACTTCAATATATTGTGTTCATTCTGAATCACACAGTATAAAAAAAAACCGCAGAACCACTGTTTCTGCTGGCTTTCGAAATTATACATTTAATTTCTGTGCTTCATGTTTCGCATTTCATGTGTATACATCAGATCTGAGTGTATTTGTTAACAGCACTATTAATGTAGCTGTGCCATGTTACTATGTTAGTGATCATGTGGTATGTTTCTGCATGTCAGTCCATGTTGCTGTATTAGTGACCGTGTGGTGTGTTGCTGCATGTTAGTCAATGTTGCTGAGTTAGTGACCGTGTTGTGTTGATGTGAATCAGTCCATATTGTTGTATTTGTGACCGTGTGTTATGTTGCAGCTTGTCAGTCTGTGGAGGTGACGGGTAATGCCAGCCTGCTAAAGAACTACCAACACTGCTCCATCATCGAGGGCAACCTGCGTATCCAGCTCATCCAAAACCACAACCACTCCTGGTCCCACCTCGGTCTTCCTAACCTCAAGCAGGTAACTATATGTCTGTATGTTGTCTCTCAGTCTATCTGTCTGTCTGTCTGTTTCTATTTATATACGAGTATGTATATATAAATGATATCTCTCTGTATATCTCTCTGTCATCTATCTGTCTTTTTTTTTTATCTGTATCTATCAGCCTTTCTGTTTCTGTCTATCTGTCTCTCTGTCTGTATCAAATATGTATGAAGATCGGGACTAGGCAGAGATTGATGGTCTTTCAATAAGTGTATGCCCGGACGCTTGAATCCCAGAGGGGTGGTCACAAAAAATTCGCTTCCATGTCGTTCTGTCCTGTCAGATTGCTCCCTTTCTCACTCACACCACCCTCATTCATTTGCCTCCAACGTATCCCTGCATTTCATTCTCGATATATCCTACCCCTACACCCTTCTAATCAGTGTTTTACTCTCCATTCTATCTACATGGCAGGTACCAGTAACATACTCATTAGGTGACACTGTGAAGGAATTATGTCCACATCTGGAATGTGTATTGTAGAGACAAGCTGCATCAATAGTGGCCTGATGTTGGGTCTTCCTTAGGATTGAGGGCCCAAGGAGAGTCACAGCTGTTGTATTTCCCTAATAAACAACTCGAGCTTTGGTTATAAGCTGATTCTATCATCTGAATAATTCACAGTTCTGTGGTATCATGACACAAAATGATGCTGTACTGTACATTCATGAGACAAAGAATCTGTTCACTCTCTGTCTCTACCTTGGGTAGAGGAAATTCGAAGTCAGGACTGTTGTGATGATATTACTTTATTAAATGACTTGTCAGTGAGTCTTGAGGAAGATCAGAAAAGCGTGGTTTAACGAGATTTAAACTATCCCCTTCCCAAGTTTGGCATGGAACTCACGTCCTTTCAGACAACAGATCTCTTCTGCAACCACTTCATCACCATGTCAAGCTTCCAGGGGATGGGTCAGAGTGGTGAACTGTTTCCTCATCGACCCCTGTTCACCCAGCACTGCAGTTGAGGACTTCGATATAAACCGACCGGAGTGTCTCTTATTCAAGGGGAAGATTGGGACTAGGCAGAGATTTATGGTCTTTCAATAAGTGTAACCTAACCCCCATACGCCGGGCGAATTTTACTGCCACCAGCCTGTCAGTATGGGCAGTTTTTCCAAATATAGCTTTTATTCAGACCTTAATATCTCAGAAAGTATTGCAGTTAGAGAAACATAATTAAAAAATATATTACTCATCAACCCTTCTCCTTGCGATTGAAAGCATCCCAAGGTCTGTACGTGTTCCCGTTGATGAGTGGGGATGCAAAGAAGATAGGTTACTTGCAGCGCATGAGTCAGGATGTGTCCAACCGTTGCGCGTGGACCAGACTTTGGGCTCAGCAGCCGCCCTCTGGCTAGCATTTGTAACATGACTTCATGGGGAGAGTGGTGTGTTTGTAATGCTGCCTGACCTCTCGCCATGGAATTTTCCATATTTAGTAACTAATCTCTCCCACCTTCCCTACTCACAGTCATGGTTATGAGTCATCACCCGGTACATGTGGCTCGCATAGGTGGTTTTCTGGCCGTAACAGTGTTACACTTTGCCCAGTTTGTGTGTGGGAGAAGGTGAAGAACACAATACTTATCCATTTTTCCCTCACTGTCTTACAACTTTGCACTTTGGAAACACTTTGAGAGGAAATTTCCTTATTTCCATTTCACTTTTTATTCAGCTAGCACGCACTAGTGTAATGAATAAATTATTCTAAATCATGAGGTAGATGTTTGTAATATTGGTTAGACCAAATTGAATATTTTCATGGCATGGAGGTAATGCTTTTCTCACTAATTGTGTTATGTGTTAGTTATTCTACTGGCACTTCATATCACATGTACAGAACATATCACTTATTTTGCACAATAAAACAAAGGCAAGAATTAAACCTAAGTACTACCACAAAAACAGTTTTCTTCAGGTGTGCATAAGGTTTTCTTTCTTAAATGGTAAGGTAACTAGACATTTACAACCAATTAACAGTAATCATGACAAAACAAAACAAAGAAGCACAGCACTTTCTTGTCTATCCGCTATTTACAAACATGCTTCCACATGCCTGAGCTTAGAAATCACATTCACGGTGGCACACGAAGAAACACTCTGGTCCAAGTGCAATCTTGCACTCATGATGCTGATAGACTATTTCCTTGCTTGCAATGGGCCGACGTTTTGTCGTTGAATACATGGGACAATGCCTGTACATCACTCGCCCTGCAGGTATATGGCCCATATTGACGAGATAATGCCTTCCCAGGTACTGTGCGCAGGCCAACGTATCAGCAGGTCGAACTTGTTGCTCTTTCTCTCTTCCACTTGCAACCTCAACAGTTCCATACTTTTCAAGGAGCTGCCATACTAGTTTTTTCTCATATTTGCATGAGGAAAAACACATACCTACAATCTTGTAAAGGATGTAACTGTTGAGAATACTTTATCCAAAAGCTGCAGGAATGCCTTTTTATACCACGGGCAAGAATTCCAAAGACAATCAATCTGCAAGATTCATCCACGAGCCGCATGTTGATATTGTAATCACTGACGGCATCTGGTTTCAGCAAATTTTGCCTTGTCCTGTAGTTTGTTTTGCCAGTGTCCTGCATAATCTCACGGTGAACTGTCCTAAGCATATTCACCTTTTGCTTGTCGTGCTAGTGAATGGCCAACATGCTACCACATTTCCTGGTTAATAGGGCAACTTTCTCAGTGTTTTCTGGAAATGATGGAAAATTCCGTCTTCAGGCAAACCAGTACCAAAGGAACCAATCTCATGTTGCAGCAAATACTGTGTCAATACCGGAGAAGTGTAGTAATTGTTGGTGAACAGGATGTGGATTTTGTGGAAGTACCTACCCATAAGCACTTTACCACAGCAGTAGAAAACCCATGGGGATCATCGCTGGGTATATCCACATCTGTAGTCGAGTACACTATCATGTCTAGCACATATCCAGTCTTGCAGTTGCTTAAGACAATGAACATTAGACCAAAGTGATGACTTTTGGAAGGCACATACTGAGTAAATGCGAAACGGTCTTGGAATAAAGTGAGTCCTCAGGAACCACTTTCTGAAACTGCCAGAAAAGCCTGATATACGACTCCTTCAGCATGGTATGAAGCGGCCTGATCTTCCATAACCTGTCATTTGGGGATGGGCCAAAGTTGCTGCTGAGGGGTAGGAACTTGAGAATGGCCAAGTACCTGTCCCGGGCCATATATTTACCAAAGAGGTGTGTGTAAGATTTCGTCACAGACCATCTTGAATGACATGCTTCTTTATGTGTGCCATTATGATCATCAGTGTGAGCCACACATACATTTCCTCCACCTCCACTACCTTCCATTCTTTCATTTTTCTACTCTGGGACGGGGACACCTCAAGAGTCGAACAGATATAGCCTGGTGAAAGTTTATCTCCACCACCAGGTACTGCATAATTGTCATTGTAAATATTGCTTGAAAAAAGAACAGGATGTTAGGTTCATCTGCTCCCAGCTGCTGCCTCTGTACACCTGCCCCAGTCACATCAAAGGCAGGTAGGGTAGTCTAGAAGTCTTCACCCTCCTCCCACGCAAGTGTCAAGCCTGCCGATACCGGGGCTGCTAAGGCGTGATCTGGTAGGCATAAGGTGCCTCTTGGCATCACGGGAATGCCCATAACCATGTGCACGCCCACGGCCACTGGCGGGGTCGGGGGGGCAGATGAAGAAGAGGTGAAGGTAGGGGAAGACAAGTCTGATGACTCACCTGTAGCGGGGACTCCCTGCAGTGATGCTGGCTTGCCACATTTCCTCACTGGTGCCGACGACCTCATTACTCACACATATGTGGGGAAATGGCCCGTCAGGTGCCACTTTGTGGTGATGAAGATCATGACAGGGAGGGAGGGTAATCTTCTTGGCCGAAGTGTGGTGGAGAAATGTGGCGGCAGTGTTTATGTACTATGTGACCCTTTTTGTCACCACCATCTCCTTCACTTTCCACACTTACTGGTGCGTCCTTGTCTTCTCTAGTAACAAAAGTGTCACTGTTGTATGCCCCTCCAGCCTCCTGAAGCTATTCTAGGTCCTTATCTGACGTGTCTGAGAGAGCAGGTGGACACACATGACGCCTAGCTCTCAGCATTCGCATCCTTTGGCAGGAGTTTGGCTGGAGTGGAAGATGCAAGGAGCCCAGGGGCTGTGGGAATGGAATTGGATGAGGAGCATCCAGAAGACATTGTACTACACCTGGCCAGGGCGCAGGAGAGACCGAGTCACACTCCAGTTTGGAGGCGGGAGTATGCTAACACCTTTTGGTGACGAGATAAATTGGCGGCTGCTTCAAACAGTGGCGCAAAATCAAGTGCAGCTATAGCCTTCACTCAGTGTTCTTGATCCACACACTTTGTGTCGGATATAACTGTCACCCGGCATCTAAGGGCTAAGCTATGGCTTTCTTCATTGACGTTTACCCTGTCGTTTTGTCAGTGTTTATGACTCTATCAGTAAGAGCTCATGCTTGTGATTTTTAGAGGTACAGTTGGAGACACTTTTTTGCCTATTATTAAATCTTTCGTACTTCTCATTTTTCTTTACTGTGTAAGAGTGCGGATGTTTGTTGCTGATGCCTCTGGGTTGGATAAAGGTGTACTTCCTGAGTCAGACTGACACCAGCAGATCTCTTGCAAAATTCTGCTGGAGAGACAGTTCTATGTGTAAACAGTGTAGTCGTGACACTGGGCAACACATACAAAGGAAACAATATCTGTGTCCTGAAAGACTGTATGAGAGTTAGAGATTCACTGCACTCCATGTGTGTAACATCTAAGCTCCCAGTAAAGCATGCATTAATAATTCGGAGTCTTTATGATGAACCTGAAATCCTGGTAGTAAACCTACGGGCTCGCATCTCACAACTGGCTGCCATTGTTTTCGTCGTTTTTGTTTTTGAAGGCTCCAACATGCTTACATGTGTCGGCCTTGGTCACGTAATGGCGGCTTTCCATGCTGCTCGATCTCTTGCAGCTTCCCTATTCAATCCCTTAACCCACAGGTCACACTCAGTGATCTCGTCCCAGGTCATTTTCGGTCTACCGCTCACTACCCTACCCCTAACATTAACCCATTAGTGGCGAGTTCCTGTGAGAAGGATTTTGCTGGACGGGTACTAAGCGTACCGCCCTCTGCCTATCGGCTCATAGTCGTGAAGCTCATAGGTCCATACTCCAGGGTTCCCTTCTTTATTAAATTTTGAAAATGCCTAGTTCTCTCCATTATATTGGACGCTGGGCACCAATAGGTTAACACTTCTCACTTTCTGTACTAACATTAACACTTCCCACTTTCTGCACCCAATTATCGTCCCCAATCCTCTCCACATGCCCAAATCATCTCAATCTACCTCTCCACATCACAACACCAGTACACTCCAGTCTCGTCCTACCTTTCAACTCTTCCATTGTAAACCTAGCCCCCTCAGGCCTTGCACTCAAGGACGCACTGCACATCCACCTAATCATTGCCATTTCTGTATGTTTGAGCCTGCGAATATCCTCTTCTTTTACTGCCTAGGTCTCACCATAATAATCCTAAATCGAAAGAGGCATCATAAGTTTGTCTCCCAATAAATAATTCTGTTTGTTATGATGCGTTGGGGTGAGGGTGGGGGAGGGACATACCCTTACTGTAAGCACAGTGGAATGGTAGAGCATCTTTGGTCAGTGAAAGTTCAGTACTGGAACAGTATCAGTATTCCATTTGAGACTTCCCTTATTTATTTATTTATTTTAGCCAGGATGTGTGCTATTCTTTTGTACTTATGTATAGAATGATTTTTTTTTTATTGTTTAAATAAAAAAGTAAAAGGTACGTTAAGCCAGATGTCAAAATTATTTCGATAGTGAGAATTAATCTTCGGTATGAAGAGGGACTATTTTGTGTTGTCAAAGTATCCCAAGAACCACAAAAACAAGAAGCAAGTAAGTCCATAATGCTCTCATATATTGTCCCGTGCATTATGTGATGCAGGTATGTAACTAACACACTGAGCTGTTTTCTCACTGGTGTATGAGACTTAGTAAAATACCTCTTCTTTAGTGATTTGCTTTTCATGAATGATGTAGACATAAGCAAATAAGAAGAGCTAGCACTAGGCCAGCTGGCCTATGTTAGGCACCTCCTACAAGAGTGCAACTAAATTACGAGAATAAGAAAAGGAGATCAAAGAAAGGTTTTCCCAGCCCACAAACTCTCCATCAGAAACCAGCAGGAAAAAGTGAGAAGGAACACCACGCGGTACAGAGAAATTGGCGTGGACATATTATAGGAAAGTGAGAAAGGAGAAAGCAGATTATGGAAGTGAAATATTAGTATGTTTCCACCTATTTCCGTACTTAACGGAATTTATCTAGTTCGAAAATAATACTTCTAGTTCTATCCTGTATGCTTACTTTAAGCTGGTTCTGTCCTGTCTGCTCACTCTAAGTACCTTGCTAATGTCTCCTTTACGTATTCCCTTCATCCAGGTAAACACCTCAGTTAAGTCGCCCCATACTCTACGCCTTTCTAGTAAAATCTGCTTCCAAGTGACTGGGTGTGCTAAGCTGACTCCGTTTCTTCTTTGCCCCTGCACAATTGTTGACTCTATACAGGGGTTTTATCCACCCGTGTGTGGAGTACAACTCTCATGTGTGGGGAGGCTCCCCACATACAGCTCTTCTCAATAGGGTGGAGTCAAAGGCTTTTCGTCTCATTAACTCTTCCCCTCTTACTGACTCCCTTCAACCTCTGTCTCTTCGCCGCAATGTTGCATCTTTATCTCTTTTCTATCGCTACTTCAATGGTCACTGTTCCTCTGAACTGTCTGCATGCATTCCTCCACTTCTACGACGGGCGCGTAGCACCCGTCTAGCAGCAAACTCTCACCCTTTTTCTGTCCAACTCTCTAAAGCAAGAGTTAACCGTTACTCCCAGTCCTTCATTTATGCAACAGGTCAACTGTGTAACTGTCTCCCTCTGTCTGTATTTCCTGCTTCCTATGATCTCCAGTCTTTCAAACGCAGTGTGTCCAGGCATCTCGAAATGAATGGATCTTGAATTTGGCTCTCTTTTGTATTTTGTTATTCTCTTGGAAGGAACAGTTTTGCGGGCTCATTGCCTTTGGTTCCTTCTTCCTCACATGAAAAAAGAAGAAGTGAAAATTAAAAAGTTTCAGTCTGTCTTCATATGAAAGGTCCCGGATATCTTGAATAATCATGAATAATTTTTGTCATTCTTCTCTGTACATTTTCTAACGAATATATATCTGCTCAATAGCACGGAAACCAAAATTACCTGGAATAGGTTAAATGTGTCCCTGCTAATGATAGGTAAAGGTGCAATATTACTTTACAGGTCTCATTGCTTACGCTTCGCGAAACAAATCATGACCGTATATATTTGTCTTTAATACACTGTTGTCTTGGTTTACAGTCTCTCTCTCTCGCATTCCGATATATTAAGCGCTTTACTATTAACGTTGTAGCTAGTATTTGCGATGGTCTTGCCCTCATTAAGTATTTTCCATGTTGCCATATATATATATCTATATCTATATCTATCTATCTATCTATCTATCTATCTATCTATATATATAATTGTGGTAGGTGGGGGCGCTCACCATCCACTCACTCGATGTAGTGCTGCTCTCGGGTGTCTGCTCTTTCCTCTCCTCCATCCTTCTTTCCTTCCATCCTCTTCTGTCTTCCTTTCGTTCATTCTTTCCTTGTCCTTCTGCCTATGGGCAACTTTACACTCCTTCTTCTGTCTTTCTTTTCTTCATTCTTTTCTCTTCCTTCTGCCTGTGGGTGACTCAACATTGAGTGACAAGCCAAATGGTTTCCTGTACACCAGGAAACCATTTACTACGCTGGGTGGTAACCATATAACCAAATTTTTGGCGCCTGGTGGTTTAGTGGGTAATTATTGCGCTCCAATCGGATTGAGCCGGTGAAGGTTTATATCCAAGGGATGGTTGGGGTTGACTGCTCGTGTAATGCCACTCAGGGATGAGAGAGGCTGGTCACTCTCATCTTAAATGTCGGGACCAACTGCTTAGCCCCGGGCTTCTACGCTCGACATGGAGCAATGTAGGATTGGATGATATATATATATATATATATATATATATATATATATATATATATATATATATATATATATATATATATATATTATTGTGTGTGTGTGTGTGTGTGTGTGTGTGTGTGTGTGTGTGTGTAATGAGGGAGCTAGTCCTGATTCCTGTGGTACACCGCCAGTTACAAATCCCCAATCGGGCTTAGTACCATTCATTAAAACTTTTCTTCGTCCTTTCAGGCAGAATTCTATCCATTTTAAGATATCGCTGTATACACCATGTGCTCGAACCTTCCTAGCCAATCTTTTCTGTGGAACCCTATTAAAAGCTTTACTAATGTTCGGATAAATAATATCGTAAGCTTTACTGCAGTCTACAATCTCATAGACCGGGAAAAATTATTGTAAGTTTGTGGGGGCAGGATCGTCCTTGCATAAATCCGTGCAGACTTTCATTTATGAGATGAAATCTTTCAATGTTCTCTCTGATATTATTTGCTAAAAATGCCTAGCATTTTACCGTCAACTGATGTTAGACTTATCAGACGATAATTCAAGGTAACTGTTATATCATCCTCTTTAAAAAATGTGTACAACGTTTGCGGTCTTCCACGCCTCTGGAACTTCTAAACATAAAAAGTGGTAATAGCTCTTGGTCGCCGTGGCAACAGCCATTCGAGTCAGGATGAACTGTCCACTCCATCTTGAATGCAATTAAAGGTCAGGGTTAATAACCATGTTTGGGCACACACCATCAGCCGTGAGAGGTACAAGTCAAGGACAAAAGATTGCCTGCTGTTTCATTGCGGCTACTTCAAAACTGTGACACGTTCGTCACTTTCCTCCCTGACGCACCCTGTCGAAGAAAGTCGCCTGCTGGCAGAGAAGCATAACAAACCTCTCGCAGCTTAGAAATATTAGCCAGTAGAGGAAAGTGAGAAACAAATGTGCAATATAAGGGGAACTTGTGTCTCCGTCTGTGCACCGTGCCACGCCAAGCTACGCTACACTACGCTGCACCTTCTGACCCTACCGCAACGCACCACACCACACCGTACTGCATTGCACAACACGTTGCATTACACTACACACCACTACACTACACTGCACTGCACCACACTGCACTACATTATGCTACACTGCACTACACTATGCTACGCCAAACCACACTCCACTTCACCACACCACACCACACCACACCACACCACACCACTCCACAAGTACTATACTGCACTGCACCACACCACACCACACCACACCACACCACACCACTCCACAAGTACTATACTGCACTGCACCACACCACACCACACCACACCACACCACACCACACCACTCCACAAGTACTATACTGCACTGCACCACACCACACCACACCACACCAGGCCACACCACACTGCACTATACTACGCTACGCAACAGTAAACTGTCATCTCACCATACCCATGTTATTGCCTCCTACTGATATGCATCATATCACTCCCACTTATCCCAACCTTCGTAAGTTCTTACCATTTAGTATTTCATGTTTCTCTACTTCCCACTTTGCATGCCTTACCTCTGCCTGCCGTACCATTTCTTACCTCTACCTACCTCCCCATTTGTTCCCTTTACTTGTCTCCCCATTCCCATCCACCCTGCCTTATTCTGTCTCCCTCCCTACTCCCTGCCACTTTGCCTTACCGTTACACTGACGTACTCTATCTGCCTGCCAATTTCCTCCCACCCTTCCTTATCTTTACCTGCCTCACCCCTGCCCTCTCGTGCTTCATAACCCTGTCCTCCGACATTAATCTAACCCACCCTCACATCCTTCGCTATTTCTGTACCTCCTTCCCCCTCTCCCCCATTTCCTGGTATTTAGTTTTTCCTTCACTCTTCACTCTGTCCTTGAAACCATTGGCATTATTATTTACTGCATTTTTGCAACTACTTAACGAACTTCTGGCGAGATTTTTCGCATTGGAATGGTTAGATATAGTCTTCATTAACCATTTCGCAACTGGACATCTCGAAAATAAATTAAAAATGCCTGTAAGCAGCAAGGCAATACATTTCTGTAAAAGTACACTGTCACGGAGGGAAGTGTGAATTTGTGAATTAAGAATGCTGGATGTTACTTGAAAACAGAGACAAGGAATTAACTTGTGAAAATCTAGCAATAAGTTTTGCTTTATGCCGGCGTACTTCGCCGATTCTCTAAGGATGAGAATTTATAAACTTTCTCAACAGTACACAGCAGAGACTAATTACTCACGCGTGCTGTTTTGGTAGTACTGTTAGCCTCTTGAGAAAGTGACTTCACCCCTGACAATCAATAACTAATGTAAATAATAATAAACAGGTTCTTGCCGATGCTTAACTCCTGGCTAGCACAACGGATTTAAATTTGATACAAAAGAACTGGCCTAAGTACCAGTTAAGGATAATGTAAAGAGTTTATGCAAAATAGGAGCGGCAGCTAAAATAAGTTTAATGTGGAGAAATAAAACACGAGTTTAATTACATTAAGCTCAAAGAAAAGAACTGTAAATTTATTGATTACAATGAAATAAATTTACGTTATATGAATCTCAAAAAATGAATTCAAATAACAAGGAGAATACACTCACTCACTCATTCAAAAGCTAAACACACTTAAGCCTAGAAAAACGAACAGAAATACTGGTCAGTGGAGGGGAGCCAAACGAGTAGTCTGGGCGCCTGTGATGAACATCAATACGCTGCTATTCGCTAAGCCCGCTTCACCAATTCACCGTCTAGGTGGAGATTCAGGAACACGCTGTACAACGGAGGTGCTGCTCTATGCTGGGCACAAATGGTCCTACCCTCGAGGCGACTCAAAGCTGACTAAATTCAAACGGGGAAAAGAGGTAAGGGCTTGCCTTGTTTGCCGGAAGCAGGGCGTGGCCTGACTTCAACAGTCAATGGAAAGAAAGTGAACGATATAGGCTCACAATAAATCACTCAGTGAAAGCACTAATGTCGTGGATAAGAATGGTCACTTGTGAAACAGTGACAAATGTTCTGAAAACCATCCCGATCAAAGTGAATACAAGGACGGTTGAAATGAGTGATGCCCAGTGGGAATTCCACTAGAGTTCATGGATTTCTCACTAAAGTATAATGTCACGAATTTATAAATACGCTCGCGCGAATTTGTGACATTATGCCCCATCAAAATCAAATTTTTCTTTAGAAAAATTTTCAATATACATACATATAAATCCTAACTCAGTCACACAAGATTCACTCTGTGGTGTGTGTACTATCCTGCTACAGGAGAAAATCACAGTCGCCCATGAGCATAAAAACCTCGTATTTACGTTAATAGAATCAAGCTTGAGGAAAAAACTCCGTGACGACGTTGAAAAATCCAGTGCTGAGGTCAAACTGAGTGAAAAGCTCACTACATTTACATTAACAACTAATTGTTATGTAGTGTGATGTATGTAATACATGGTGTAGGTGTGACAGTTGTGGTGTAACTGTGCCTACGTGTAAAATTATATAATACATATCAAAAGTAAATAGAGACGACTAGGCAGAAGAGAAGAGGTGGCAGCATGAGGCAGAGACGATCAATTGATCTGCGCGACAAAATTGCTACACCCACAAGCTGCACCTGCGAAAACAATCAAGGTGGAGTATCAAAAGTGTCAGTGCGACAAACAACTTTTATTAAATTACAATTTCTCTCTCTCTCTGCCTAGCAGTCAGTATATATGCTACAAAGAGTACGCTCTAGCCGAAAATTTTAAGTGACAGCCAAGCTTTGTACATTCAAGGTCGCCATTATTTTCGTATTGGATACATTATTAACCGGGAAACGTGGTCCCAGGACAGAATCTCAAAGGACCCTTACAGTTTACTGGTTATACCCTAAACCTACACATACAATTAACATTGGCAAGCTGAGAATTCCTACGCAATCTCGGGCAGGTCACATTTTAACACCCACCGTGGGTGTGAACACTCATGTGGACAATGTGCATTCTTCGGGAATCCTCAGAGAGGCCCACAGCTCGAGACACCACAAGGTAATTCAAACACAGCCTCGGATTGTCCTGACTGAGGGTTATGTGGTTTGTCCTTGCCCTGCTGCTGCTTGAAATACCGGTACTGCTGCTGGTTAGGGTTCTGCTTGTTGTACAACTTCCACTCAGGTTTCTGGGTGTTTTGCCCCTTGTCCTTCTTTTGCAGTTTGTTTGGACCTTGGCCATTATTCTGGGAACGGCCTTGTTGCTGGGGTTCAGTCTGAGATGGTTTCCCTGATTTGTCAGCTTTCCTGTTCCAGGGGGTTGCTTACGAGTTTGATACCCATAAGCAGTGAAGAATGCATCAGCCTTCTCCACCATTTGGCTGGCATCCCTTACCTGGCAAATCTTATGCTGAGCCATAAGCTCAGCAGGCCACGACTTTTCTAGCTGCATGTGCAGTATAAGGTCAATTATCCCCTCTTGCGTGGGAGGAGTTTCATCTTTCTCCATCCACTCATCTAAGTAAGCAGTAAGCTGATCAAGAAACTGAACGGCAGTCTCCTTTTCTTGTAGACGCGCCCTCATAAACTGACTCCTGGCGTCGTCAACTGTGAGACCATACGCTTTGACGAGTGCGGCCTTCATCATGTCATACGTGAGATTGTCTCCACGAATTCTGTGGAGAATATCGAGGGCAGGGCCCTCAAACAAACTAAGAAACTAGAGCCGCTTAGCTGCCTCATCCAGCTGGTGCAGCTGAGCCATGTCTTCGAAACGAGCTATGAATGGCTCAATTCGCTTGCCTTCCTTGTATGGAGGAAGCTTGATGTGTGGAGTCGCCAGAACATGTGTAGGGAGAGCGCTCGTGGAGCTTGAGTTAGCTGCACCAGATGTGTCTGAAGCCAAGGAGTCTTGCTTGAGCTTCAGCATCTCAAGTTCATGTTTCTCACATGCCTTGTGCTCGGCACGTTCGTGTTCTCGTTCTCTCTTTCATTGTTCTCGCTCATATTCACGTTGTTCTCGCTCATATTCGCGTTCTCTCGCGTTGTTCACATTGTTATTGCTCGTCTTCATGTTGTTCTCGCTCGTGTTCTCGTTCTCTCTCACGTTCCTCACGCTGAATTCGATGCTGTTCACGAGCATCATTCTCACATTGCTGCTCGTAACTAAACCGTGAGAACACGTACTCCTTTATTTGTTCGGGGTCTGTAAGCCCCATATCTTTGGCTTCCTGTACATATATATTACCAGCCATAATGCTAACTCAACTAAGGCTGAGTAGACTAAAGACTGAGTACTGACTGCTGTTTTGCAGAGAAATGCCAATAATCAAGAGAAAAGAATATAGGCACAGGTTGGTGGTGGCCAGTTTTATCTAGTTAAACTGGTAAAGAAAGAAAATTTAAAAAAACAACTGACTGACAAATCTGTTACGTAAAATTAATAGAAATGAATCAATAACCACCAGTAAGATAGTGCCTATAGACTTTAATGATAAATACCTAGGTGTGAGTGAGTTAGTATTATCTCGTTAATAACTTTAGAGCTAGGAGTTAGTATCCTGGCAAGGCTGCCAGATGTCACGGGGGGATATGTGAATTTGTGAATTAAGAATGCTGGATGTTACTTGAAAACAGAGACAAGGAATTAACTTGTGAAAATCTAGCAGTAAGTTTTACTTTATGCCAGCTTACTTCGCTGATTCTCTAAGGACGAGAATTTATAAACTTTCTCAACAGTACACAGCAGAGACTAATTACTCAAGCGTGCTGTTTGTTAGTACTGTTAGCCTCTTGAGAAAGTGACTCCATCCCTGACAATCAATAACTAATGTAAATAATAATAAACAGGTTCTTGCCGATGCTTAACTCCTGGCTAGCACAACGGATTTAAATTTGATACAAAAGAACTGGCCTAAGTACCAGTTAAGGATAATGTAAAGAGTTTGTGCAAAATAGGAGCGGCAGCTAAAATAAGTTTAATGTGGAGAAATAAAACACTAGTTTAATTACATTAAGCTCAAAGAAAAGAACTGTAAATCTGTTGATTACAATGAAATAAATTTACGTTATTTGGACCTCAAAAATGAATTCAAAATAACAAGGAGAATACACTCACTCGCTCATTCAAAAGCTAAACACACTGAAGCCTAGAAAAACGAACAAATACTGGTCAGTGGAGGGGAGCCGAACGAGTAGTCTGGGCGCCTGTGATGAACATCAAAACGCTGCTATTCGCTAAGCCCGCTTCACCAATTCACCGTCTAGGTGGAGATTCAGGAACTCGCTGTACAACGGAGGCTCTGCTCTATGCTGGGCACAAATGGTCTTACCCTCGAGGCGACTCAAAGCTGACTAAATTCAAACGGGGAAAAGAGGTAGGGGCTTGCCTTGTTTGCCGGAAGCAGGGCGTGGCCTGACTTCAACAGTCAATGGAAAGAAAGTGAACGATATAGGCTCACAATAAATCACTCAGTGAAAGCACTAATGTCGTGGATAAGAATGGTCACTTGTGAAACAGTGACAAATGCTGTGAAAATCATCCCGATCAAAGTGAATACAAGGACGGTTGAACTGAGTGATGCCCAGTGGGAATTCCACTAGAGTTCGTGGTTTTCTCACTATAGTATAATGTCACGAATTTATAAATATGCTCGCGTGAATTCGTGACATACGCCTTGTTATTAGAGGGATCAATACTTCCTTTTCCAACTTATCCCCTCTCCCTCCATCTTTATCTCTTCTGTAGACCTTGTCTCCTACTACACCTTGACTTCCCCTTTACTATATCCCACCATCCACTTCCCCCCCACCACCACATTGTCCCCCCTTCACTTCTCCCTCGCCACCTTGTCCCCTTCCCCTCCATTTCTCTCTCTCTCTCTCTCTCTCTCTCTCTCTCTCTCTCTCCTTTTCTTCCTGTTTCCTTCCCTTGTCTCACATCTCACCCTTACTCCATATACTGAAACTTAACCATCATCACCAATATCATCACATATTTTCCAGTGAAATCCAGAGAACAAGAAAAAAGCTCATAGGAGGAGAAGGCTTCACCTGTGCATCTATCAGTCAGGGTAAGTGGAAAATTGTCTGGCTTCCTCAGACTCTCCTCATGAAGTCATTTTATGGCACGTTCAGAATCGAGCATGCCCTAACTATACCTTAACCCCATTTGCAGCCGAATACAACACATGTCTTTACTGTGATGGTTATTATTATAAACAAGTACGAAAGTACTAGATGCCGGAGCTTCAGGGCCCATCAGTTAATGACCTGCCTCGTGGTATGATGTAGTGTGGTGTGGTGTGGTATGGTATGGTGTGGTGCTGCTTCGCTAAAGTCGCTTAAGTCTGCGGAAGTGAAAATCCCCATGTCGGAAAAACGTTAGGGCCGCTCCCAATATCTTGCGAGAAGGATCACTTTGCTTCCCCGCGCATCTTCGTGACGTCAGGCGGTACCCTTCTTGTGGGTAGGGGTTACCATACAGAGAAAAGAAGTGGATGGGTACTGCGAGAAATTACCACAATCTGAGAACTATTTTGTCGCCCTTGCCAGCATTGTAATATAACTTTTATTATTCGTAATCCTACTACTGTTACTGATTACATCCTGATTTATCGGTTCAGTATTTAAAACTTGATAAGCACAGTATATGAACTAACACAGTTTTTCTGAATTCATCACTATTTGTACCAGTCTTGTTCATAGGGGTGATGGGCAAATATTATTGCTACTCATTCCTTAGTGTTAACATTTTTCATCATTACATTCGTCAGTACTATGAACACAACTCTTATCATTATCATCATCATCATCACCATCACAGTCACTACCATAGCTCCCTCAACGTCTACAAATTTTTTTTTCACACGTATTTCCGACAAATAAGGCCGCTTAAGACGTTATAAAGTACCATCATCATCATCATGAGTACTGCTACCACTGTCATCATCATCACATTAATAATCACTACCATCACTATCATCATCATGGCATCACTACCGTAATTCCTTCAGCTTCTGCAGTGTACCTGTCTTTAGGCAGATAAGACTGCACAGGGCACTTCAAGCACAAAATATCGTCATTATCATCACCATAAAAATTTTGATCTCCATTATAATCACCACCACCATCATCGCGAGTAGAGTATCTCACTAAACCTTGGCCATTCTTAAAGATGCTTCCGCCTCGAAAAATTCCACGAGTGGGTTATGGTGGTCAGCCGAAGGGCAGCTTCAGTCTGCAGTTCACCAGGTTTACGTCCAAATGAGCCTTATGCTTAATACTTTTACATACTGTATTTCTCTTAGAGTACAGTTGGGGATAGAAATAGTGATCCAGTTTTGTTTCACTTCCGCTTGTCAAGTTTCATCTGCTGACTAATATTCCTAAGCTCAGAGAAGCTTGTCATGTTTCTCTGCCCATAGATGATCGTCTTTAGTTTCATGCGTCAGGGAGGAAAGTGACGCTCATACCATGACAGTTTCAAACTGTGACATTTTTCGTTTTACTCTTGCTACAGTCAGACTATTTTAATTAGCTTATGATTTTTTTTTTGGAACTGGAGCGGTTAGATGTAGCCTTCATTAACCCTATCACTTCGGATCTCCCCTGAGATGAATAAAATTGTTGGGATGTAGCAAGAATAAACTGAATTATTATGCCTCCATTGTGAAAGGTTTAGTGTGAATGCGACATAGTAGCAAAGAAGGCGAACTTTTTACATGAACACTCTCAAGAGTGGCTGAACTACTACAATAAGATAAGGATAGCAAAGAAGAATGCTCTCCCCCATCCCCCAAACCCTCATGCCGAATCCGACGGGAAAAAGTGTGAAGAAATATCATTCAGTTTAGGAAAACCGTCACTGACATTTTATAGCAAAGTGCAAAAGTAGAAAAGATAATATTTACTAAAACATGAAAAGGAAAAAGAATGAATTAGCACCATTTATTAGATTCTTTTTATATTCAACTCTTACTTGTCATGTTAGCTAGACAGTGCATGAAAGTCTCAGTGGAAGGGGGAGCAACTACATCACTCGGTTGTTTATTTCATTCGTTCACTACTGTTGCCAAACCAGTTTTTACCCGTCTCCTAACTAAAACGGAAATCTAGTTTGAAACCATTATTTCGAGTTCTATCCTGTATGCTCGCTTTAAGTACCTTTCTAATATCTCCCTTATTTATTCTCTTCATGCACGTAAACACTTCAATTTAATCTCCCCTTACTCTACGCCTTTCTGGTGAGTGGAAATTTAAAATTTTAAGTTTGTGTTCATATGAGAGGTTTCGAACATCTTGTATCATTTTTGCTATTCTTCTCTGTACATTTTGTAATGACTTTATATCCATTCTGTAGTATGGACACTAAAATTGCATATCACACTCTAAATGTGACCTTACTAACGCTAGGTAGAGTTGCAGTATTACTTTGAATGTCCTATTGCTCACGCTTCCCGAAATAATTCCTATGACGGCTGTATTTCTCTCATTAATATACTGTTACCTTGGTTTGAAGTCTTTACTAACCATGACTCGTAGATCTCACTCGCATTCAGATTTATTAATTTCTTTATTATTTAAGCAGTAGCCATATCTCCTATTTAGGTTGTATCTAATATATCTGATGGTCTTGCCCATGTTAAGTATTTTACATTTTTCCACATTAAAATCCATTTGCCAGTCTTTAAACCATGTAGACAATATATCGAGATGCTTTTGATGGTTAACACAGTTATCATTTGTGTTAATGATATGCCCTCTTGGTGTATCATCTGCAAAGTTGTTAATATTGCTAGTGATTCCTAAATCTAGATCATTTATATATATAATAAATAATAAGGGACAGAATAATGATCCCCGAAACTGACAGTCTATTTATCTATAGCCTGATGCCAGAATTCCATAAGGAATGGCCGTTTGTCTTTGAGTTCAATGTTTTACGGGAAGAGACAATAACCCTCCACTAGAGACCCTATAGAAAGAGAAACTGGACAGCCGGCGTGTTGTTTCAATGAATGGATGTTTGCTGGGCACCACTTAAGTACGTATGAGGATCAGTGATCACTGCTAGATAACACCAGCCACTTAACTGCTTTTCATATTTTATGGCCTGGTTTCGAACATCTGTTACGCAGTCTTTGCACAAAAGGTACTTTCTTGTTAAGAAAAGTCGTATAAAAATGAGATTTTCCTCATTGCATCAGCTAGGCTAATTTCGAAGCTTATGAAGATCTTGGATGAGCTGCTAGACGATGCTAGATCGTTTAACACCATCAGTGTTTACTTATTTTGCCCGCAGTTTTTAAGTTTGATGGAGTTTTGGTTGAAAATAAATACTATTGTTCTTCACGATATCCATCATTGTCTTTCCATCAGGATATTATCTAGGCTTACCCCCTTATGTGGATGTGGGCCAAAGACAGGTAAAATAAATGAAACTTGCCTATACCTCATACCAATTAATCTGGCAAGGCATGTATGGCAACACTGTTCCCTTCGAGATTCTGATTGGTTGGAGGTGTTTGTTTGATTTCGTTTTTGCTTAAACCGATACTCTATTATCAGATGTGATACTGAGTTTGTCGACAATACAGTCGTAAAAAGCAATAAAAAAAAAAATCCGTTATATACCGTACTTAACAACAATGAAATTTTCATAGGAAGATAGAGATATGAGTCAGCAAAGTATTATAACAGCCCAAGTCAAGGTCAGCATTCGAACAATTCCTTTATGTCTCCGACACTTCTTAATATAACAGAAAAGTAAGGAAACATACTTAATCTAAGCGTTGGTATAACACACATTTAAATTATGAGATCAGTCCGCATTCTTAAATCGTGCCACAATACTGAATAATTAAAAATGCTAATGAAAAGACGAGTCGCGACAATCAAAGTAGGCTAAAGAAAAACTGTTTCATTATATCTTCTCTATTATCACAGTATGAACTGATCTTAAAATTTAAATGTGTTATACCAACGCTTAGATTAAGCATGTTTCCTTAATTTTCTGTTATATGACGGAGTGTGGGAGACATAAAGGAGTTGTTCGAATGCTGACTTGACTTGGACTTATAATACTTTGTTGACTCATATCTCTATCTTCCTATGAAAATTTCGTTGTTGTTAAGTATATAACGGATTTTTTTTATTGCTTTTGACAATTGTATTGTTGACAAACTCAATGTCACATCTGATAATAGATTATCGGTTTAAGCAACAACGAAATCAAGCAAACACCTCCAGCCAATCAGAATCTCGGCGGGAACAGTGTTGCCATACATGCCTGGCCAGATTAATTGGTATGAGGTATAGCACTGCAGATGACACACACTCACAGATCAGCTTGGTCTCTTCACCTTAATACCCCACAATTTCTTTCTTGCTGGATCACAAGGGAGTCGGAAAAGTCGCATAGAAGCTTCATCAGTGTTACTGCACCCAAAAGCACCACAAGCAAACCAATAATCAGGACATAAAGGCACCAGTAAAAGAACACAGCACCACGCATTTTGCGGCTACCAACAGTCTGGTTTATCAGCATTATAATTCGGCGATTATCTCGGTGTTTACGTGTACCTTTAAGTATAATCCGTATATACAGATGAAGAGTAAAACGGAAATATTGAGTAGCTCAAATATACAAAATACACTACAATTCTAGTGCCATTTTGTTGATCAACCAGTCATGAATTACAGCAAGTGACAAAATGTATTTTAGACACTCAGGCTGAAGGCGTTTGAACCACAATGCCACCATGTCAACTGACCAATCAGCGAACAGCTGATAATACTAGCTGTCCAGTCTCTCTTTGTGTAGAGTCTCTACCCTCCGCCAACCTACTTGTTGACATGTAGGGAACATGTGGTTGGTTATGCCCACTATCGTAAATGTTTTCTTGGCATACAGGAAACCATTAGGTTTGTCACTCAACGTAAAGCTACTTGAAAAGGAATGAAGAGTAATGAAAAGTGACAGGAATATGGGAGAAATGAGGACTGACTTGGTACCATTTAATAAAAGACACTGCTTTCGTCCTTTCCATTCTTTTTAAAGGAGTGACATATCAGAGGAATGACACTTCAAAGGAGTGACAAAAATACTGTATCAGAGGAATAACATTTTGAAAATCATGAAAAATATCTTAAATGAGTGACAAATCGAATGTATCTACGTGGCATTGGTGGACATAGCAACAACCCCGATAGCTGTCATGGTAAAAGTACTTTTGTGGATATTATACAACTCCCTCTCACAAGTGTATGCCACAAACACTATAAAGGTATGGAGAAGCCAGTGACCATTTAAGATCCAAGATTCGCTTGCAGTGAAAGAGATATAAAGACCAGTAAAAATCCATTTCAGCCCACAGGGTTGGCACAGGTGCAGAGAGTGAGAGCTGGTATCCGTTGTAATGCTACGGCCAGAAAATGGGAAATAAGACAGTTAGCAGTCACAACTAAAATAAACTGATATTGCCAGAAAGGATAGTCTTAGCCCTGTCTTGGTGGCATGCAGACGTGTGTGCCCCCCCTGGGCTATCCTCCCTACTCGTTGTGCAGTGTTAGTAACATTAATACCCAGCAAGGTCAGGGTTATGGGTAAGGGGAAGCACAAAGCAAAACTTAAGCAGGGGTGCCAGCCCCCCCCCCCAGTACTACAACACAAACTACCTACAACCAGTGCTGCCCCCCCCCCCCCCCGACTGCCATATGCCATCGCACACACTTCCCTCCAGACACTGATGCCCCCCATATTTCAGCCTCAGCTGTTGGTGATCCTGCTGCATCCAACGAACCTACTACTGGAACAATTAAACGCATCAAGCTCGATGGTGCTCGTGGTGAAGATGATGATAGTGCCTCACACTTCCCAACTAGGGGGCGTGCTGAACTGGCGGTTGCCGACCCCAGCATCCCGGTGCCAAGTGCCAACCACCCAGAATGACCCTTTGCCACAAATTCACACCCCTCTGCCATGAATTCACACCCCTCCAGCCCTGATGACCCAGCCTCTACCCTCACCACCAGCACACCTCCTGTGTCCCCATACCCTCCTCCCTGGCCCCAGCTCCCTCCAGTCATACCACAAGACCAATATGTGCACCTGGCATTCCACTCCACATGCGCACCTGTTGTTCATGGCATCTGGCACCAGCATGCATCCATTCATCACCTTATCACTTGACACCCTGAAGCTATTCGCCTTACGTCTCCTGCACCTCCTAGCATCTCTGTCGGCAGTTAGTTTTTCCGATCTCATCCAAACCCTAACAACTGAGGGGCTTTATAGAGTCAGATTTGTATTTCATGATGCCCTTCTTTGACCGAAAAAACTACCAGAGTACCTAGTCAAATGCCCGGCAGCTGACTGTGCTGTAACAGTCCTATGCAACATATCAGGTGTCAACTGGGCACATTGCCTGTACAACTCTTTGGAGACATCCAACAACGTCCCATCGTTGTATGGGAAGGAGAGGACTGCCCCCTCCCAGCTTCTACTACTATCTCCTCCTTCCCCTCTGTATCTTCATAGAAGCCACACCATCACAGGCCTTGTGTTACCACTGTTATGAGACCGGCCACATCTCATGTTATTGCCAGTCTGCAGAATGGTGTGGTCTGTGCAGTGGCCCCCATTCAACCACAGCCTGCCCTGTCAGGCACTGTGCTACCGTTCACTCTCCAAATCCCTGTGCTCCTGACCCCCACTCACCTGAGTTCCCGGAACTGCCCTTACCATCCATGCCACCAACCCCCACTGACCCCATGGCTGCCCACCGTCATCTCCTACAGTCACCGCTGTTTCAGGGTCCCCGGTGTGGGCGTGAGGACGTCGCTGCTTGGCACCTGGACTGCCCAAGTTGTCACTCAGCCTGCTGTGTCCCTTTCCCCATTGCCATCCCTGCTCTTAATCATCAACCGATACACCCTCCCTCCTCTGGCTCTACATCATCCCCCCTCAGCCCCTGCCCCTCCCCGTGCCCTGCCACAAGCTGCTCCCCCCTCCCCCCCCTCAACCCCTGCTCCACCCATCAGACCATCAACTGCAGCTCCTGGAACAACAGTATGAGGAAGTACACAATCTTCTTTGGCGTGCACTCTCTCACCTTAATATTCCTTCTCTGTCTACCTCATAGCTCCTACAAATCAACTTCAATGTACAGTCACGCGTACTAATTTCTGCTCAGGGGTTACCCCTTCCTTCCCCCCTCTACCCTGGACAGAGGGAAGGGGGGAATTGCGAACAAGTCTACCCCGCCTTCTGCCCCCAACTTCCCCACCCTCCACCTCCAGCTGCCAGTTACTGATTAGACGCAAATTTTCTCATGTCCTGTAAACATGACTAAACTGTCGTCGCACACGCTTTCAACGGCCAAGAGTTGGACTATATTTTTAGAATAAATTATTACCGTATTGAACTGCATTCTCAAATTGAAAATATTCACCATCATTGTAATCCAGTGTCGTCAGCTGCACAATTCTGGGTTCCAGTACTTACCTTTTCACTTCCTCCAGCTCTCTCTCTCTCTCTCTCTCTCTCTGAATTGACTTTTCCCACTCACTTTCTTTTTAAATTTATATAACTTTCTCTTTGCTTCTCTCCCCCTCTCCCCCTTCTCTCTCGTTCTTTGTCTTAAGTCTTCCCCGCCTCTCACCCCTCCCCTCCCCCCATCTTAGACCTGATCAGCAGTCAGTTACACCGTCACCGCTCCTTCGTATATCGTGTGCAGGCAACATTTATCACACACACTTAGGTCAGATGTATGGAAAGCTAATTTTTATATAATTATATATATAATTGTATTTCTCATTATGTGCCAAGTTCAAATAGAGAACACCAGACCAATATTCGTAATTTTTATTAGAGTGACCGTTCCACTTCACATAGCTGGGTAGCTGGGCTTATACATTGCACACACACACACACACACACGACTTAAATTTTGCACTGACAGCGTGGCGACTACAAATATAGTCATTCTAACAACTGGATCTGCTGGCTCCAAACCATTCATGTCCCAGTCAAACTCCTCATTCAATAACCGGTTATTGAATGAGGAATTTGACTGGGACATGGATGGTTTGGAGCCAGCAGATCCAGTTGTTAGAATGACTGTATTTGTAGTCGCCACGCTGTCAGTGCAAAATTTAAGTCGTGTGTGTGTGTAATTCACCGGGTCGGTCAGGATCACTTGATGGTCGTGATCGTCAGCTTTTTACCCTCACAGAAGGGAGCTGAGAGCTCATATAGTCCGATCTAAGGGCAAGGCTGTGACCTTCACACACGCACACACCCGTCCCCTTGCTCAAGGGGGACAGTAACCACCCACTTCGTCAGTGAAACTTTTCGCAAGCTGAGCGAGGCTCGAACTCCCATCTACCAGATGGCAAGCGAGAACGTTACCACTGTGCCAGCGGTGTGTGTGTGTGTGTGTGTGTGTGTGTGTGTGTGTGTGTGTGTGTGTGCAGTTTATAAGCCCAGCTACCCAGCTATGTGAAGTGGAACGGTCACTCTAATAAAAATTACGAATATTGGTCTGGTGTTCTCTATTTGAACTTGGCACATAATGAGAAATACAATTATATATATAATTATATAAAAATTAGCTTTCCATACATCTGACCTAAGTGTGTGTGATAAATGTTGCCTGCACACGATATACGAAGGAGCGGTGACGGTATAACTGACTGCTGATCAGGCCTAAGGTGGGGGGAGGGGAGGGGTGAGAGGCGGGGAAGACTTAAGACAAAGAACGAGAGAGAAAGGGGAGAGGGGGAGAGAAGCAAAGAGAAAGTTATATAAATTTAAAAAGAAAGAGTGAGTGGGAAAAGTCAATTGAGAGAGAGAGAGAGAGAGAGAGAGAGAGCTGGGGGAAGTGAAAAGGTAAGTACTGGAACCCAGAATTGTGCAGCTGACGACACTGGATTACAATGATGGTGAATATTTTCAATTTGAGAATGCAGTTCAATACGGCAATAATTTATTCTAAAAATATAGTCCAACTCTTGGCCGTTGAAAGCGTGTGCGACGACAGTTTAGTCATGTTTACAGGACATGAGAAAATTTGCGTCTAATCAGTAACTGGCGGCTGGAGGTGGAGGGTGGGGGAGTTGGGGGCAGAAGGCGGGGTAGACTTGTTCGCGATTCCCCCCTTCCCTCTGTCCAGGGTAGAGGGGGGGTAACCCCTGAGCAGAAATTAGTACGTGTGACTGTACCTCACACCCCTGCTGTTGTCCCTGCTTCTTCCCTCCCTCCCGTCTCACAACCACTCAACCTTGTCCCTCCACCTGTGTCCCAGTCTCACCCTTTCACACAAACCTCCTCTGTCTGTATTCCCTCACCCACTCCTTTCCCCCATACATCCTCTCCTCTCGGCCACCCCCTCCCTTCTCCCACCCTCCCCTTACCTCCCTCTCTCATGGCAACTGCACATTTGGGACCCCTCTCTCTACTACCTCCCCACCCACCCTCCTCTTCCTTTCCCCTGTTTCCCCAACCACCCATTCCCCAACCCTCTCATGACAATTCTCTGTCTCCCCCCTTGTCCTAATGGCTCCCAAACCCAGACACTACAAAATTTTACCTTGGAACATAAGGAGCATCCACCGCTGCCTGGCTGACCTTTCTCTTTATCCTTCACCTCATCACCCTGCTGTTATTTACCCTCAGGAGGCTTTCCCTCACTCTCGTGAACTCAGACCCCCACCCAGGCTTCAGGGATACCACTGCTATCATACCCATTCTGGCCAAGGCCTGAATGTGGAGTAGACTGTAGCACCAGTCGAGCAGGGCAGTACTCCCAAGGTGGATGGAAAGCTGATGACAGGGAGAGCTGGAGCTCCCGTTTCATCAGCCCTCGGGACTAGGTCCCGACCATCCCCCTTTGCTGAACTTTTTCAGCGTCTCAGTAATACAGAGAGTAGACCAGCATGCTCTCCAATACAAGTTTCTCCAACTATCAACACCAAACTACATGCACAGTACACACCACATTTTTAAAAATTTTTAAAAATGGCGTCGAAAAACATAGCCTCGGAGTCCCCAGGGGGGGGGGGGACCATAAATGCCCCCACCTTCAGCCCCTCTCCCAGTGACGACTCAAGGTGCCTGGAACCACTGTCTGACTCCTTCTTCATTTCTGCAACGTTCGTGGCCTTTCCTCTAACTTTCGCTCTGTTGAGCACCACCTCTCCTTTAAACCTCACCTTCTTTTCCTAACTGAGACTCAGCTGTCTCAGGCAACTGACGGCAAACCCTTTTCTGTATCCTCCTACTTTCTCTATTCTCATTTCAAAGCCAAAGGTGGCTGTTGTGTATATATACACAACAACTTATCTTGCTCTCGTGTTCCTGAACTCGATTCTTCTGAATTCTCTACACTCTGGCTTCGGCTTTCCTGTCATTCTCTGACTAAATATATCTGTGCTGTTTACTTATCTCCTAATTCTACTATCAAAAATTCTTTGACTATCTTACTTCTACGATGGAACACATTTTATCCATCTCTCCTTTCTCTGAAATCTCCATTCGTGGAGATTTCAATGTTCACCACCACCTTTGGTTCTCCTCTCCTTTCACTGATCCACCTGGTGAACAAGTCTACACCTTTTCTATCCTTAATGACCTAGAGCAGCTTGTACGGCACCCTACCCGTATCCCTGACCACCTTGGAGAGACCTCCAACATACTTGATCTCTTCCTTATAACTAATCCTTCTGCTTACACTGTTAATCTTTTCTCTCCGTTGGGCTCCTCCAATCATAACCTTATCACCTTAACCTGTCCTATCGCTCCGGTACGGCCTGCAGACCCTCCAAAAAAACGTCGTCTCTGGCACTTTGGAGCTGTGGATTGGGAGGCCCTCAGGCAGTACTTCTTTGATTTTCCCTGGAATGATTATTGCTTTCATGACCATGAGAAATACACTGAGGTGGTTTGGACATGTGGAGAGAATGGAGAATGAAAGACTGACTAAGAGGGTGTATGTAGGTGAGGTGGAGGGAGGGAGAGGGAGGGGTAGACCGAGGATGAGGTGGAGGGATGGAGTTGAGAGGTATATGAGGGAGGGGGGGTGAGTTGGGGGGAGGGGAATCAAATGGTGGGTGACAGAGTGACTTGGAGGCGTTTTGTCTGCGGCCACCCTTTGCGGGATTAGGGCGTCGGGCTATAGATAGATAGATAGATAGATGACCATGAGCCATCTGGGTGTGTCTTGCGCATTACGGAGGTTACTCTCTCGGGCATGGAAGCATACATTCCTTTCTCATATCCTTTGACTAACACAAGAAAGCCTTGGTATAATCACGCTTGTTCTAACGCTGTCCGCAACAAGGAGAGGGCTTTAAAAAGGTACCGGAGTCAACCCACCCCTGAATCACATGTTTTATACATTTCTGCTTGGAATCATGCTAAGTCTGTTCTTCGCTCTGTTAAAATAATTTCATCCGTACGAAATGTTCTCAACTCTCCAACTCAAACTCTTCCCGCTCCTTCTGGCACCTTGCCAAAAACCTTTCTAACAACTTTACCTCATCATCCTTCCTCTTCTTTTCTACTCTGATGGCTCTGTAGCTATTTCTTCTACTGATAAAGCAGATCTCTTCGCTCAGACTTTCTCCTCCAATTCCACCTTAGACGATTCCGGTGCTGTTCCTCCATCACTTCCCCCCTCTGACTTCCTCATGGCTAACATTAAAATTTCTTCAGCTGATGTATTTTCTGCCATTGGTGGCCTCAGTACTAATAAGGCATATGGGCCTGATGGAGTCTCTCCTGTTGTTCTCAAGAACTGTGCTTCTGTGCTTACACCCTGCCTAGGCAAACTCTTTCGCCTTTGTCTGTCAACTTGTACCTTTCCTTCTTGCTGGAAGTTTGCTCTCATTCAGCCAGTCCCAAAGAAGGGTGACCATTCCCAACCCTCTAACTATCGCCCAATTGCTTTGACGTCCTGTATCTCAAAAGTTTTTGAGTCTATTCTTAATAGAAAAATTTTAATGCATCTTTCCTATCACAACCTTCTTTCTGGTCGTCAGTATGGGTTCCGTCAGGGATGCTCCACTGGCGATCTTCTCACCTACCTTTCAGACTCCTGGTCATCCTCCTTTCGGGACTTTGGCGAAAGCTTTGCCATTGCATTTGACATCTAAAGGCTTTCGATCGAGTCGGGCATAAATCTTTAATTTCCAAACTGCCCTCTTACGGTTTCTATCCTTCTTTCTGTGCCTTCATCTCTAGCTTCCTTTTTGGTCGTTCTATAGCCGCTGTTGTAGACGGCTATCATTCTTCTCCTAGATCTATTAACAGTGGTGTTCCTCAGGGTTCTGGCCTATGACCGACTCTCTTCCTTTTATTCATCAATGACCTTCTAAGCTGTACATCTAATCATATCCACTCATACGCTGATGACTCCACCCTTCACCTTTCCATTCGATTCCCACAACGTCCATCTCAGCAGTTACTTCAGCAGGCAAGGGATGAGGCTATGGCACACCTAATGTCTGACTTGGCTCGTATCTCTGACTGGGGTAAAAATAATCTTGTTGTTTTTAATGCATCTAAGACTCAGTTTTTGCACCTATCAACCCAACAAAATCTTCCACAGGTATACCCACTTATGTTTAATAATACTTAACTTAATCTTGCATCATCCTTGAACATGCTTGGGGTTTCATTTGCTCGGGACTTGTCTTGGAAAGATAATATTACATCTCTTGTAAAATCTGCTTCCAAACGATTTGGTGTGCTAAGCCGACTCCGTTCCTTCTTTGCCCCTGCACAATTGTTGACTCTATACAGGGGTTCTATCCGCCCCTGTGTGGAGTACAACTCTCATGTGTGGGGAAGCTCCCCACATACAGCTCTTCTCAATAGGGTGGAGTCAAAGGCTTTTCGTCTCATTAACTCCCCCCCTCTTACTGACTCCCTTCAACCTCTGTGTCTTTGCCGCAATGTTGCATCTTTATCTCTCTTCTATCGCTACTTCAATGGTCACTGTTCCTCTGAACTGTCTGCATGCATTCCTCCACTTCTATGACGGGCGCATAGCACCCGTCTAGCAGCAAACTCTCACCCCTTTTCTGTCCAACTCTCTAATGCAAGAGTTAACCGTTACTCCCAGTCCTTCATTTATGCAACAGGTCAACTCTGGAACTGTCTCCCTCTGTCTGTATTTCCTGCTTCCTATGATCTCCAGTCTTTCAAATACAGTGTGTCCAGGCATCTCGAAATGAATGGATCTTGAATTTGGCTCTCTCTTGTATTTTGTTTTTTTCTTGGAAGGAACAGTTTTGCGGCTCATGGCCTTTGGTTCCTTCTTCCTCACATAAAAAAAAAAAACATTCGTCACTCTATTCCTCACACCCTCATTGCCAAATCACCTGCCTCTTCTCAGTCCTCCCTCTTTCACTTCTTTCACTTCACTGTCAACGATGCCTCTTTGTATATATGTAACGTCTGCCTCAGTCCAGCTGGTGATGACCCTACCACTTAACCTACCCCCCATTCCTCACCTGTCTTTTACCTGGGCGGTTTTAATGCCCCTCATTAGTCTTTTGGTGGTTCCTGTGTTTCTCCTGCTGGTCATCATCTCCATGACTTTTGCCAGTAATCATCATCTGCAACCTTTCCCCAGTCCTCGTCCCACTCATGTTGCGGGAGGCTATCTCGATCTCGTCCTTGGTAGCAGCGTGGTACAACATGCTGTCACCATTGACACTGTTCCTACACTTATCTTCAACCACAATGCCATCCTTGCCACATATTCCATTCCCATCCTGCACTCTCAGCACCGCCATGCCAGGAAAGATTAAGATCCCTATTCTGCTGCAACCCACTTTCAAGTACGTGCTTACCACCTGGTTTACCAGTCATTCTTTCACCACATCAGTTGAACTTTGCACCTCCCTAATTAGTGTATTACAGACCTATGATCATTACGTGGTGCAAGTAAACCACACAAAAACCTCTTCCTGCTAGGCTGGGGGTTGGGTATGGGATCACTGTCTACATGACAGTGAGGAGGACATGTGGCGAGAGGCGGCTGTGTACCGCACTGACCCTACTGCTGACAACCTTCATTCCTATCTCATTGCAGCCAAGTCCTCCCTTGACCTCAGACACTGTCCGTCAGGAGTATTGACATGGCTTTCTCCAGCATATTAATGCACACACTCCTCAGTCTAAGGTTTAGCGGCTAGTTATCAGAGTTGTTCAGTCACGTGAATCTCCCTCCCCTCCTCTCCACCACAATCCTGTGAAATATGCCAACAGCCTAGTTGACAGACGGTCCACCCAATCTCAACTGTCATCCTGCCTCCACCCATCAAGGCTCACCTCTCGGCTGTGAGCAGAAACAGCCCAGCACACATTGCAGAGGCTTACTGCATGCCCTCTCCCCTCAATGATCACCACATCACTGGTGATGAGTTGTGCCTTGTGCTATTGCAAGGCACAGTAACTGCCCCAGGTGATGATGGAATCACCTGCGCCACACCGAGACTCATCGTTCAAGTCCCTGGCAATCCCTTACTTACACTGTTCAACCTGAGTCTTTTTGAAGGTAGTATCCTTGCAAACTGGACCCGTAGCACCATCATCCCCATCCCTAAGCATAATTCCTCTGATTTCTGTCCCATTGCCCTAACTTCCTGCATCTGCAAAGTCCTCGAGATAATTCTTTCAGCAAAGGCTCTGTGATCTTCTAGAGGAGCAACTCTCTCCCCATCTCTTTGATTTCTTCTCTGGCTGAAGCACACAACATTGCCTTACAGTTTTCAATGACCTCAAAGCTGCATTCGACATCACAAACCGTGACGTCATCCTTGACGAATTTGCCCACCTGGGTGTCTCTGGCCACCTGTTTTGCTGGCAGGAAAGCCACCTGTCCCATCGTCACTCTCAGATTCTGCATTGTGGGACGGTCAATGATTACCGACCCTTCAATCTTGGCACACCTTAGGGTGGGGTGCTTAGCCCCATTCTCTTCAGTCATCAAATGAATAGACTGTTCCATCTTTTAGGACCTATCCCTGAATCCACTCTGATGATATCTGATGATATCTATTTTGATGATATCTGCATCCACTCCCCTTCTCCCGCCATTCTTCAACGTGTGCTAGTTAAGTTTGGTCAGGCTGCATCTGCTTGTGGGTTATCAACACTGCCAAAACCAAACTGTTTACTTGATCCCTCACTCATTGGCTTGCTTGCTCAACCATCACCCACCTTGGCTCTCATCTTGAGGTAGTAGAGAATTATTCATATCTTGGAATTCCTCTCTCTTACCTCTTTAACCCCTCCCAGTATATCTCCACTATCTGCACCCACCACCACCACAGACTTAAACTCCTTGGCACTCTCACTTGTGACTCACATGGGGTTAGCATCCCCATCAGTCGATCATTTTGCCTGTTATTTATTTGCTCACTTCTTGATTATCATGCTATCCCTCTCTCTCTCTCTTACCCCCCCAGCACAGCTCCGACCACTTGAAGTGGTACAGAATTGGGCGATGCATCTCATTCTTCACTCCCTCAGGTCTGCCAGAGTAGTCAACATTCTCCCTGAACTCAATGTGTCCCATCACCAATTGCATACACATGCTTGGAGTCTGCTTTGCCACACAGTGTTTGACCACATTTCCGTCTCATGCTCCATCGTTTTCCTCCCGACTGGTTGACATTCTCTAAGATTCCACTCACCTCAACTGGATCCAACATACTCACGTGCCAGGCCTGGCAGCCTGGCTAAAACGAATTTGTTCAGCACTCTACTGTTCTCTCCAGCTCTCTGGCCAAGATTCCGCTAGTGTCTGTGTTTACCTCATCACTCCCATCCCTACTGACCCTTTGCCCCCTACCTGGACACGTACGACTCCTGCTGAGCACTACACACCTTTTACCCCTGCTTCTGACCGTTTACTAATCCCTTCACGGCTCTCCATCACTGAAACCCTAACTCCGTTGCCTGCATCTACCCTTCCCATCCTATTCACGTCTAAAGTGACGGTTCTGCCTTTGCTAATGGCCGGGTGGGAGCTGCTTGCATTGCCTTTACTAATTCTGCTTCCCCATCTTCACCTCACACCGTCTTCCCATTTGGGTCAGCGGTACCCAGTGTGAAATATCTGGTGTATGCTCTGGCCTTGACTTCCTTCTCTCTCATCACCTACCACAAATCATTGTCAACAGTTCTCAAGCTGCCCTTGCCCTGATTCACGACTCCCCCCCCCCCCAACTTCCCTCCTCTCACTTCGTCTCCTTCTGTTCCTGCTTCCATCAGGCTCATGCTCTTGGTCTCAGGGTTTCTTTTATTTGGATCCCAGTCCATGCTGGTCACATCCGCCATGACCAGGCAGATCATATGTCCCGAGCTGCCTGTAACCACCCCCTAGGTACCATCCACCTACCTGTGTCCACGACAGTTGTCCGGAAAATCCTTCGTGTGGATTCCATGGGGGACCTAGCCCTGCGTACCAATGCTGAACGTCCCATTAGCGTGATCATCCAGCATTTTAACACCTACCATGGTGTGAGAAACACCCATGGCAAGCACCCCACCCTCACCCGCTGCTGTAATGTGGTTGTCGCCGGCATTCGCCAGGGGTATCGCTCCCAAGGGGAAATCACTGGCCGACAATCTGTCAACAGGCCATGAAAACTCTGTCACAATCCCATGGATGAAACAATATCCCATCACATCGTTAACTGCCCAGTTATTGCCAGCTTCAGACCCCCTGGACTCTTATTTTTTTTCTGCTTTGTGTGCCTACCGTACCTCATCACACATGTTGATGTGCTCGAAGACATTCTCACTCTTCATCTCAATTTCCTTTCATTGTAATGCCCTGGCGCTTGGACAATGATGTGACATTTTGATATATATATATGACAATGATGTGACATTTTGATATATATATATATGACAATGATGTGACATTTTTATATATATATATATATATATATATATATATATATATATATATATGTATATATATATATATATATATATATATATATATATATATATATATATATATATATATATATAGAACAGTGATGTGACATTTATATTTATATATATATATATATATATATATATATATATATATATATATATATATATATATATATATATATATATATATATATATATATATATATATATATATATATATATAAGAATAACACAATCACAAACGTCACAGTTATCAACAAAATAAATATTGGAAGTGACCATAGAATGGTGGGTTGCACAGCAAGATTCAATTTCAAAAGTGAAAGAAAGAAGATGATTAAAGACAAAAAGATATGCCCAATAAAAGTCAGCGAAAACAAAGCAGCTTTTCAGTTGGAAATAAGGAACAGATTTCAGGCTCTCAGTTATGCTGAATGTGACATTGATGATTTGAATGACACTAACAAAAGTCCTAAAAGAATCAGCGGAGGTAGTAGGAAAACCTAATACAGCCAAAGTCGGGAAGTATTCAGAGAAGACACTTGAGCTTATGAAAAAAACAAAGGTAATGAAAGTAAAAACAAAGAAAGATGAAATAGAATGAGCGGAATTAAACAAGCTTATCAACAAAAGACAAAGAGAAGAAAAAAGAAAGAGAAACATGGATCAAATCAAAGAAACCATCAAAAATGGAAAAATTCTGAAACAGGTCCGAAATAAAATGGCACTTGGAAAGCAACAAATTACGTCACTAAAAGACAAAAACGGTGAAGCCATTAAATGCAGAGATATGATGCTGAAGCGAGTTGAAGAATTTTACGAAGAACTGTATGCATCAAAGACAGTAGTACCAATAGCTAACTTTTCTGCTGACACAAGTGAAATGCTTGAGATAACATCAGACGAAGTAAATATTTCTCTTAAAAATATGAAAAGAGGGAAGGCTCCGGGAGAAGATGGAATAGTAGCAGATTTACTGTTGGATGCAGGAGCAAAAGTACAAAATAGGCTTGCTCACTTATTTACCCACTGTACAAAACAGAAGAAAATTCCCAAAACATGGTGTAATGCAATAGTTATTTTACAAAAAAGGTGACTCAAAAGATCTTAGTAACTATCGACCCATTAGCTTATTATCGGTCATTTACAAACTCTTCACTAAAGTCCTTACGAACAGAATAACAACAATTTTGGAGGAAAACCAACCTCGTGAACAGGCAGGATTCCGAAGCGGGTACTCTACCATTGATCATCTGCATACAATGAACCAGCTAACTGAGAAAATATAGAATATAATAAACCACTGTGCTTAGGTTTTGTTGATTACGAAAAGGCTTTCGACTCAGTGGAGCACATAGCAATTATAAATTCATTGCGAGAATAAGGAGTGAATGAGAACATTGTAAAACTGCTCGAAAACATATATAAAGAGGGAACTGCTACAGTTAAATTACATAAGGACTCAGAGAAAATTAAGATTGAGAAGGGCGTGCGTCAGGGAGGTAAAATTTCACCAAAGTTATTTACAGCATGCCTAGAAAGTATTTTCAGAAAGCTAGACTGGGAAAACAGAGGAGTAAACGTGGAGAAAAGCTAAACCATTTAAGATTTGCAGATGACATTGTCCTAATCTCAGAAAAAGCAGAGACGTTGCAAGAAATGTTAAATGATCTGAAGAGAGAAAGTCTCAAAGTAGGGCTAAAGATGAACCGGAGTAACACTAAAGTAGTGTTTAATCCTCAAACACCAAAGAGCGTCATAAGAATAAGTGGAGAAATTCTTGAAGAAGTTGAGGAGTACAATTACCTGGGACAAATACTAAAATTAACGATAGATAATGATAGCGAAATAAAAAGACGCATTACAATTGGATGGAAAGCTTTCGGTAAACATAGAGACATTATGAAAAGTAGCTTGCCAGTTTGTATGAAACGAAAAGTATATAACGAATGTATAATTCCAGCTATGACGTATGGTTGTGAGACCTGGAAACTGACAAAATCGATGGAAAATAAATTAATTCGTTCTCAGAGAGGAATGGAAAGGTCAATGTTGGGAATATCTTTAAGAGACAGGAAAAGATCAACTTGGGTGAGAGAGCAGACTAAAGTCAAAGATATTATAGAAGTTATAAAAGAACGGAAATGGAGGTGGACAGGCCATGTAGCAAGAACAAGGGATAATCGATGGAGCAAGAGGTTGACTGACTGGACACCAAGAGATGGTAAGCGTAGCAGAAAAAGGCCAGACAGGAGGTTGAGAGATGAGATAGAGAAATTTGCAGGGAAAACGTGGCAAAGATTGGCTCAGCCAAGGAATCTGTGAAGGTTGGGGAAGGCCTTTGTTCAGCCGTGGACTTGTAATGGCTAATGATGATGATGGTGATGATGATGATGATGATGATTATATATAGATATATATATATATATATATATATATATATATATATATATATATATATATATATATATATATATATATATATATATATATATATATATGTGTGTGTGTGTGTGTGTGTGTGTGTGTGTGTGTGTGTTTTAGGTGAGGAAGAAGGAACCAAAGGCAACGAGCCCGCAAAACTGTTCCTTCCAAGAGAAAAACAAAATACAAGAGAGAGCCAAATTCAAGACCCGATCATTTCAAGATGCCTGGACACACTGCGTTTGAAAGAGTGGAGATCATAGGAAGCAGGAAATACAGACAGAGGGAGACAGTTCCAGAGTTGACCTCTTGCATAAATGAAGGACTGGGAGTAACGGTTAACACTTGCATTAGAGAGTTGGACAGAAAAAGGGTGAGAGTTTGCTGCTAGACGGGTGCTACGCACCCGTCGTAGAGGCGGAGGAATGCATGCAGACAGCTCAGAGGAACAGTGACCATTGAAGTAGCGATAGAAGAGAGATAAAGATGCAACAGTGCGGCGAAGAGACAGAGGTTGAAGGGAGTCAGTAAGAGGGGGGGAGTTAATGAGACGAAAAGCCTTTGACTCCACCCTGTTGAGAAGAGCTGTATGTGGGGAGCCTCCCCATACATTGACAGTTGTACTCCACGCAGGGGCGGATAAAACCCCTGTATAAAGTCAACAATTGTGCAGGGGTAAAGAAGGAACGGAGTCGGCTTAGCACACCCAATCTCTTGGAAGCAGATTTTACAAGAGATGTAATATGATCTTTCCAAGATAAGTCCCGAGTAAATGAAACCTCAAGCATGTTCAACGATGATGCAGGATTAAGCTGAATATTATTAAACATTAGTGGGTATACCTTTGGAAGATTTTGTCGGGTTGATAGGTGCAAAAACTGAGTCTTTCGTGCATTAAAAACAACCAGATTATTTTTACCCCAGTCAGAGATACGAGCCAAGTCAGACATTAGGTGTGCCATAGCCTTATCCCTTGTTTGTTGAAGTAACTGCTGAGATTGACGTTGTGGGAATCGAATGGAAAGGTGAAGGGTGGAGTCATCAGCGTATGAGTAGATAGGGTTAGATGTACAGCTTAGAAGGTCACTGATCAATAAAAGGAAGGGAGTTGGTGATAGGACAGAGCCCTGAGAAACACCACTGTTAATAGATCTAGGAGAAGAACGATGGCCGTCTACAACAGCGGCTATAGAACGACCAGAGAGGATGCTAGAGATGAAGGCACAGGTAGAAGGATAGAAACCGTAAGAGGGCAGTTTGGAAATTAAAGATTTATGCCAGACTCGATCGAAAACCTTTGAGATGTCAAGTGCAATGGCAAAGCTTTCGCCAGAGTCCCGAAAGGAGGATGACCAGGAGTCTGAAAGGTGGGTGTGAAGATCGACGATCAGAAAGAAGGTTGTGATAGGAAAGATACTTTAAAATTATTCTATGAAGAATAGACTCAAAAACTTTTGAGATACAGGATATTAAAGCAATTGGACGATAGTTAGAGGGTTGGGAATGGTCACCCTTCTTTGGGACCGGCTGAATGAGAGCAAACTTTCAGCAAGAAGGAAAGGTACAAGTTGATAGACAAAGGCGTAAGAGTTTAGCTAGGCAGGGTGTAAGCACAGAAGCACAGTTCTTGAGAACAACAGGAGGGACTCCATCAGGCCCATGCGTTATTAGTATTGAGGCCTGTGATATATATATATAGATAGATAGATAGATAAATAGATATAGATAGATAGACACATAAATATGGATCTCTCTCTCTCTCTCTCTCTCTCTCTCTCTCTCTCTATCATCTCATCTCATCAGCCGTTTGAGTGTCCACTGCAGGACCGGCCTATCCCAACCAAAGTGGGGACGGTACAGTCTGGCAGAGATTGTATGTAGGATGAGAAGTGCTTGTAAGTGTAATTGTAGTGTTGGAGTGGCTTTGGATGTGCGTGTAGTGTGTGAACCAAGTGTAATCGGCCCATGTAAGCCGACTGGGTGCAAGCATACTTTATAGTATGCGACACTGGTTCAACCACAGCACCCCTGATGTCTGCCAATGCAGTACGTGGCCAGAAGAACGCTCCCAAAGTTTATTACCCTGGTGGGGCGCGAATCCTCATTCTTCAGTATACGAAAACGCACACTTTACCATTGTACCACAGAGGCTTCATATCTATCCATCTAGCTATCTATCTATGTGTGTGTGATATATATATATATATATATATATATATATATATATATATATATATATATATATATATATGTGTGTGTGTGTGTGTGTGTGTGTGTGTGTGTGTGTGTGTGTACAGTATGTGTGTGTTGTCCAAAAACGTTCACATCAGGTGCATGTGAATGTATTGTCCTTTTGCAGGGATTTTGAATCAAGATGTAGTTTTGTAATGCATGTCGTTTTTGTCTATCCATTTACCTGTGTATGTGACTATGTATATTTATCTATTTAGCGTGTGTATGTATATATATATCTCTTCCTGTATATGTATTTATGAATATATTTTTATGTGTATGTAGCGTATGCATATACATATGCAAGTCTATACATATCCATATCTTTATACATTCGTACTTATCCTGTACATACAGTATGTCTGTGGCTGCATGTGCGTGAATCTGTACATATATGCATAGATATATACGTGTATGTATGTGTGCATATGTGCCTGTCTCAGCATACATATGTCCATATGTGTGTTTAAATGTGTCTTTTTGTTCATTTATAAACTTGAAATCATAATTACCGGAACACTTTATACCATGTATGTCACATTGTATATCATTGTTTATCATTCTGCTTGTAATGATAATTACTCCAGTACCTTTTATGCCCAAAGGTATCATTTTTTGTGTGTGTGTGCCCTTATGCACACTTTCCTGCTTGGCCTTCAGCGACAGTGTTCCCCAGAGTGTTGGGGTTGTGCTGAATGGTAAATGAAAAGCCTTAAATATATATATATATATATATATATATATATATATATATATATATATATATATATATATATATATATATTAAATAACAGAACGAAGGAAGGAAAAACAGAGGAAAAAAAATGTATACACCAAATTACTGGTGTCCTCTGTTCATAAAATATCTGTAACAGACTTCAACAGCTGTGGGTTGAGATTTGGAGGGAAACAACTCTGGGAAAGCGAGTTCCAGAGAGATGCAGTTCGGGAATGAAAGAATTCTGATAGGCAGAAGTTCTGCAATATGGTTGAGTGACATTCCAGTCATTAGCGCTACCAGATGCCCTAGTAGCACGAGGGAAGGCATGGAGAGATGACACCATGGACGCAACTTCATCTGAGCATTTGCCAAAATAAAAATCTGTAAAATAATGGAAGGGAGGCAACATTCCTCCTTACTTTCAGGGGAGGTAGTTTATTTGTATTAAATAAATAAACCATCAAATCATGTCTCATTACGAATATGCTGAAACTGTGCAGGTTTTATCGGCCACCGAGTTCAACAGGATAACGGCCGCGTAGCCTAAGCGTGGACTGAACACCATAATAGCACCAGATAGGACAGATGAACCAGGGATCTCTGTGCTGTTGAACGAGACATGGAACATCAAACAAAATTTGGCGGAGATGAAGCAAATTAAAGAAGTTCTGAAGTTAACGGTAAGACTGGATGATGCATAGAAAATAATTCATCAGCAACAGATGTATGTGGTATAGGTTTATGTAAAAGAGAGAAGGAGCCTCGTGATAATCGGAGTGAAGGAGGAAGAGGATCGTCTCGGTGCAACAGACAACGACAGGGTTGCAGCGATCCTGAGGGCAGCAGGATACTCTTACCCTGTTGATCCCTCGGCCTGGGCCATTAACCGCCTTGGTCAGCTGAATGAAATGAGAAAGTGGCCCATACAGTACATGTGATGGTGGAGGACCAAGAAAGGCGCAACAACATCATTGCAGTGGCAAAAAATCTGAAAAACTCCGGAGAACAATTCAAGAGGATATTTATAAATAAAGATATTCACCTAGCATCACGAGGGAGATGTTGCGACTTTGGAAACGGGAGAGGGAAAAGGTTACACCGGAAAACGCAAGGCGCAGACATCATCTACGATTGGAAGAACAGGGTGTTGTTGTTGCGTAAAGGGGAGGTGATTGACAGCTACTGTCCTCATTTTTCTTGGGGAGGAGACAGCAGACAAATGTAATGATATGCTCATAGCATATTGCGGATTGGAATATAATATATATAAATATATATATATATATATATATATATATATATATATATATATATATATATATATATATATATATATATATAACTTTGGAAACGGGAGAGGGAAAAGGATACACCGGAAAACGCAAGGCGCAGACATCATCTACGATTGGAAGAACAGGGTGTTGTTGTTGCGTAAAGGGGAGGTGATTGACAGCTACTGTCCTCATTTTTCTTGGGGAGGAGACAGCAGACAAATGTAATGATATGCTCATAGCATATTGCGGATTGGAATATAATATATATATATATATATATATATATATATATATATATATATATATATAGATATAGATATATAGATAGATAGATATATACCGTATATATATATAGATATATACCGTATATATATATGTCTGATCAGCTAGTCAGGTCAGGTGCGGTTAACGGGATGGGTCTGTTATGATGTGGCAGGGGTAAACCAGTTCTGCTGTCGGGCCCTGCTGTGGATGTCACTGCATGCATTGCGCAATTGACCCTTGTGCGGTGTGATGCGGTGAGGATCTGTCCGTTCTTCCCTTTGGGGCTAAGATGCGAATGAATGTGTTTGAATGGATGAGTAAATGGAGAGTGAGTCGTCCTGTCTCGGCTACCTCCCTTTCCTTGGGGGAAGCAGCCTAGGTATATATATATATATATATATATATATATATATATATATATATATATATATATATATATACGGTATATATCTATCTATCTATCTATCTATATATATTATATACGGTATCTATCTATCTATCTATCTATCTATCTATCTATATATATATATATATATATATATATATATATATATATATATATATATATATATATATATATATATATATATATATATATATATATATATATATATATATATATATATATATATATATATATATATATATATATATATATATATATATATATATATATATATATATATATATATATATATATATATATATATATATATATATATATATATATATATATATATATATATATATATATATATATATATATATATATATATATATATATATATATATATATATATATATATATATATATATATATATATATATATATATATATATATATATATATATATATATATATATATATATATATATATATATATATATATATATATATATATATATAATTAAGTGGAATGGGAGGGGTGTGAAATGTGTAAGATCGGAAATGAATGGGAGAGGAAGATGTACGGAAGGAGTTGCTTTGTTGATGAATGAGGTGTGGCAGAGTGGAATGAGAGACTACAAATGTGTCAGCTTGAGGTGTATGTATGTCAAGTTCAAGTTTGAGAAGGTGAAAGTGGCAGTGATTGTAACGTATGCACCGTGTGAGGACAGGAGTGAGAGATAGACAGGTTTTGGGATGAGCTGGGTGAAGTAATGGGAGAAATGCCCAGGAGCTATAAAGTGATCGTGATGGGGGATGTCATTCGAAGAGTAGGCACTGGTCCTGAGGATGACATAATGGGTTGTTATGGAGTACCAGGAGAAAATGATAATGGGAATCGACTAAAGGATATGTGTCAGGAGAGGAGGTTGTGCATTTGTAATTCTTATTTCAAACACAAAGATGCACATAAATATATATGGTATAGAGGAAACGGGGATCGTGTGGAAAGAAGCCTGATTGATTACGTGCTCGTAGAGAGGTCGATGATGGGAATGGTTGCTGATATGAGGACTGTGAGAGGACAATGTGGAGGTCTGTCAGATCATATGATCGTGGTACGTAAGATCAAGCTGAGAGGAGTGAGGTGGATTAAGAGAGAGAGGAGCAGTCAGGGAGAAAGACTGAAAGTTGAGAAGCTGAGGATCAAAGAAACGGCAGATGATTACAGGACCAAAGTAGAGGACGAGTTAGAATCAATGAACTGGAATGAACTGGATCTGGACAGCCTGTGGAAAGCATATAGGGATTTGCTTAGTTAGGAATGTTAAAGTGGTGTATGGTGTGGCAAGAGTATCAACAAAAATGAAGGGTACGGCATGGTGGGATGAGAAGGTTGAGAGAGCAGTGGAAGAAAAGAGGAAGAAGTGGCTAGTGGTTACAAGATAGGAGTTCAGTTGAAATAAGAACTGAGTATATCGAGAGCAAGAAGGATGTAAAGAGTCTAGTGAAGAGGAAAAAGGAGGTAAATGATGATCTGGGAAGAAAAATGAATGTCAACTACTCTGAAAATTGGAAGTTATTGTGGAAAGAGGTGCGGAAATGTAGAAGTGAAAGCAGAAAGAAATGTAATGATGTGAAGGATGCAGGTGGTACGCTACTAACCCATGGAGATGCAGTAAGGACCAGACGGAAAGAATATTTTGAATGCCTGATGAATGGGAACAGAGAGAGCACAGCGGCTGTAAACATGATTGGTTTTGGGGGGGTGCAGAGAAGGAATGCAGTGCCAGGAGATGTGACACTCGCACAGGTGAAGAGCACTGTGAAACGGCTGAAAAAGGGGATAGCAGCTGGGGTTGATGAGGTGTATGCAGAGATGCTTAAGTGTAGTGTTGAGAGTGGAATGATGTGCTTGTTGGAGATATGTAAGAAGGCATGGATGAGTGAAACTGTGCCTGCAGAGTGGAAAAAGGCTATGATTGTACCCTTGTACAAAAATAATGATGAGCGATGTGAGTGCAAGAATGATTGTGGCATAAGTTTATTCAGTGTGGTAGGGAAGGTATTTGGAAGAATGATTATGGAGAAAGTAAGAAAGATATCAGAAGTCCTAGTGAGTGATGAACAGGGTGGCTTTAGGAGTGGCAGAGGATATGTGGATCAAGTATTTGCAGCGAGACAGGTAGCAGAGAAGGCTTGTGAGAAAGACCATAAGGTGTTTATGGCATTATTGGATCTGGAAAAAGTATACGACAAAGTAGACAGAGAGAGATTGTGGAAAGTTTTGCGTATGTATGCTGTAGATGGTAAGCTGTTAGGTGCTGTCAAGAGTTTTTATGATGGTAGCGAAGCATGTGTAAGGGTTAATGGGCATTTAAGTGAGTGGTTCACGATCGGTGTGGGCGTGCGACAACGTTGTGTGATGTCCCCTTGGTTGTTCAATATATATATGGATGGTGTGATGAGAGAAGTAAAAACACGAGTAATGGAGAGGGGGATGGCGCTGGTAATGAATGGTGATGGATGGAATATCTTAAATTTGTTGTATGCTGATGATGCAGTACTGCTTGCAAGTACCAGACAAGAGCTTGGTAGGCTAGTGCAGAGTTTTGCTGATGTCTGTGAGTGTCGTGCCTTGAGAGTAAATGTGGCGAAGAGTAAAGTGATGGTTATTGAGAGAGAAGGTGACTATCAGTGTGATGTCACATTGAATGGAGAGAGACTGGAATTGGTAAGAGAGTTCAAATACTTGGGTACAGTGATAGAAAAGAGAGGAAAATGTGGAAAAGAAGTTGAAAGTAGAGTGACACAAGGAAGAAAAGTGGCTGGTGCAATGAAGGCCTTGATAAGAAACAGAGGCTTGAGTGTTGCAGCTGCACGACACTTACATGAGGGAGTTTTAGTGCCAAGTCTAACATATGGGTGTGAGACTATGGTGTGGCATGAAAATGAAAAGTCATGTGTAAGAGCAGTGGAGATGGGACTGGTGAGGAATGTATGTGGAGTACAGTACAGAGGATGGATAGGATACGAAATAATGTGATTCATGAAAGGTGTGGAGTGAGGAAGTCGATGGGCACCAGAATCGAAGAGAGTGTCCTGAGATGGTATGGTCATGTGGAAAGAATGGATAACAATAGTGGTAAAAAAAGTATACCTGAGCAAATTTGATGGAGGGAGGAGGCAATGTAGGCCAAGGAGAAGGTGGAGAGATATGGTGGATGAGCATGTGAGGAAGAGAGGTTTGGAAGTCGGTGAGGCTAGGGAACTGACAAGAGATCAAGCTGGCTGGATGAATTTTGTGAGGAGAAGTGCGCAATCAGGGATTTTGGCAACCCTTGTGAGCATGGCACCGTCCGGATTGACTCAATTGGATACACTGTGTGATGCTGCAGAATGTGGTGAATGTTTTTGGCATATCCGGTAGAGCCAGGATTCTGGGAGCTTGAATGATGAGTGAATGGAAGTGTGGCCTATTTGGATTGGGCAAGTTTGTGCTGTCTAGACATTGCTACTCCTTGTCATGGGGGGATGTGAATTTATGAATTAGAAATGCTAAATGTTACTTGAAAATAAAGACAAGGAATTGACTTGTGAAAATCAAGTAGTAAGTTTTACTTTATGCCGGCTTACTTCGCCGATTCTCTAAGGACGAGAATTTATAAACTTTCTCAACAGTACACAGCAGAGACTAGTTACTCACAAGTGCTGTTTATTAGTACTGTTAGCCTCTTCAGAAAGTGATTCCACCCCTGACAATCAATAACTACTACTAATCATAATGAACAGGTTTTTGTCGGTGCTTAACTCCTGGCCAGCACAACGGATTTAAGTTTGATACAAAAGAACTGGCCTAAGTACCTGTTATGAATGATGTAAAGAATTTGTGCAAATTATGAGCGGCAACTAAAGTAAGCTTAATGTGGAGAAATAAAACACGGGTCTAATTACATCAAGCTCAAAGAAAAGAACTGTAAATTTATTTATTACAATAAAATAAATTTACGTTATATGAGTCTGAAAATGAATTCAAAAGGGGAATTCACGGTCACTAAGGGACTCATGAATTCAAATAACAAAGGAAATACACTCACTCGCTCATTCAAAAGCTAATCGAACTTAAGCCTAAAAAAACGAACAGAAATACTTGTCAGTGGAGGGACGAGCCAAATGAAAGACTGGGCATCCGCATGATGAACACCAAATGCTGCTATTCACTACAAGCCCGCTTTGCCAATTCACTGTCTAGGTGGAGATTCAGGAATTCACTGTACAATGGAGGCGCTGCTCTATGCTGGGCACAAACGGTCCTATCCTCGAGGCGACTCAAAGCTGACTGAGTTCAAACTAGGAAGGAGTAAGAGAGATGGCCGTGTTTGCCAGAAGTAGGCGTGGCCTAACTTCAACGGTCAACGGAAAGAGGGCGAACGATATAGAAACGCAATAAATCACTCAGTGAAAGCATTAATGTCATGCATAAGAATGGTCACTTGTGAAACAGTGACAAATGTTGTGAAAACCATCCCAATCGAAGTGAATATGAGGACGGTTGAACTGATTGATGCCCAGCGGGAATTCCTCTAGAGTTCTTGGTTTTCTCACCAAAGTACAATGTCACGAATTTGTATAAATACACTCGCGCGAATTCGTGACATTACACCCCATCAAAATCAAATTTTTCTTCAGAAAAATTTTATGATATACATACATATAAATCCTAACTCAGTCACACAAGATTCACACTGTCGTGTGTATACTATCCTGCTACAGGAGAAAATCACAGTCGCCCATGAGTGTAAAAACCTCGTATTTATGTTAATAGAAGCAAGCTTGAGGAAAAAACTCTATGACGATGGTGAAAAATCCTGTACTCAGGTCAAACTGAGCGAAAATTCTCTACATTTACATTAACAACTGATTGTTGTGTAGCGTGGTGTATGTGATACACGGTGTAGGTGTGACAGTTGTAGTGTAACTATACCTACGTGTAAAATGATATAATACAAATTAATAATAAATGGAAATGACGAGGCAGAAGAGAAGAGGCAGAAGCTTGCTGCAGAGGCAGTCAGCTGATGTCGGAAAACTGCTATGTCCGCCATCTCTACCTGTGAAATCAACCATGGTGGAGTATCAAAAAGTGTCGATGTGACAATTTGTATTAAATTACAATTTCTCTCTGCCTAGCAGATCAGTACACATGCTACAAAAGGTACAGATTTATTTTCTTAATGGATACATTATTAACCAGAAAACATGGTCCCAGGACAGAATCTCAAAGAACCCTTGTAGTTTACTGGTTAAATCTACATTATTATTAACTGGGAAACGTGGTCCCCGGACAGAATCTCTAAGGACCCTTGTAGTTTACTGGTTAAACGTACATTATTATTAACCAGGAAACATGCTTCCAGGACAGAATCTCAAAGGACCTGTATAGTTTACCGGTTAAACCTACATTATTATTAACCAGGAAATGTGGTCCCGGGACAGAATCTCAAAGGACCCTTATAATTTACTGGTTAACTCTGACTCAACACTTACGATTAATTTTGGCAAGCTGAGAATCCCTACGCAATCTCGGGCAGGTCACATTTTAACACCCAACGTGGGTGTGAACACTCGCGTGGATAATGTGCATTCTCTGGGAGTCCTCAGAGAGGTCCACAGCTCAAGACACCACAAGGTAATTCAAATACAGCCTTGGATTGCCCCTAAGGGGGTCACAAACTTCCCCTTAACCTACTGTACATATGTATGTACAGGCCCTGGACATAATGTGTCCTGTGGGGCCAACGGGTGAGACGTCAGGTCTTACTGGTACACTGTTAACTGGGAACCAGGCTGGTCCTTGGGTTGCATAAATCTCTGAGGATGCCTGTCTTACAGAACTCAGCATACAACAGTTGCCCGTGTTAGTCATCAGTTAGCAGGTGAGACATCAGGTCTGCGCCTACATTGTCACTTCCCTTGATGTATCTCACAACAAAGTTAAACTACTGCAAATACAGTGTCCAGCATGTCAGTCTTGCTTTAGCTGTCTTAGTCGTTCTGAGACTAGTGAGTGGCATATGATCGGTTTCCAGAGTGAATGGTGCTCCATATAAATATTTCTTAACACCATCAACCACAGCCAAGAGTTCCTTCTCAACAGTACTGTAATTCCTCTCGGCTGGTTTTAGCTTACGGCTGTGGTAGGCCACTGGGAAAATTCCACCTTCCGATTCTTGCATTAATACGGCACCTACTCCATCTTGTGAAGCATCAGTGTGCAGTATGAAAGGTATGTTGTAATCAGGCAACTGCAAGATAGGCTCCTTACAGAGCATATTCTTAAGGGTGGCAAAAGATCTCGCTTGCGCTTCTCCCCATTCAGTGGTGTTAGGAGCATGTTTCTGAAGCACATCGTACAACGGTTAGGCAATGAGAGCAAAGCTGGGGATAAAACTCCTATAATACCCTACTAGGCCAAGGAATGCCCTAACCTGTTGCTTGGTCATAGATCTTGGAGCTTCCCTAACCTTTCTGTTCTTGTCGCCCTGACACCTGCAGCGATTGTTGCCAACAATATGGACGAGGAACTCCACCTCATTGTGCGCAGTTTTACACTTGCTAGGCTTCACAGTCATGTTAAAACTCTGGAGTCTACTGAAGACAATTTCCAAGTATCTGAGGTGCTCCTCCAACGTGGCAGAATGAAGGAGGACATCATCAACGAACATTTCTACTCCTACAATACCGGAAGTACAGCAGTGTGTGATTGAATGGAAGGAGGTGTCATCGAGACTGATGTGGGTGAAAGCGAAATTTGAACGTGAGTTGTGGGTGTTTGTGAGTGCATATGGGCCTGGTAGTGAAAGGGATGAACAAGAGAGGGAGTCTTTCTGGAATGATGTTGATGAGTGTCTGCAGAGTTTTGGAGCGAATGTGAATGTGGTAATGATGGGAGATCTGAATGCTAGAGTGGGAAATGTAGCAGTTGAAGGCGTAGTTGGTATGCATGGTGTGCCTGGAAGAAATGAAAATGGGGAACGAATGATAGCGATGTGTGTTGAGCGAGAGATGGTGATTGGGAATACGCTGTTTGAGAAGAAAGATATTTATAAGTATACATGGGTGAGACAGGAGGGTGGAAGAGTTGTTGATAGAGCTTTGATGGACTATGTGGTTGTGTCTAGGAATGTAATAGGAAGATTGTTGGATGTGAGAGTTCTAAGAGGGGAGGGTGGAGGTATGTCTGACCACTACCTGGTGGAGGGAAAGTTAAGAGTAGGTAAGAGATGGGTGAGAGCTAGGAGGGTTAGGTGTGGCAGGGAGGTTTTGAAAGTGAGTCAGTTGGATAAAAGAGAGAAAAAGATAGAGTATCAGGAGAAATTGAAAGATGAGTGGAGCGCAGTGAAAGATCGGGAAAATGGCAGCGTGGAGGAGGAATGGCAGTTGTTTAAGAGTGCTGTGGTGGGGCATGCAGAAGAGGTGTGTGGTGTGAGACGTGTGGGTGGTGGTGTAAGAAAAGGAAGTGAATGGTGGTGCGAGGAAGTAAGTATGGCTGTGGCCGAGAAGAGACGTGCATATGAAGTGTGGCTGCAGAGGAAGGATGAGATGTCATATGAAAGGTATAAGGAAAAGAGGAATAGAGCGAGAAGGGCTGTGCGTGATGCTAAAGTGACAGCAGATGAGAGGTGGGGTAGGCGGCTGACAGAGAATTTTCAACAGAATAAGAAAATGTTTTGGAAGGAGGTGAAAAGGGTGCGAAAGGGAGAGTCTGGGAAGGAAGAACGAGTAAAAGCAGAGGATGGAAGGATGTTAATTGAGATGGATGCAGTAAGGAAGAGATGGGCAGAGTATTTTGAAAGATTATTAAATGTAGAGGAGGAAAGGGTGGCTGAGATTGTGGCGGATGGAAGGGTGCAAGGAATAAATGTGTTGGGAGAGTTGAATGATTCTTTGATCACGAAGGAGGAAGTGGAGAAGGCAGTAAAGGAGATGAAAACAGGGAAAGCTGCAGGTATGGATGGGTGTGCTGTGGAATGCCTGAAGGGTGGTGGAGTGACTATTGTTGACTGGTTAGTAAGATTGTTGAATCTGTGCTTTGAGAAAGGTATGGTGCCAATTGACTGGGCAAGTGCTTGTGTGGTCCCGTTGTATAAAGGCAAGGGTGATAAGTATGAATGTACTAGCTTTAGGGGTATAAGTCTGTTGAGTGTTGTAGGTAAGGTGTATGGTAGAGTGTTAATTATGAGAGTTAGAGAGGGTACAGAGGGAGTGATTAGTGATGAGCAGTGTGGCTTTAGGAGAGGGAGGGGATGCGTTGATCAGGTGTTTGCTGTGAGACAAGTGTGTGAAAAGTATTTAGCGAAAGGCAAGGATGTGTTTTGGGCATTTATGGATTTAGAGAAAGCGTATGATAGAATTGATAGGGAGGCTTTGTGGACTATTTTAAGATTGTATGGACTTGATGGTAGGTTACTAAAAGGGGTGAAAAGTTTTTATGTAAATAGTAGAGCGTGTGTAAGAGTGGGAAATGCTGTGAGTGATTGGTTTCCCGTGAGAGTGGGGCTGCGACAGGGATGTGTGATGTCACCTTGGTTGTTTAATATTTACATGGATGGTGTTGTAAGGGAGGTGAATGCAAGAGTTTTAGGTGGTCTGAGTCTGGTAAATGTTGATGGTGGAGATTGGAATCTGAAGCAGCTGCTGTTTGCAGATGATACTGCACTGGTGACTGATTCAGAGGAGAGATTGAGACAGTTGGTAGAGGAGTTTGGAAGGGTGTGTGAAAGGAGGAATTTGAAAGTAAATGAGAATAAGAGTAAAGTGATGAAGTGTACGAGGTTGATAGATGGTAGGGGGATGAATATAGTTTTGAATGGTGAGTTGCTTGAGGAGGTAGATTGTTTTAAATATCTAGGGTCACATGTTGCTGTGGATGGAAGAATAGATGCAGAAGTGAAGTTTAGAATAAATGAAGTAGGAAAGGTGCTGGGAGGAATGAAAAAAGTGTTTAAATGTCGTTCGCTTAGAATGGATGTAAAGAGAAGGCTGTATGAGGGTGTTGTGGTACCGACTGCATTATATGGGGCTGAAACATGGAATATGGGTGTAGCAGAGAGGAAAAGTTTGAATGTAATAGAGATGAGGTGTCTGAGGAGTATGTGTGGAGTGACGCGTATGGATCGGGTGCGAAATGATGAAGTGCGAAGGAGAACTGGAGTTGTTCAGGAGATGGCTGGTAGAGTTGAGCAGAGGGTGTTGCGATGGTTTGGGCATATGGAGAGAATGGATAATGAGCGATTGGTGAAAAAGATAACTAGATCTGATGTGAGAAGTGTAAGGCTGAGAGGAAGACCACGAATAGGATGGATGGATAGTGTGAAGAGAGCGCTGGATGCGAGAGGGATGTCTGTCGAGCAAGGAAGAGTGGCTGTGCGTGACAGAAATAAATGGAGAGAAATTGTGAATAAATAAGTGATGACGCAGCCCTGAGGGGATATTCTCCCGCATTTGGTCTGATCAGCTAGTCAGGTCAGGTGCAGGTAAGGGGATGGGTATGTTATGATGTGGCAGGGGTAAACCAGCTCTGCTGTCGGGCCCTGCTGCGGATGTCACTGATTGCATTGCGCAGTTGACCCTTGTGCGGTGTGGTGCGGTGAGGATCTGTCCGTTCTCCCCTTTGGGGCTAAGATGTGAATGAATGTGTTTAAATGGATGAGTAAATGGAGAGTGTGTCGTCCTGTCTCGGCTACCTCCCTTTCCTTGGGGGAAGCAGCCTAGGTATATAGATAGATAGACAATACCATGGAGTACTTGTCTCATGGCACGATTGAATACTGCTGGGGAATTGATAAGTCCAAATGGGAGGACTTTATACTGATATAACCCCCTACGAGTAGCAAAGGCAGTGAACTGACGGCTCTCGGGGTGAAGGGAAATCTGAAAGAGTCCCTTCACCAAATCGAGCCTCGTGAAATATCGTGACCCTGCCAGCTTGGAGACGGGGGCAATGTGGTCACCCATTGGCTCAGCATCCACTTTGGTAACTGCATTTAGCCTCCTATAGTCTCCACAAATCCTGACTCCACCTTCCTTCTTGTGGACTACTACCATTGGACTACAGTAAGGAGATGAGGACTTTTCAATAATACCTGCAGTCTCCATGTCGGCAATCTCGTTGTCTACTGCGTCCAGTAGTCGCATGAGAATCAGATATGGCTTAACCTTTACGGGAGTATTGCTGGTCAACTCAATTTTGTGACAATCAACCTTTGTGAGTCTAGGCTGATCAGAGAAGACATCAGCATACTGACATAGCAGTGACCTTATGGCATTCTGGTCACCAAATCCTAAGTCAGGGTTAAGTAAGACATCTCCGACAGTCTCCTCCTGACGGGACTGAACAGTTAAGGACTCGTCATCATGGTCATCAACTGGGATCACCGCAGCAGACCTGGTTTCTTCCAGTGGCTGGTCACTGTCATCGGTTACTCGTGGGCCAGTCTCCTCGGGGTTTGACTCATGATAAGCCTTCAATATGTTAACATGGAACCAGTTACGAAGATTCCCCATCTGAATTATGTAGCTGAGGTCTGAAATGCGTTCTGCTACATCATATGGACCCTTCAACTGTGCCAACAACTTGTTCTGGGCAGTGGGGAGTAACACCAAGCACTTATTACCTGGACTGAACTTCCGAAGCTTTGCCTTCTTATCATAATAAGCTTTCTGAACTTCGTGCACCTTGATCAATTCTTCCATAGGTAACTCGCTCGTCAACTGGAGGTGGTCAGCTAGATCAAGGATGTAGGCGTAGGTGGTCTTGACTTCAGGGTCGGGTTCTTAGTCGTCACATAACTCACGAAGGACTTGAAGTGGTCCACGGACCAACCTTCCATACACCAATTCAAAAAGTGAGAACTTCAAAGAATGCTGTGGGGCTTCTCGATAAGCAAATAGAAGAGGAGCAATGAACCGCGGCCATTTCTTTGGCTGTTCAGTGGCCATGAATTTTAACATCTTGAGAGTCCCATTGAACCTCTCACACAATCCGTTACACATGGGATTATAGGATGTAGTTCGCAAGTCTCAGATGGACAAAAACCTGAATGCTTTGTTCATCATTGCAGAGGTGAACTGCGAACCCCCGTCGCTTAAGACCACCTTGGGGATACCTACATGACAGAACACTTCAATCAATGCCTCAGCAACAGTGACGGCCTCTATATTCTTGAGGGCCATGGCTTCAGGCCACTGTGTGCTGAAATCAACAATAGGGAGGATGTACTTTGATCCATCACTTGCCCTAGGAGAGATTGGGCCAACAATGTCAACTGCTACTCTCTCACACGGTTCAGAGATTATAGGCATTGGTTTCAATGGTGCAGGACGGACACGTCCCCAGTCAGTGGTACGCTGACACACATCACGGGAACGCACAAGCCTAGTTTATTTCCTGTCCCATTCCTGGCCAGAAAAAGTCAGCGTGGATGCGGTCAGAGGTCTTCTTTTGGCCCATGTGACCTCCCATCACTGAACAATGACCTAATTCGAACACTGCTCGGCGCTGCTTTGCGGGAACGACATACTGCAGTCGAACCTCGCCCTGGGGCGTTTGTGACTCACGGTACAGCCATCCTCGCTTATGAAGGAACCTGGCTTGACCTCCTTGTGAATGCTTAATCACATTACCCTCCAGCTTCTTATGCATTGTGGCAATTGTCGGGTCAGACTGTTGTTCTTGGACAACATCTTGACTATGAATCAGATCTTGCGGCGTCGCGACAGTCAACGGGGTGACACGGATCAGAGCCTTGGCCATGGCTCATGTTACTGCAACAGCCAAAGTCTGAGTAGGAACATCTATGGTGCAACTGTTTTTGACGCCTGGTATGTTGCCAATAATGAGGTCAAACAAAGGTTCCGGCATGACAACAGCAGCAATCAAGCCAGTGTAGAAAGGAGATGCCACTTGGATACGTGCCTCAGGGAACAATCCCACTGTCCCATCAATAAGTCTAACTTGGATCTGCTTACCTGTGTACTTGTCAGGCCGAACTAAACTCTGCTTGACGGAGCAACCTGAGGAACCATTATCTCTCAGAACATTTACGGAAACACCTCCCACAAACCCTGGCTGAACAAGAAAGGCACTGTTACCTGTGGGAGGGCCTGTGGAGGAAGCGGCCAGCCACTGATGAGGCTGCTGAAAAAATGATGCGACAAACATGGTGCCCTGAGAACTACATACCTGAGGGGTTGTACTCACCGTCTGGGGAGATGAAGCATTAACCACCTGTGGAGGAGGGTTCACTGTCGCTGGGGGACAAATGAACTCTGGGGAAATACATGTGCTGCTTGGAACGACACTGCTGTTGGGGAATGAAGGCTGCATTGCTGAAAAGGATTGTCCCAACTGTCAATCTCGTGGCTGATACTGCTGCTGGTTAGGGTACTTGTTGTACATCTTCCAGTCAGGTTTCTGAGTATTTTGCCCCTGGTCCTTCTTTTGGGGTTTGTCTGGACCTTGGCCATTATTCTGAGAATGGCCTTGATGCTGGGGTTCTGTCTAAGATGGTTTCCCAGATTTGTCAACTTTCCTGTTCCAGGTGTGTTGCTTACGAGTTTGATACCCATATGCAGTGAAGAATGCATTAGCCTTCTCCACCATTTGGCTGGTATCCCTTGCCTGGCAGATCCTAACCCTCTCGCGCACGATAAGTTTCAGTAATTTTTCAGGCGCATGATTTTTTTCTGCAAAGCCGCCCGGCCCGGCTGCCCGCACGCAGCAAATAACACGTATTATCTCCTTATTTTCGCCACCCAAACATCAATATACTGCCATGAAAACAATATCACCTTATTCGTCGATGTTTGTTCTAGCTCATAAGCACCACCAAAAAAAGGGAAAACACGAATAAAACAACATTAGGCGGCCGTGAATAAACATTTTGCTACATCACGTTCACTTCCCAACATCACCAGTCGAATGTTTTCCATCATACAGGAATATGTAATCAGAAGTTTTGATAGAGAATTTCATCAGCTTTCTAAACAGACAAATTCGGTTGTGATACGATTTGTAGTTTTCGAGAAAATAGCCAAAAACTGAATGCCAATTTTGAAAAAATTTCAAGGAGCTCTGACTCTGAAATTTTCTTGCACATTGTAATGCTGAGTAGAATTTGGCTCGACTTCTCGTCCCAGATCAACTCAACACTGAGCGGGGTCCTCTTTCGAGACCGGAGCTAGTGCAATGAAGAGAGGCAGGACATAAAAACTTTCGGCAACACCATACACGTGTATTATTTCAGTTAGACACAAGACATTTCAGTAGACATTACATCACAATATAGAGCAATACAAAACCTTATCTAAAATATTGTGTATCTCGCAGGATACTAGCTTCCTAGATATTAATGACAATACAACAAATCTTAGTACTAAGAGTACAGTAAATACCCGTGCGCGCGGAGCGCGTGAGGGGAGAGGGGGGGGTTTGTGATCTACCAGGAAGGGGGGGGAGAGGTAGGGAGACACGGAGAGTGACTTAGAACGGCGAGGGGGAAGTTATGGTAATATTTAATGAGGCCCGATATTAACAAGGGAGTTTAGGTGTTTTCTGTTGGCAAGAATTCTTTGACAATTAACTCTGGTTCTTATTTGGACTTTAAGAGCGGGGGTGAGGATTGGAGAGAGTTTTTAGGGATAGCGTATGGAACAGGGGAATATAGTTATTACTCGCTGTCCTCATTGTTTTGGTGACACTAGATTTCTGTCGGCACAACTTATATATTACACATCTCCCCGGTAGGTTATATAGACTTGCACTTCCCAACGCGTAACAAAGTCGGAACCCTCGTAAATTCTATTCCACTATATTACTCAGAGCTTAGCCAATAGCACTCCAATAATGTGTTATTCTTTCTTTGGGCTCTAGAGAGAAGTCCTTAGAAAACTCGGGATGGCACTCGCACGTATCTTCACTTGAGGTCTCTACCCATATTCTCGCCCGTTAATGTAGCATTATGTCCTGGGTTACCCCAATGGAAATTACATGAAATCACTGCACTAGTCTTATTCTAAGAGAAAAGGAGTCACACTTAACCTACTTCACAATTACAGGATCACTCGTATCTCTCGTGGAGAGAAACAGGGTTACCTCAGTGATGATCCGGTAGGACTGAGGGCGTCGTCAGGGTAGGGCGAGCCGGGAGGGCACGGGGCGACTCACTAGGGCGTCCTCTCACGTCCGGGGGTTTCCGGACTAGGCTCCGGACTGGGGCCGAAGAGGGCTAGGAACCTCTGGGTCAGGTCCCGGCGTCGCGGGGGCGTGGTGAGGTCTCGCCCGGGTGTCCTGGGGCGGGCCGGAAGAGGCGACGGACTGCGGTCTCCTATGGGCAGGGGCGCCGGCAGGGGAGGACTGCAGCAGCGGCTGTCACGGGGGCCCGACAGGTGGGTCTTCTCAAGGGCCTCGCGCAGGGAACAGAGGCCAGGGGAGACAGGGAGGTCTTTCCTCCTCACTATGCCCTGGGAGCGACCATCGATCGTCTCCACCGGGGTGCTGAGGGAGCGACCGTGGATCGTCTCTACCTGAGCTTTCAGGGAGCGACCATTGATCGTCTCTTCCTGATTTTTATGTGAGCGACCATAGATCGTCTCTATCTTTTTTTTATGGGAGCGACCATTGATCGTCTCTACCGGTGTGCTGAGGGAGCGACCGTTGATCGTCTCTACCTGAGCTTTCAGGGAGCGACCATTGATCGTCTCTTCCTGATTTTTATGTGAGCGACCATAGATCGTCTCTATCTTTTTTTTATGGGAGCGACCATTGATCGTCTCTACCAGTGTGCTGAGGGAGCGACCGTTGATCGTCTCTACTGGAGCTTTCAGGGAGTGACCATTGATCGTCTCTTCCTGATTTTTATGTGAGCGACCATAGATCGTCTCTATCTTTTTTTTATGGGAGCGACCATTGATCATCTCTACCTGGTTTTGAAGGGAGAGACCGTTGATCGTCTCTACCTTGTCACTATTAGAGCGACCATAGATCGTCTCTACCTTAGGGGCGCTGTCTGGAGTACAGTTTCTGACTCCACCCCTAGCTAACTCGGTGATTCCGCCACACGAAGGTAGTGTCTTTTGCCTACAGTGGCGGCGGCGTGGTGGTTGAGTGTCACTAGGGCGCACGGCCCGGGCTGACGTACGCCGCTGTTGCCCGGAGTGGTGGTGGCTGGTGGCGGCTACCCCGGGGGGTCCGAGTGGGGGTGTCGGCATTCTTGAGGGCAGACTCCACTGCTCCTGGTCCGCCTTGATGTCGGGGAGACTGCGGTATTCTCCGGAATATTCCGGAGAATCGATGCGGTCAAAACCACGCATTTCACACGTTATGTTTTTATTGCATAATATTATGCAGAATTTCACCAGCTTTCTAAGGAGTTACAAATGGTTTTGATAAGCCTCATAGTTTTCGAGTAAATCGCCAAAAACGACTGGGAACTCACGTCCGTACTTCACTTTCGTGATGTGCGCATATCATACGCAATATTCCCGCCTACGTAACAACGAATTCTTATCATAGATATTACATTGTTATGTCTTCTACATACGTAAAATTTACTGCTCTTTATCATGGTTCTCATAGGAAATCGATACGTCCAATACTTTTCGAGCAATTGGCCAACAAAGTGAGATACTTCTCGAAGCTCTTCCGACTTGACCGCTAGTGAGGAAAAAAACAAAGTCTCTTCCCCCAACTTTTCCAACAGAAAATGCTCCCAAAGGCTTATATTCTGCAAATGAACATACGTAGCATTTACTGCTCTTGATCATGGTTCGTACAGGAAATCGATACGTCCAAGAGTTTTCGAGTACTTGGCCGACAAAGTGAGATTACTCTCATAACTGTCCACTGGCGTCCGTGGGTGGGTGCCATATATATATATAATAAAAGATTCCCCCACACGTGATATACTCCCTCACACACACACACACACACACATATATATATATATATATATATATATATAGACATTTTTTCCTCTCCTTCCCCAAAAGTTCCCCCAACACATGGTACAATATTTTCCACGAACACTTGTGGCACATATCACAAACATTTTAGAAGAGAATCATAAATTTCAACAATTGTTTTAGAAAAGGTACAGTACCTGTCTACTGACGTCTGTGGTTGCCCGGTGTTGCAAGGTACAGTGCCTGTCCACTGACGTCCCTCGTTCTTTGGCAGTGTTACCTTTCACAGCACACCTGCCGCTAAAGTACCGCTTACCTACACTACGCACCTAAACGAACACTTGCGGCACAGTTCACGTATATTTTACATAAAATATAATTTACCATTAAATGACAGACCATGGTACAGTACCTGCTCAATAACGTCACTGTTTCCTTGGCATCGTTACCTTTCACAGCACACCTGCCACTATAGTACATCTTACCTACGCTACGCACCTAAATGAACACTCGCGGCACAGTTCACATATATGTTACATAAAGTATAATTTATCACTAAATGACAGACCATGGTACAGTACCTGTTCAATGACATCACTCGTTCCTTGGCATCGTTACCTTTCACAGCACACCTGCTGCTAAAGTACCGCTCACCTACACTACTCACCTAAATGAACACTCACGGCACAGTTCACGTACATTTTACATAAAGTTAATTTATCACTAAATGAAAGATTATGGTACAGTACCTGCTCAATAACGTCACTCGTTCCTTGGCATCGTTACCTTTCACAGCACACCTGCTGCTAAAGTTCCGCTCACCTACCCTACGCACCTAAACGAACACTCGCAGCACAGTTCATGTATATTATACATAAAGTATAATTTATCACTAAATGTCAGACCAAGGTACAGTACCTCTTCAATGGCGTCCCTTGTGCCTTGGCATCATTACCTTTCACAGCACACCTGCCACTAAAGTACCGCTCACCTACGCTACTCACCTAAATGAACACTTGCTGCACAGTTCATGTATATTTTACATAAAGTATAATTTGTCACTAAATGTCAGACCAAGGTACAGTACTTGTTCAGTGACGTCCCTCGTTCCTTGGCATCGTTATCCTTCAAAGCACACCTGCCACTAAAGTTCCGCTCACCTACGCTATGCACCTAAACGAACACTTGCAGCACAGTTCATGTATAATTTACATAAAGTTTAATTTATCACTAAATGTCAGACTAAGGTACAGTACCTGTTCAATGACGTCCCTCGTTCCATGGCATCATCACCTTTCACAGCACACATGCCGCTAAGATATTGCTAACCTACGCTACACACCATAATTTATGCCGTCATGAGGATAGGTGGCACATTTCACTTACACTTCACACAGTATCATACACAAATACATGACTACCACAATGATTCCACCCTAACATCCGCAATTATTCCTTTCCCTACTACGGTTAAATGTGACTGTGATGCAGCACCCTTCGCCGGTAGAGTACAATGCAATTCTATTGTATTGGCACACACCACACTCCTTCACGAAGACCCGCAGCATGTTTGACGTATATTTCACACAATTGCATATGCATTTTCACTATCAGAATCACAATAATTCCATCCCTAAACACCTCTAATTCTCCCTTCCTGACTATAAAAACTACGTGATGCCTGCCCCATTCCACACTATGGTTCATGGCATCCATAATGCTAACTACGTGTAGTTCCATAATTTCACCAAGCCAGCCACAATATCTTTCACACAAAATACAGTTTAGGCATTGGCTTCATTATATACGTATTTATAATCACGCCATAGGGCCTTGGGGAGGGCGAGAGGCCACAATGGACATGCATATTGCCTCTAACCCTAACGATTGATAATGGACACAATTCCTCTTTGCGACATATATTTATGTTCCATCGACAATATCACATACAAATATGCTCACAAATATTGGATTATTGCACTGAGTCCATAGGGGCTTTGGCTCGGGCAGGAGGGGGAGAATTAGTAGGAGTTTAACGGGACAGTACACGTGACACAACCTCACCGCGTGGCTGCTTGGAAGAGACTGAGGTTTATCGTTATGTGCTGGGCCCCGTGAGGCAGCTTACTGTTACCAATGCCTTACCATTGGAAAGTGCTGCACTTGCTATGATGTATCAAAATTTGACGCATCTGCCATAAACTTAATCTTTGGCAAATTTTTTTGTGCTTAGAAACGCAATTCGGGTGACTGAACATCTTTAGAACAATCCACATGAAATGCGAATCGCATGAGTGATCCTGAGAGGGTTAAGCTGAGCCATAAGCTCAGCAGGCCATGACTTTTCTGGCTGCGTGCGCAGCATAAGGTCAATTATCCCCTCTCGCGTGGGAGGGGTTTCATCTTTCTCCATCCACTCAACTAAGTAAGCAGTAAGCCGATCGAGAAACTGAACAGCAGTCTACTTTTCTTGTAGATGCGCCCTCATAAACTGACTCCTGGTGTCATCAACTGTAAGACCATATGCTTTGATGAGTGCGGCCTTCATCATCTCATACGTGAGATTGTCTCCACGAATTCTGTGGAGAATATCGAGGGCAGGGCCCTCAAACAAGCCAAGAAACTGGAGTCGCTTAGCTGCCTCATCCAGCTGGTACAGATGCGCCATGTCTTCGAAACGAGCTATGAATGGCTCGATTCACTCGCCTTCCTTGTATGAAGGAAGCTTGAGGTGTTGGGTTGCCAGAACATGTGCAAGGAGAGCGCTCGTGGAGCTTGGGTTAGCTGCACCAGATGTGTCTGAAGCCAAGGAGTCTTGCTTGAGCTTCAGCATCTCAAGTTCATGTTTCTCACATGCCTTGCGCTCGGTACACTCTTGTTCATGTTCTCGCCCATATTCACGCTCTCTCTCACGTCGTTCTCACTCATATTCATGTTCTCTCTCATGTTCCTCGCACTGTTTTCGCTCATGTTGACATTGAAGTGTACACTTTTCACGGGCATCACTCTCACGTTGCTGTTCAAGAGTGAACCATTAGAGCACATAATCTCTAATTTCCTTGGGGTCGGTAAGCCTCATATCTTTGGCTCCCTGTACATATATATTAGTGGTCATGATGCTAATTCAACTAAGGCTGAGTGGACTAAAGACTGAGTACTGACTGCTATTTTGCAGAGAAATACTAATAATCAAAAATAAAGAACATAGGCATAGGCTGGTGGTTACTATTCATATTTAGTTAAACTGGTTAAGAAAGAAAATAAAAAAAAATGCAGATGACTGGGAAAACTGTTAAGTAAAATTAATAGAAATGAATCAGTAACCACCAGTAAGATAGTGCCTGTAGACTTTAATGATAAATACCCAGGTGTGAGTGAGTATTATTTCGTTAATAACTTGAGAGCTAGGAGGTCATATCCTGGAGAGAGGTCGCCAGATGTCACGGGGGAATGTGAATTTATGAATTAAAAATGCTTGATATTACTTGAATGTAGAGACAAGGAAATGACTTGTGAAAATCAAGTAGTAAGTTTTATTTATGCCGATTTACTTCGCTGATTCTCTAAGGACGAGAATTTATAAACTTTCTCAACAGTACGCAGCAGAGACTAACTACTCACGAGTGCTGTTTATTAGTACTGTTAGCCTCTTGAGAAAATGACTCCACCCCTAACAATCAATAACTTCTACTAATCATAATGAATAGGTTCATGCCAGTGCTTAACTCCTGGCTGGCACAACGGATTTAAGTTTGATACAAAAGAACTGGCCTAAGTACCAGTTATGAATGATGTAAAGAGTTTGTGCAAACTAGGAGCATCAACTAAAGCAACCTTAATGTGGAGAAATAAAACACGAGTCTAATTACATCAAGCTCAAAGAAAAGAACTGTAAATTTATTGATTTCTATCTATCTATCTATTGACAGACCCCTCAATGCCGTTTGGGATGGCCACAAACAAATCGTCTCCACATCGCCCTGTCCCCCGCCATTTCACTTCCCTGCTTCTAACTCACACCCCCCTCATATTTTTTTTTTTTTTTTATGCGAGGAAGAAGGAACCAAAGGCCATGAGCCCGCAGTAACAGTTCCCTCCAAGAGAAAAACAAAATACAACAGAGAGCCAAATTCAAGATCCGATCATTTTGAGATGCCTGGACACACTACGTTTGAAAGACTGGAGATCATAGGCAGAAGGAAATACAGACAGAGGGAGACAGTTCCAGAGCTGACCTGCTGCATAAATGAAAGACTGGGAGTAACGGTCAACTCTTGCATTAGAGAGTTGGACAGAAAAGGGATGAGAGTTTGCTGCCAGACGGGTGCTACGCGCCCGTCGTAGAGGTGGAAGAATGCAAGCAGACAGTTCAGAGGAGCAGCGACCATTAAAGTAGCGATAGAAAAGAGACAAAGATGCAACAGTGCGGCGAAGAGACAGAGGTTGAAGGGAGTCAGTAAGAGGAGGAGAGTTAATGAGACGAAAAGCCTTTGACTCCACCCTATTGAGAAGAGCTGTATGTGGGGAGCCTCCCCACACATGAGAGTTGTACTCCACACAGGGGCGGATAAAACCCCTGTATAGAGTCAACAATTGTGCAGGGGTAAAGAAAGAGCGGAGTCGGCTTAGCACACCCAATCTCTTGGAAGCAGATTTTACAAGAGATGTAATATGATCTTTCCAAGATAAGTCCCGAGTAAATGAAACCCCAAGCATGTTCAAGGATGATGCAGGATTAATCGGAATATTATTAAACATTAGTGGGTATACCTGTGGAAGATTTTGTCGGGTTGATAGGTGTAAGAACTGAGTCTTAGATGCATTAAAGACAACCATATTATTTTTACCCCAGTCAGAGATATGAGCCAAGTCAGACATTAGGTGTGCCATAGCCTCATCCCTTGTTTCTTGAAGTAACTGTTGAGATGGGCGTTGCGGGAACCGAATGGAAAGGTGAAGGGTGGAGTCATCAGCGTATGAGTGGATAGGGTTAGATGTACAGCTTAGAAGATCATTGATGAATAAAAGGAAGAGAGTTGGTGATAGGACAGAGCCCTGAGGAACACCACTGTTGATAGATCTAGGAGAAGAACGATGGCCGTCTACGACAGCAGCTATAGAACGACCAGAAAGGAAGCTAGCGATGAAGGCACAGATAGAAGGATAGAAACCGTAGGAGGGCAGTTTGGAAATTAAAGATTTATGCCAGACTCGATCGAAAGCCTCTGAGATGTCAAGTGCAATGGCAAAGCTTTCGCCAAAGTCCCGAAAGGAGGATGACCAGGAGTCTGAAAGGTAGGTGAGAAGATCGCCAGTGGAGCATCCCTGACGGAACCCATACTGACGATCGGAAAGAAGGTTGTGATAGGAAAGATGCCTTAAAATTTTTCTATTAAGAATTGACTCGAAAACTTTTGAAATACAGGACGTTAAAGCAATTGGACGATAGTTGGAGGGTTGGGAGTGGTCACCCTTCTTTGGGACTGGCTGAATGAGAGCAAACTTCCAGCAAGAAGGGAAGGTACAAGTTGACAGACAAAGGCGAAATAGTTTGCCTAGGCAGGGTGTAAGCACAGAAGCACAGTTTTTGAGAACAACAGGAGGGACCCCATCAGGCCCATATGCCTTGTTAGTACTGAGGCCAGTAATGGCAGAAAATACATCAACTGAAGAAATTTTAATGTCAGCCATGAGGAAGTCAGAGGGGGGAAGTGATGGAGGAACAGCACCGGAATCGTCTAAGGTGGAATTGGAGGAGAAAGTCTGTGCGAAGAGATCTGCTTTATCAGCAGAAGAAATAGCTACAGAACCATCAGAGTAGAAAAGAGGAGGGAAGGATGATGAGGTAAAGTTGTTAGAAAGATTTTTGGCAAGGTGCCAGAAGGAGCGGGAAGAATTCGAGTTGGAGAGTTGAGAGCATTTAGTATGGATGAAATTATTTTTAGTAGAGCGAAGAACAGACTTAGCACGATTCCGGGCAGAAACGTAAAGATTATGTGATTCAGGGGTGGGTTGGCTCCGGTACCTTTTGTAGGCCTTCTCCTTGTTGCGGACAGCATTAGAACAAGCGTGATTAAACCAAGGCTTTCTTGCGTTAGTCAAAGGATATGAGAAAGGAATGTATGCTTCCATGCCCGAGAGAATATACCTCTCCACCCCATCCCTCCATCTCATCCTCGGCCTCCCCCTCCCTCTTCCCCCCTCCACCTCACTCACATACACTCTCTTCGTCAGTCTGTCACCATCCATCCTTTCCACATGGCCAAACCACCTCAGTGTGTTCCTCATAAAGCTTCCTATCACATCCACATCCACACCACAACGCTCCTTTATATCCTCATTTGTCAGCCTGTCTCCATGTGACTCCACAGGCTCCTCTTAAATAACTCATTTTCAATGCTCTCACTCTTGACTTGTGTCCTTCCAACAACATCCAAGCTTCACTTCCATACGTTCGAGTTGGTATCACAATACTGTCATGTAGTAACTTTTTCACTTCCATGCTCACTTCCCTGTTTCTTATCACTGTATTCAAAGAACCAGCAACCTTTCTTCCCTGCTGTACCCTTAGAAGCACTTCACCCTCTAAACCTCCATCCTTACTCATCACACTACCCAAGTACTTAAATGTACTCACATTTTCCAATTCCTCACCATCCAACCTCACTGTACATTCACTGACTTCACCTCTCTCAAAGACCATCACTTTATTCTTCCCTACATTCACCTTTAGATTCCGTTTCTTACACACTCTCCCAAACTCATCCACCAAGCCTTGCAGCTCCCTTTCCTCTTCACTCAACAACACAGTATCATCTGCAAACAACAGTACAGGGAGTTTCCAAACACTATCCTCTCTCACCAGGGCCACTCCAACATTCACTACCCTACCTTGTACCTCTTTTATTACCCCATCCATGTACAGATTGAACAATCATGGAGACATTACACATCCCTGTTTGAACCTAACCTTCAAAGAGAAAAATTCACTCAGTTCACCATCCACACACACTGCAGCCTTAGGACCATCATACATACTCTTCACAGCATTGAACAACTTCCCATCTACTCCATATATTCTTAATACTTTCCATAATACTTGTCTGTCCACTCTGTCATATGTTTTCTTCAGATCCATGAAAGCTGCATACAACTTCTTTCCCTTCTCTAGAAACTTTTCCACTAAAGATCTAAGAATGAATATCTGATCTACACAACCTCTTCCCTTCCTAAAGCCTCCCTGTTCTTCTCCAAATAAATCCTCTGTTCTTTCTCTAACTCTGTCAATAAGTATCCTACCATACACTTATCCTATTGTACTAAGAAGACAAATGCCCCTATGATTACCACACACTTCTTTTTTCCCTTTTCCTTTGTACAAGGGAATAATTATACCTGACTTCCAATCCTCCGGGACTCTACCTTCCTCCCAGGCCAATCTGCACATCTTCCACATTCATTCTACTACTATCTCTCTGCCCCATGCTTCAGCATTTCACCACACACTCCATCAATTCCTGGGGCTTTCCCCAATTTAACTTTCTTCATTGCTTCCACAACTTCTATCCTACTGATTTCTTCCTGTCTTCTCACCTCCCTCCTTCTCCCAGCCATTCCTCAGCCACTTATACTCGCATTACTTCCATCCTGTATGTTCAACAATTCCTTAAAGTGTTCTCTCCATCTGATCACTTTTTCTCCCTTCTCCACTAGTAATCTACCATTTTTATCTTTCACTCCCCTGCTAACCTCACTTCCACCCTGTCTTACTCTCTTCACCTCTTTCCAGAACATTTTCTTACAGTGTCTCCACTTTACACTCAAATTCCTTCCAAATTCCTCATCCACTCTCTTCTTACTCTCTCTTACTAATCTTTTCACTTCTCTCTTTCTGCATATAACTCTCTCTTCCGCCTCTCAACTTCTTCCATGCCCCTATTTCTCATTCATTCATTGTATGCTTTCTTCTTTTGTGCCACAGCCTGTCTCAGCTCTTTAGTTCACCACACTGTTCCTTGCACCCCCCCTCCGTCTTCTCTTCCTCCCACACACCACGTTATATGAATCTCAAAATGAATTCAAAAGGGGAACTCACGGTCACTAAGGGACTCATGAATTCAAATAACAAAGGAAGTACACCCACTCGCTCATTCAAAAGCTAATCAAACTTAAGTCTTGAAAAACAAACAGAAATACTGGTCACTGGAGGGACGAGCCGAACGAAAGACTGGGCATCTGGGTGGTGAACACCGAACGCTGCTATTCGCTGCAAGCCCGCTTCGCCAATTCACCGTCTATGTGGAGATTCAGGAATTCGCTGTATGACGGAGGCACTGCTCTATGCTGGGCACAAATGGTCCTATACTCGAGGCGACTCAAAGTTGACTGAGTTCAAACCAGGGAGGGGTAAGAGAGATGGCCGTGTTTGCCAGAAGTAGGCGTTGCCTAATTTCAACAGTCAACGGAAAGAGGGTGAACGATGTAGAAATGCAATATATCACTCAATGAAAGCACTAATGTCGTGCATAAGAATGGTCACTTGTGAAACAGTGACAAATGTTCTGAAAACCATCCCGATCGAAGTGAATACGAGGACGGTTGAACTGAGTAATGCCCAGCGGAAATTCCACTAGAGTTCGTGTTTTTTTTTCACCAAAGTACAGTGTCACGAATTTGTATAAATACACTCGCGCAAATTCGTGACACTCCTCACCCTGCCCTTGGTTGGGCAAGGAGGTCCAAATGATGATGATGATGATGATGATGATGAGATATATATATATATATATATATATATATACACACACACACACACACCGTCATATACACATTCATACACACGTATATATATATATATATATATATAATATTTTTTTAAGTTTATATTTTATATATATTTTTTATTTTTATTTTATTTTACCTTTTTTAGACATCACATTATTTACTAAAGAGAGAGAAAAAAAACTAAAAAAATCCTAAAATTAATAACCTAACAGTCAGATTGCTATCCTATACCAAATCCTAGAGATACAAATAGCTAAGTCTACACTATGGTAAAAATATCTCGACCAAGAGAACACCATCGACTGCAGATATGTAATGCCATTCTACATTACACACCTGCACTGATCACATGCTTTCTGTCCGTCGGGGCACAAACTAATGTAGGGGACATCAGTATACGAAAGAGAACCAGAGGAGTTGGGAACTATTCCATATACGTCATCTGTCGACCCAAATTAAGATAACTTATACAAAATGGTGGAATGTTTTTACATATGTACAAAAAGTGACGCACCTTGCCCAACAGAACACCATCGACTGCAAGTGCCCAATACCTTTCTATATTGCACACTTGCACTCATCAGCTGGTGACTGTCAGGCGAGGAACGAGCTTTAATGCAAGGGACATCAATATTAGAAACAGATCAGTGGGAGGAGGAACTATTTCAAATATGTCAACTGTCAGCCCTAATTAATAGTACAATATATACATATTTACAGTCGATAAAAACCTTAACCATACAGTAAAAAAGTCACATCACTCTGATCAATCGGGCCTTTCAAGAAAGCCATCAATTTATCAGTCATAACAATATCCCCATCACCCTAGATGGTGGAAAGGGTGAAGGGGACGTCTGCTGTGTTGCAATAATTTATAAGTAAAGCACGTTCACGGATAAATTGCCGACAGCGCAGGATGATATGATTGATAGATAACACTGCATTACAGATGTTACAGTGTGGTGGAAAGTGTCTTTCAATATGTGGTTTCATATGAGTTTATGCGTGGAATTAAGCCACAAAAGTGCCAACACATTTTCTTCCTGGCGACTGGGACGGTTGACAGTATCCCAATCACCCAGGTACGGCTTCCATGTTAGAATATTTAGTCTGGTCCACTGACCTTGCCACAGATTTTTTTTTTTTTTTCCCCAAAGAGAGACTTGACAGTACATCACGAAGAACATCTCAAGTCTCCTCAAGCCCTACAGCCAACTTAGCATGTAAGTCAGCCTGCTCATTGCCATAGATACGACAATGACGAGGCACCCAGATCAGCGGGAATGACTTGTTGCATGAATGCAATTGATTAACAATGCAGCTCTGGATCTCATGCAAGTCCGTAGTGCAAAATATAGTCACCTGAAGGGCTGATTTCGAATCTGAAAATATGACAAATGAGTCATGTCTAGAATTTAGGGCATAGTCTATGGCTTTATCAATAGGAAAAAGTTTGGAGGTAAACACAGATGTATGAGTCGGGAACCGATACCTGAGGGAACATTCAGTCTACCATACACTAACAACCACACATTCACTCGACTTGGAGCCATCACTGTACAATTGGTGGGATCTCAAGTGACGAACAATAATGTTACGAAGCAAGTGGTGGACCTCCGCCTCCAGCGCCTTGGTCTTTGGTGCTGGGAGCCATGAAACATTAACATTAAGGCTGGGTGGCTCCCAAGGCTCTATATTTTTAGACACCAACTTGTCACAGTCACTGAGGTCCATACCAAACTCCTGAGTCAGTAAGTGGAGGCGATTGGCAAGTATCGCCGCTGAGGGTTACAGGTCACATTGCCAATATTATTTTTCCTCATTGTCCTTATTCCATAGGAGAGGGCCAGATGGTTTTGGTGAATACAGAGGGGAGGCACATTCGCCTCCATTTCCATTTGAGGTATATACATGTGTACACCGGATGGCTTCAAGACGCATTTGCAGACATTTTTATTCTTCGCACATCCAGCCTTCTCAGTGTGATACTGGATGCCGAGCCATACACATGTGTGCCATAGTCTAGCTTTGATCCAATTGGAGACTTATACACCATTAATAAAGATTTTCTGTCGGCTGGGTACTTGAGGACATCTAATGATTTATCACAATGGGCAAGCAAGGTATTAACATGAAGTTTAAAATTCAATCTGCGATCAAAGTGGAGGCCCAAAAACTTTACAGAATTTTGAAAAGGTACTGCTTGATTATCCAAAAATAAATGCAAATCATGGACGTTATGATTAGTGAAAACTACAGTGGCACACTTAGGGATGGAAAACTTAAACCCCCAATGCAAGGCCCATTGGTGGACGGAATCAAGGGTTGCCTGAATCTGCCCAGCTGAAAATTGTGCATTACGGGAAGAATGCCATATTGCACAATCGTCAGCGTAGAGTGAGTATTTAGGATTCCTCGGAATGGGAGCTGATGGCAGAATATCATTGATCATAATACTAAACAAAGTGGGACCGAGAACATTTCCCTGAGGCACCCCGTTTTCCTGGATAAATAAATCCGATCTTGACTTCCACCGTTGCCTCTCTTAATATATTCCTGGTAGTCAGGGAAAGTTCCGCAGTACCCACCTCTCGAAGCATCATGTGAGACGGGGGAATGTGAAGCTGCAGCCAGACCTCACATGTCTGGTAACTGTGAGTGTGAAAGAGGAGAAAGGCAGGGGATTGGGGGCAGAGGAGAGTTTGGTGATAGGTTGAGAATCACGTGTAGGTGCACAATGTCTGACTTGGACGGTGTGTTTGAGTTAGTTTAGTAAGGCTAGATGACAATAATTTATGATGTCAGAATTTTATGAAAAAAAAAAAAAATTACTTAGATGTCTTTCCAGCTGGTGTTGTCATGAAAGTGGTAGTTTAGTGGGTTTGGACAGAGATTTGAATGCTTTCATACCCTCTCGAGTTTAACATGAGACGTTATGCATAACAGTATTACATATCCTTAAGGTGGCCATATTTATTGAAGCTAAAGCGCGCGCGCGCACGCGCGCGCGTGCGTGCGTGTGTGTGTGTGTGTGTGTGTGTTGCGGTAGGATTTTTATCCCACCTTTGTTCATCAGAAATTGGTTTTCCCATCATTATTTATCAGGTTTGTTCTGTTTAACTTACTTGTTGGTAATACAAAGGGTACTCAACTTAGTCTCCCCTCAATGACTGATAAAGTATTCACCAAAGAAAAAAAACAAAGGGGGGGGGAGTAACTTCGACTTTGAATGATAAAGTTTAATTGCATAAAGGATATTTTTGGTAGCGTTTGTACTTTTAGCCAAGTCGAGAATAAGTTAGTACCACGTGTGTTAGTCGTTCCCAAAGCGGAGGAATCTTGAACTGGAAGTGGAGTGAGTCATGCGTGAGAGGACAAAATTCCCTTGGTTGGATATCAAAATTGCATATACTTTACTTTAATAAATCTATATTTGTTAAACAACAGACATTTTTTTGAATTACATGACCTTTAATAATATGAAAAGAGTTGTAAATTAAGTACTAGTTTGGGCGATAGTAATACAGTACTGTTACCAAGCGAAACAATTTGAATATTTAACAATGACTCCTGAGTTCATCACATTTCATTCTCGATTATCAGTTATTCTTGGGCTCGTCAATAGCCTCAAGACTGGGACATTCAATGATATGGACTGTCTTTTCGGGCTGGCATAGCCTCGAACCAAAAATATTCACTCACGTACTATTACGTCGGGCCAGTCTAAACTCATCACACAGTTCACTAATATTTCATAATCACTCTGGCTTGCTTAGCCTCGAGGAGCAATTCGAAATTACATATCCTTACAACCATTAAATTCACTTTAACGCTCCCAATATTTCTAACCTATTAATAAAAGAAGAGAGAAAAAAAAAAACGGTTGATGAGTTAAATTCGCTTTTCCGTTACTGATCACATTAACTTTCAAAATTCTGTACATTATCTATCAAAAAAAAAAAAAAAAAGGTTCTCCTGATTGATTCATAATTCAATTGCTACTACATTCAGTTATAAATCTATTTGTGCGTAGTGTATGTGTGTGTACAACAAGTCTATGGGCAATGTCACATGATGGCCTCGTGCAACCCCAAAGTCACGGTGTCTGTGGACTGAAACAACGTCTGTTACCCACAACGTCTGGTTAGCCAATCGTCTACGTTAAGCTTTTAACAACATTACTTCATATTGTTCACGACAAGCAAGAATTAAAACAAGCAAGGGGGGGTGGAAGGAGGAATCTGTACAGCTCACCTGAAACGTCTGTTACTCACAACGTCTGGTCAGCCAATGCGGCTTAACTGGGCACATAGGGACGCTACTGCTAGTCAAATGAGACTGTGTTTTTGCGATATGGTGGGTTTTAATTCTCTTCACTATTTGTATAGTAGAGTACACATGACGTTAGGACTTTTGATTGAATTGGGGAAAATTTGGGATCCATTCCTTACTACAGTTAAATACTGAACTTACCACCATCCCGCCCTGAGTTTGGGGTAGCTTATGCCATCTAGTGACGGCTAAGGCAAGCGGAACTACTTGATCCTCACAAATTACATTATCTTTGCCTTTTCTGACTATTAATTTTACATATTTGGATTCTAGCAGCTTCATTAGTAAGCATTTCACAACAATGATACGGAAAGAATTGCGTACCCATTATTATTCTGTTTAAGGTTTAAACTTGGCGCCCGGCAACGACGCACCACAAGCAAGAGGATGTTGCCCACATCTGTTATTCGTTACCTACCAGATGGGTGAACTCCCATAGCTCAACACTCCCAGTTACACTACCTATGCATAGATACAGAGATATATACATATACAAATAAAGTTGTCCCTATATCGATCATTAATACATGAACTACTACTTAGAACAGGAGCCTTATACACTAGTATTCAGATTGCACTCTATCTAACTTAGAAATTACAGTACCTCTAAACATATACATGAATACTAAATATGTGGCATTACATCTATAGATAGATAGATAGATAGATATAGATAGATAGATAGGTAGGTAGATAGACAAATAGATATATAGATAGATAGGTAGATAGACAAATAGACATAGATATACAGTTGATAGAAATAGATAGATAGATATAGATAGAGAGATAGATATTGACTAATGTGACAGCGACCGCTGCTGCGCTGCACCTCAAACTGAGGCTGCTAATCAAACACTAACGTCTCCTACGAACTCCGAACATACAGTAAGGTACAGTGAATGGGTCGACCAAAGTTATCAGCTAGTTAGCATTACAGATTTTATATTAATAATTCGGTATTTCATTTGGTTAGGATTATGCATAATTTTTCTAAGTCATCCTAATTTCATAAAAGAAAGTCATGTCATATCTAATGCAATAGTAAGTTTCTAAAAGCGGGACAATTAAGATAATTTGCTCAAAAAGCGGAACATTCTGGTCACAATGAAAAAAGCGGGACGAATGTCCAAAAAGCGGGACTCTGGTCACCTTACATATACTGCAATATATTTTTATTCTGTGTTGACTCGAAAACAAAGGGACTATATTATATATGTTATAAAATATGTATGTTTTATATATATATATATATATATATATATATATATATATATATATATATATATATATATACACGCATGTATATTATATACTGTATATGGAACACATCATTGGCTATTGATACTCTGAAATGAGCAACTCTCCAAACCCTCCCACCCCCTGCTACCCTCCCTCCCACTCACAGTTACCAGACATGTGGTGTCTGGCTGCTGCTTCGAGACCATTCGTTGACCATCAATGTTTCGAACAGTGGGTAATGCAGAACATTCCATGACTGTACAGTCGCTGTCCAAAGAAAGTATGCAGGCGTTGTCGATGCCGTGGCCAGGAAACCAAGAATGGTCTGGTGTTCGGACACAAGTCTAAACCCCCTTCCCTCGTCCTTCCTCCATTCGCTCCCAAGTAGTACAGTCGGCCTAAGAAGTGACGGCAGAATGTCCAGAAGGTTTCGGTCAGTGATAATGCATAATACTCTTCCTTATATCTTTGCAAGATGACACCTGTTATGTAAAATTGCAATAGAAAACAATAAGTAAATGGCAAAGTATTTATACATTTCAAAATCGTAGGAAACAGTTTGTTAGTTACGATAATAAGAAATCCTAAACGAAACTAATTGAAATTTCAGAACTATTGCTCAAGGACAGTCTGGAATAAGTTGCAGAGTTTAATTCTAGTATGGTACAGTAAACAATTATTTTTGGTAGCATAAGCCTGAAAAGAGAAGGCCTTCAGTAAACTATGAAAATCTGTCATTTTTATTTATAAGATACTTTTAGAGTTCTTACGAATAATTAAGTCACTTGTTTGCGTTTTTATTGTCTCCATGGGTGACGACAGAAAGCGGGAATGCGGTGTAAGTTAGTAAGCTAATATAAATGACTCAATCAACAAGCACGGATGAAGATAACTTTTACTCACAGTGATGCAGCTATTACACCTCATTTGGCCATTCTTCCACTAAGAAAAGTTTGTGGAAGACTTAATATAAGCCTGAGAACTATCAGTGAATGAAATATAAAAGAACCTCGCAAATTTGCTGAGAGTCGGAGTTCCATGAAGAATGCAAACTTGTCGTGAGTCTATTGTCCTCGGTGCCTGAACGACTGGCAAGAGTAATAAAATGCAATAAACATATGAATGAGTTCAAAACTTGCAAATCAGCATTTTCAGTTAGACAGGACTTAGTGGTTTATTTAAAAAGAAATATATTCCAGATTAAAAGATCGAACAAATATATGCTTTTGCATTCCACGAATTTGTAAGCCCATGTTTTAGTCCTCTTTACTGCCTAGTGTAAGAGAAAAAGGTATAATCTGTCATACCTAATAATTTTTAATCAATAGGGAATAAAGTACTGTAGATAATTACATTTTCTATTATGCTAGAGGGAGGCAAGGAGTAAGAGGCAGAAAAAGTCGTGCTGCAACTTTGGGTAGGGTATCCTTACTCAGGATAATTTAATTTTGGGGGCATCCTTATTGTTTCTATATCACCATTGTGTTTGAAAAGCAAGTAGCGTATTGCATTCACCAGAATTTCCTAGGTTGGCCAGACAATCAGTTTTTGAAATCTTGGGGCATAAACATGAGCAAGGGGATATACCGTGCGCCACGCGCGGAGTAATACATTACACATTCAGATCGGGAAAACGTATGTTACAGGTTAGCTTCTGATATATCATTGCCTCATGTTATTCATTCTCGTAATTCTTAGCGTGATATACTATGTATTTTGTTTTCTTTTTGATATAACGTGATGAAATACAATTTTTTTTTACCTTGTATTCACTAAAATTTCACGGTACGCATGGCAGTGCAGAGTATCTGAAGCAATCTGAAACTTTGCCATCACTTCTTGGGGCTACTGTACAACCACCTTCCATAATCTGACCCCGATCTGAATTTTGACCCCCTCTAAAACCATCCTTGCGTCACCATGATTCAGAGAATATATGGGTTTGGGGGTCTCTGTCCCTTGATTTGGGCGTGATTGAAGGACAAACAAACAAACAAACAACACGGCTCTTTTATAAATAGGGATTGTCACTCAAAGCAAAGTGCTTGCCCAAAGGTAGTTTGATATCTTCGTTTGTGGGAATGACAAGATCTAAGAGATTACCCTTTCCTGTTAGTTCTGTGACACTGATATAAGAAGTTATTCTTAGTGAATCCGTCATCCTACTGTCATCATTGCTTCTACCCCTGACAGTATTCAAGGCAATTGTTGGCAAATTAAAGTCACCAATTATCAACGTTTCGTTCCCATCTAGAAATGTCTGCAAGATATCGAATAAATCTCTATCTTCCTTTACAAACAAAGTGTGGTGACGATAGACTGTGGCAACATTTACATTCATATTTCTGAAATGTAAACAGTCTCGGCGCCATTACTACTTAGGGAAATATGTGTGGAGTGTAAATGGGATTTTATTATAGTCCAACGCCACATCCAAGACATTCATTATTTCTGGTCATCTAAGGGCTGGGAGATTATAGGCTTAGGGGGGTGTAGGTAAAACTTCAGGGTCGCTTAGGGGTGAGGTAATTTCCAGCGCACCTGAAGTGTCCTTGACAATTCTGTACACTGCTTCAATTAATAATATACTAGTTATTCCTTTGTTGGAGGACATCTTGCCGAAAGAGACTTGGTTTACCCACAATTCTGCCGCTGGTATGTTGGAACATAATGTTATTTCTTTCACACAGAAATGTGTGAAAGAGATAACTCAGTTTTTACAATAGGGGTTGGAACATAGTCTAGCCACTATACCTTTTACTTTGCTTTAGCTTTTCTTGTTTTTCATCATATTATGGAGAGATTCATGTATCGTCAGGATATCTAGGGGAACCTACCTCTATTATAGGCATCACTTATACCTACATTAACAACAAGACGTGTATCTCTGCTGCCTGGTGTACTCAGTATCCTTAGTGATCATGTCAATCATAGTTTCATGTACAGTCTTTACTGATCTTTTCCTTCTGTTGCTTAATGCAAAGGCAGAGCCTCGAACTCTTAGAACAGAGTCGTTCAAGACCAGTGTGGTACATTCCTATGGACTGAATTTTATATCCCGGGGAAGCTTCTCTGCCATATCTGTAACATATTTGCCAACATTTTCCTTAGCATGGTTACATACAGTCTGACTGTCTGTACATTTTTCTCCTTGACCAACAACATAAAACGTTTGATGTAGGAATTCCGGACATTTTGTTAGGTGTTTGTTTAGATTTGCGTTTTTATGAACTATCTGAAATACCTGGTCAACGGTGTCGTACTTAGTGGGTTTCCTTTCTGCTTGGTTAACATCCCATAGGTTTGTATTCTCTTGTTTCATGTCCTCCAGGCATACTGATGACTCATAATTACACTTACTAGATACTGGATATCTCTATTAGTCAGACACATGATGCACCTGGGATCTGGTACCATTAGGAAACCAATCACTGTAGAACTTGATTCCATAAGAAGGACAGGGGCATGTTGACGTTATTTAATGAGTTATTGAAAGGAAAGGAAATATCTAAGTAAATAATAAAAGACTTAACGATATTTCTTTAATGGAAAATAGTATGAACTTTCCTTTGGATTTGACTGTTCAGCAAAAATTGACCTTGGTTTAGGTGGAAGGTGGACGCAGGTTGGAAAAGTTGACCTTGGCTGAGGTGGAAGGTGGACGCAGATTAAGACCCAGGGACACTGGTCAAAGCACAGCAGAGAGAGAGAGAGAGAGAGAGAGGATAACTGCAGTAGGCCAGTTGGCCCTACTATGGTGGTACCATTCTTAAGTGGCGGTTTGGGTGGGGCACGAACCTCTGTACAGTGGTGCCATGTGTTCCATACCCGCTATGTGAACGGCTCTGATATATGTAATAGGCATCACAATAAGCTAAACACATAAGAATGTATTGGTAACATGTGTATTATAATATATGAAAGAACAGTAAACTTATTATGCATAAAATATTTATACGGCAATACAGAAACGTGGCATAAATATTTTACAGTGTTGCTTAAAAAAAAGTAGTCACTTTTATTGGCTGTTACCGTATTTCTGGGGTTGGTAATAATGTCACAATTATGATTATAAGAAAATGTGCAGGAATATAAGTAAAAATATGTCAATTTCTTTGTAAAAAAAAAATACATTAAACCCTCGTGAGCGGCAACACTCACACATCCAGTCCCACCTAGCTAAAGCTTCCTCTATCCTAGGCCTGTTTGGGGACACCTCTTAAAAAAAAAAAAAAAAACGCGCCAAGACTTTTACCTCCTGGGTGGTGTGAAAATAAAGTCAAATTTACAATATGTACATTATAACGTAAAAGAAAATAGCCAAAATGTATCCTAAAATACCACAGACGAGAGAGAGAGAGAGAGAGAGAGAGAGAGAGAGGGGGGGGGGAAGGCAGACCAGGGGCAGTGTTGAGTGCAGCTGAGTGAGAGAGGGAGGAAGGGAGGGAACGAAGGAGGGAGAGAGTGATTGAATGAAAACAAATCATGGCGCCACAATAGTGAGGTCATCTGGTGCCATATGTAAAACAATAATATTTTTAAATATAATTAGATATAATAAAAACAAAATAAAGAAATGAAAGCACAAGTTTATGTCACTCATAAAAGAAACAAAATTCCAAGGGTGACGCACATCTCCCCCCAGGAGAGAGAGAGAGAGAGAGAGAGAGAGAAGGTAGGCCAGGGGCAGTGTTGAGTACATTGTCAAGCTGAGGGAAGGAAGGAGGGCGAGAATGATTCAATGAAAAATCAAGGCTCCGCAACATTAAGGTCATCTGGCGCCATATGTAAAACAATAATATAATAAAAAAACAAAATAAAGAAATGAAAGCACATGTTTATAAGACACATAAAAGAAACAAAATTCCCTAGGGTGACGCACATCTCCCCCCAGGAGAGAGAGAGAGAGAGAGAGAGAGAGAGAGAGAGAGAGAGAGGCATCGCGTGTATGAAAAACGTGGCAACGCTGTACAGAGGTTCGTGCCCCACCCAAACCGCCACTTAAGAATGGTACCACCATAGGCAGCTCCTAAAAGAGTACCTACACCACTAGAATGAGATAAGGATGGCAAAGAAGGCTCTCCCCCACCCTCCAAACCCTTCAGCCGAGGCCGGCAGGAAAAAGTCAGATGGAACACCACGCAGTATAGATAAACCGGCGTGGACATTTTATCGGAAAGTGTGAAAGGAGATAAAAGGCTATCATAATGTAACCTGAAAAGAAAAAAAGATTGAATTAGTACTGGTTATTAGGTGATTTTTAGTACTGGTTATTGGGTGATTTTTTTTTTTTATGTCCAACACTTAGTTGTCGTATTCTTATCTAGCCTATGCTTGAAACTTCCAACTGAAGGTGCAGCAACTACACTAGGTAGCATATTCCATTCGTCTACTCCTCTGTTGCCGAACCAATTTCTGTGTGTTTCCTCACTAAAGCGGAATTTATCTTGTTTGAAGCCATTACTTGTAGTTCTATCATGTATGGCCATTTTAAGTACCTTGCTAATGTCTTTCATATTTATTCCCTCATCCACTTGAACACTCAATTAAGTCTCCTCTTACTCCACACCTTTCAAGTATTGCAAATTTAGTTTTCAGTGTTTTCATATGAAAGTTTCCGAACATAATGTATCATTTTTGTCATTCTTCTCTGTATATTTTCTAACGAATTTATATCCATTCTATAGTACGGACCCCAAAATTGCACTACGTAGTCTGAATGTGGCCTTACTAATGTTAGATAAACTTGCAGTATTACTTTAGATGCTCTGTTGCTCATGCTTCGCGAAGTAAATCCTAGGACCATATTTGTTTTCCTTCTGCATTAATACACTGTTGTCTTGGTTTCAGGTCTTTACTAACCACGACTCCTAGATCTCTCTCGCATACCGATCTATTAATTACTTTATCTAAGTTCTCTCTAATATCTCTGACAGTCTTGTCCACGTTAAGTACTTCACATTGTTCCACATTAAATTCTATTTGGCAACCTTTAGACCACTTGTACAGTATAACACAATCCTTTTGAAGGTTAACACAGTCGTCAGTTGAGTTAATGATACGCCCCACTTTTGCGTCATCGGTAAATTTGCTAATACTGCTAGTGATTCCTAAGTCTAGATCATTTATATATATATATATATATATATATATATATATATATATATATATATATATAATGAAAAATAAGGGACCAAGTACTGATCCCTGCGGTACAACGCTACTTACTAATCCCCAATCGACTTAATGCCATTAACACTCTGCTTATACCCCTTCAACCAGGATTTTATCCATTTTAATATATCGCCGTCTGCACCGTGTACTCTAATTTTTCTAACTAACCTTTCCTGTGGAAGTCTATCGAAAGCTTTACTAAAGTCAAGATAAATAATTTTGTAAGCTTTATCAACGTCTATCGCCTCATAGACATCCGAGAAGAATGATAAGTTTGTGAGGCAGGATTATCCTTGCATGAATCCGTGCTGACTTTCATTTATGGGATTAGATCTTTCTAAGTGTTCCCTAATTTTATTTGCTATAACAGACCCTAGTGTTTTTCCTCCTATTGACGTTTGACATCTCGGACGATAAGTCGCACATCTGATTTATCACCCTTTTAAAAATGGGTACTATGCTCGTTGCCTTTCATTCCTCTGGAATTTCTCCTGCATTTAAAGAATCATTAAATAACTTGTAATTGGCTGACGTAATTCATCCTTGGTTTCTTTTATAATTTTTGCGTATACTCGTATATCCTCCGGACCCGGTGATTTTTGATGTTCGTATTTTGATCGTAAATATTTGTTGCTTGAGGGATCAGGTCTAGATTTTCCTTGGTAAATACTGATGCGAAACAGTTATTTAGGATAGAACATGTTTCTTAATCCTCAGTGGTAATGTTACCTGATTCTACTCTAAGAGATCCAATACTTTCCTTATTTTTTGTTCAGCACATTTGATAAAAGCCATTGGGGTTTTCTCTCCATTCTTGAGCAATCTTAATTTTATAGCCAAACATTATTCCGCGTATCTCCATCTTTACTTCCCTGTTTATAATCGTGTACCAGTTACGTAGGTGTTCCTCTCCCCTTCTTATTTTTCCATATATATTCCTTTCATCTGGCCTATGAGAGATTTTAATTTGTTGTTTAATCATCTCGGTTTTGAATTTTTCGTTCTAACGCTTTTGAAGGGATATTTCAATCTTGGCCTCTGTGTATACTAACTCGTTACATTTCTCACTAACGGAACTGCTGCTTGATTCCGGCCTGAGTTAATCTCCGTCACCTGAACTACGCTTTCACCTATATCCTCTCCTTCACCTATGATTTGAGCTCTCCCAGTGACCTGGCACACATCCGCACCTATTTCCTACCTCTCACCTATGACCTGAGGTTCCCCATCGACCTGTCTCTCCCTAGAGTAACTGTCTCCCCATGGAATACGGTTCTGAAATAAGTTCTTAATCCATCAAAATCTCGTAGATAAAACTTAGGAACGGCCGAACGGTTTTCAGTAGAACAGATATCCCAAATAAATTTAAACTTGACTTCCTCGTAATCGCTAGTACCGAGTCGTCCGCCAACTTCTGTATCACTGTTTACGTTTTCTTCGTTCGATAAAACCAAATCTAGTATATTATTGCTTCTAGTAGGCTTCCTAATATAATAGTAGTGGAAATTGTCTTGTACTACCTGTAGAAATTCCTCTGACTTTGCATTCCATGTCTGATTTCGCCTATTTGTCTTTGGCGAGTTAAGGTCCCCGACAATACTTGCTACGCTGAACTGTGAAGCTTTCCTAGTTTCCTCCCAAAGGTACTTAATTTTGGAGATCTGTAAATAGCTCATAAGACTAATTTCTCCCTGTTGTTACTAATTTCAACCCAGACACTTTACGTGTCCCTGTTTACTTGAATATCGGTTTTACTGAAACAGTTAAATGAATCCTCTATATAAATAGTTACCCCGCCTCCCTTTCTTTCCAAACGGTTTGACACAAAAATATTGTAACCCTTCATCTGAAATTCTGCCAAAAATTCTCGAGTGTGTGTATTAATCCAAGTTTCACTAATAACGACAACGTCTATTTCCTCTATATCAGTTAAAACCCTCAGTTCATCCATTTATTACCTAAGCTCCTACTGTTTGTGTAATACACTTTCAGATTATTACTTGTACTTATATATATCTATACATTGCGATTTACTTTTTTGTATTGCATTTGTTAATAATTGGGAAACTGTTTACTAATATAACAATTATCTGTACTATCACTTATTCCTCCTATATCATCGCCTGTTGTTTTCTCTGTCTTCGCCTGCTTATTTTGAGCTGTCTGAGTGGATGTATCTACGTTAATAACTAAGCTTATCTTCTTATTTTTGCAAGTTTCGATGCATCTAACCAAACCTGATGATAATGATTCTTGAGTGGAGTTGTTAGAACCGTCTATACAACTAACTCTTAATCTCGAAGAGAGAGAGAGAGAGAGAGAGAGAGAGAGAGAGAGAGAGAGAGAGAGAGAAGATGAGGGGTGAGGCTGTGAAAAGTTAGGGGTATGGCAGTGAGGGGTGAGGCTGTGAGAAGTGAGGGATGTGGCAGTGAGGGGTGAGGCTGTGAGAAGTGAAGGATGTAGCAGTAAGGGATGAGGCTGTGAGAAGCGAGGGGTGGGGCTGTGAGAAGTGAGGGGTGAGGCTGTGAGAAGTGAGGGATGTGGCATTGAGGGATGAGGCTGTGAGAAGTGAGGGGTGTGGCAGTGAGGGGTGGGGCTGTGAGAAGTGAGGGGTGAGGCTGTGAGAAGTGAGGAGTGTGGCAGTGAAGGGTGTGGGAGTGAGGGGTGGGGCTATGAGAAGTGAGGGATGAGGCTGTGAGAAGTTAGGGGTGTGGCAGTGAGGGGTGAGGCTGTGAGAAGTTAGGGGTGTGGCAGTGAGGGGTGAGGCTGTGAAAAGTTAGGGGTGTGGCAGTGAGGGATGAGGCTGTGAGAAGTAAGGAGTGTGGCAGTGAGGGATGAGGTGTGAGAAGTGAGGGGTGTAGCAGTGAGGAGTGTGGCTGTGAGGATTGTGGCAGTGAGGGGTAAGCCTATGAGATGTGATGGGTGAGACAGTGAGAAGTGAAGCAGTGAGGGATGAGGCAGTGAGGGGTAAGGCAGTGAAGATTTAGGTAGTGAGGGATGAGGAAGTGAGAGGTATGGCAGTGAGGGGTGAAGTAATGAGGGTTGAGACAGTGAGGGGTATGGCAGTGAGGGGTGAGGTCGTGAAGGGTATGGCAGTGAGGGATGAGGAAGTGAGAGGTAAGGCAGTGAGGGGTGAGGTAATGATGGGCGAGGCAGTGAGAGGCGAGGAAATGACGAATAAGACAGTGAGGGATGAGGGAGCGATGGATGAGGCATGGTGCAGGTGAAGCAGTGAGGAGTGAGGCAGAGAGGGTCGACAAATGAGGGATGAGGCAGTTAGGAATATGGCAGTGAGGGGTGCGGCCGTGAGGGATGAGGCTGTGAGAAGTGAGGAGTGTGGCAGTGAGGGGTGAGGCTGTGAGGAGTTAGGCAGTGAGGGTCGACAGATGAGGGATGAGGCAGTTAGGAGTATGGCAGTCAGGGGTTGAGGCAGTGAGGGATGAGGCAGTTAGAAGTGTGGCAGTTAGGGATGAAACAATGAGAAGTGAAGGGTGTAGCAGTTAGGAAAGAGGCAGTGGGAAATGAGATAGTGAGGTGTGTGAGAGTGAGGATGAAGGGTAAAGCAGTTATGGATGAAAGGTGATGCAGTGAGGAGTGAGAGTGTGAAAGGTGAGGCAGTGAAGGTAAAAGCAGTGAGGGGTGTGGCAGTGAAGGGTGAAGCAGTGAGGAGCGAGAGGTGAGGCAGTGGTGGTGAGGCGGTGAGGGAGTGGGCAGTTGAAAGTGAAGGGTGAGATGGTGCGGGGTGATGAGTGATGATGTGAGCATTGACGGGTGAGGGATAAGAGTAATATCAAGATTCACCTCCGTGCTGATCAACGTGATAGTAGGATTTGCTTTTACCCAACCCCCCCTCCTCCTCTTTCTCAATGTCTCTTCTTTTTTTTTTTTTTACACCATCTCTCTCTCTCTCTCTCTCTCTCTCTCTCTCTCTCTCTCTCTCTCTCTCTCTCACACACACACACACACACACACAACAGGACGGACACATTGAATGGAGCTCCTGAGACAACAATCGGTAAATCACCGCCTACCTAAGTGTATTATTTGCAGTATTGGTCAAACTCATGTCCGTATTGCAAAGTGGGCGAATAAGACAAAACAAACTCAGTAAGTGGTATGTTTTATATAGGAAAAACAGTCGGAAAACATTAATCAAATAAGTGGTAAACAAGCAACTGGTGACAGTGGAAACGAGCAGCTAGCTGAATAGTGTTGACGCGGCATATAACTCAAGTGAGCGAAAGATTCTGAAAGAGTGGCATTCTCAAACTAGGAAACAGAGAGAACAGTAAAAAGGATCCCTTCTTCTGTGACTTGGTAGATGTAGAAAAAATTGAAATGTTCGTAGAAAGAGTCAAGAAACTAGAAGAAGAATTCTTAGAGATTAAAAGGGAATTGCAATATGAGAAAAAAAAAAAATCGAAGAATTTAACAAAGGAATAAAGAACTGACAATAGAGGTGAACCAAAAAGATGTTGAAATATGTGAAATTTCAGCAGAAGAAATAAATTTGAAAAATAACATGAGAGAAATGAGTACTGAAGTGGTAAATCACCAGTAAATGTTAAACAAAAAGGAAAAAGATGAAGTAATAAACAGTCAAACAACATATTAGAAAAGAACAAAGTGTTTGAAAAATCTGGTGACACAGTTTCCACGGTAAAGAATGAGGTGAAAATAACTTATAGCTTAGATCTTAAAAGAAAATTATGAAATAAAAGGAAGATAAAGCACTGATCCAATAAGGTTTGCAATGTAAATATCAGACAGGACGTTAAGGAAGTAATAAGGAAAAGTCCAAAATTACTGAGGGAGAGAGTTGACATGAACAAATCAAAAATAATGGTAGGCAAGGCAGACGAAGAAATAAAGAATAAAATGAGACAAAATTGAAATGAAAATTATAAATATATAGAATTACATAAAGGATCATCAGAGAAAGATACTGAGGAATTTCACAGAGTAGGAAAATATGAGTGTGGTAAACACAGGCCAATAAAAGTAGCATTCCAAACCTCAAATATAATGGAAGATGTAATGAGAAATCCCCCCCCCCCAAAAAAAAAAAAAAAAACTGCAAGAGGAAGAAATGAAGAACATACGGATAAGGAGATGCTTAAACGAAGAAGATAGAGAAACATTAAAAGAAAAACTTGAAGAAGCAAAAAGGAAAAATAATGAGAGGGCTGAAGAAGAAGGAAGACATTTTTTCTTCAAAGTATTAGGGATACGAGTGAGGAAGTGGTATATGAACAGATGAGCCAATTAAATGACAAAATAGTAAACCAAACAGAGAGAACATAGAAAAAATGGTAAAATAAAAATATTCAGATGCAGATGATTTAGCTTCCAGATTAATGGAAACGAAGTTAAATACTAATATTGCAAATGATACATTAAATATATAGAATTATTATATATGGAGGAAAGATAGAGATTTCAAGAAGGAGGGAGGAGTAATGATACAAACAAGTAAAGAACTGCAGACAAAGCAGATTTACGCAAATTTACCGAAGGTGGTAGAATTAATAGCAGTAGAAATAAAAACCAAAGAAAGAGACATGATTATAGCAACTACTGTATTGATATGCCTCTTCAGCCAAGGACCTGGGAGATGGACAAATACAGAGAGTTGGTAGTGAATACAGTACTGTACATTGAAAAGTATCGGAACATTATTGCAAAATATAGAAGATATATCTAATAAGATTCTATTAAATGGAGGTTTTAATAGCAATGTAAACTGGGAAAGTATGGAAACAAAAGGTACTGAAAACCACTGGGATAATAAGCTTTTAGGAGTAACTCAAGATGTTTTTTTTCTACCAGGACTAGACGAGCCATCCTGATTAGATTTGGTGTTCACAGGGCAAAGGGATGATTTTGAAAACATAATTTATAGTCCTCACTTGGAAAGTGTATCCACCTATTATTAGAATATAATTTTATTGTAGCGTATGACATAATGAAGAGGAAGACTATAGCCGTCCAGCAGAGTGGAAAAAGGCTTTGATTGTACCGCTATACAAAAATAAAGGTGAGCGAAATAAGTGCAAGAATTATCATGACATAAGTTTATTTGATTGTAGTAAGGAAGATAAATGGAAGAACTGTTATAAAGAAAGAGATGTTAGAAGTCCTAGTGAGAGATGAACAGGGTGGCTTTAGGAGTGGCAGAGGATGTGTGGATCAAATATTTGCAGTGAAACAAGCAGAGAAGGCTTGTGAGAAGGACCATAAGGTGTTTATGGGATTCATGGATGTGGAAAAACATACGACAAAGTGGTCTGAGAAGGACTTTGGAAAGTTTTGCGCATGTACGGTATACTCGTAGATGGTAAGCTGCTACGTGCCGTCAAGAGTTTTTATGATGGTGGTGAAGCATGTGTAAGAGTTAGTGGGCATGTAAGCGAATGGTTCACGATAGGTGTGGGCGTGCGACAAGGTTGTGTGATGTCCCCATGGTTGTTCAATATATAAATAGATGGGGTGATGAGAGAAGTAAAAGCATTAGTAATGGAAAGGGGGATGGGGTTGGTAATGAATGGTGATGGATGGAATATCTCAGATTTGTTGTATGCTGATGATGCAGTGCTATTTGCAAATACCGGACAAGAACTTGGTAGGCTAGTGCAGAGTTTTGCTGATGTCTGCGAGCGTCGTGCCTTGAGAGTAAATGTACAAAAGAGTAAAGTGATGGTAATTGAGAGAGAAAGTGGCTCCCATTGCGATGTTACAATGAATGGAGAGAGAGACTGGAATCGGTGAGAGAGTTCAAATACTTGGGTACAGAGATAGAAAAGAGAGGAGAATGTGCAAAAGAATTGAAAGTAGAGTGCCGCAAGGAAAAAAAGTAGCTGGTGCTATGAAGGCCTTGATAAGAAACAGAGGCTTGAGTGTTGCAGCTGCACGAGGCATACATGAAGGAGTGTTAGTGCTTGGTTATAACATATGGATGCGAGACTATGGTGTGGTGTGAAAATGAAAAGTCAGGAGTAAGAGCAGTGGAGATGGGACCCTGAGGAAAGTATGTGGAGTACAGAGGTGGATAGGTTACGAAATAATATCATTCATGAATGATGTGGAGTGAGGAAAGTCTGTGGCCACCAGAATCGAAGAAAGTGTACTGAGATGGTATGGTCATGTGGAGAGAATGGATAACAATAGAGTGGTGAAGAAGGTATATCTGGGCGAATTTGTAGGAGGGAGAAGGTGAGGTGGAGAAGGTGGAGAGATATGATGGATGAGTGTGTGTGAGAAAGAGAGGTTTGGAAGTCAGTGAGGCTACGGAAATGACAAGAGATCGAGCTGGCTGGATGAATGTTGTGGGAAGTGCATGATCAGGGATTTGGCACCCCTTTTTAACGTGGCAGCGTCCGGATTGATTCTATCGGATACATTTATGCGAAGCTACAGAACGCAACGTATCCCTATTCCGGGGGCTTGAATGATGAGTGAATGGAAGCGTGGCCCATTGGATTGGGCAAATCAGGGCTGTCTGGACATTGCTACTCCTCACTCTGCCCTAGGGTGGGAAGGGAAGTCCGGATGATGATGATGATGATGAAGATTGTAAGAACCCATGAACTATGGAAGTGGAAACTACAAAGAAATATGGAAATATTTAAAAAGAGTTAACTGCCAACAAGAACTGGCAGAAGCAGATGTAGACACTCATTACTTAAAATTTTTTGAAATTTATAAAGCAGGAGTTGTAAGGTACGTTCCCCACCAGAAGGAGAAAGTGAAGAGTAAAATGCATGGTTTAATACTCGTAATCACTGTGTAAAATCCAAAGGAAAAAGAGAACTACTATGGAATTGATAGAGAAGACACAGCAGTGAAGAAGCATATGAGAGATATAAAAAGACAAGAAATTATTACACCAGGATCAGAAGGGAAGCTAAAATGATTTTTGATAGAGACATTATAGATAAAAATAAGTACCAACTAAAACTCTTTTACAGCTATATAAAAAACAAAAGTAAGGTCAAAGATAAGATACAGAGTATAGTTGACAAAGGTATGAACATTGTTAAGTAGGAAGAAATTTGAATAGTTCTTAATAATAGCTTCCAGTCTGTATTCACTAAAGAATGGACATTTGAAGTGGATGAAATTATATAAGCAACACCATACAAATTTGGAAACGTTTATCTTGATAAAAGAGAAATTGTAAGAAGTAAAAAAAATCAGATGGACTGTATGAATATCCAATTGGGTGTTAACCCCTTAACCGCGGGGCGACACTTTTGTGACGCTTGGGAGCAAGGGATCATACTGTGGGGCGTTGCTTTTGTGATTCTGTGTTATTTTGAATTCGCCCGGGCTTTCAAGTGGTGGCTTGTATCATCTATCAGTACTGCCAATGTCCAGCACTAGTCAGCACTCCTAATCTCATCTGTACTCCCATCCATTGTTGACAATTTAGCCATTTCTCCCCGTTCTTGACTCCTCTCCCTACCTCCCCTCCATTACCCTCTCCTCTCGCCTGCCCGGCTGTGCTACGCTAAGTAAATCTTCCCTGGAATATTCCACTGATTTTTTCCATTGAAATAAGCCCTATGCCCTATTCTTATACCCAATAATATATACAAGAAAGAAATAAGGTAAGTGATAGTGCCATACACCTGGAGATGGCTAATTATCACCTGACAACACCTCACGTGCACTCGTTCGCTAATTTTCGCTGTTTATTTCCCCTTGAAATATGCCGTAAAATCTATTCTCGTAATAAAGATATATATAAGAAAGGAAGGGAGAAGCTTAAGTGATATTTACATTCACCTGGAACTACCTAATTTATTATGTATTGTCTAGATTTCCTGCCAGTCATTTCATAGTGTATATATTAGCAGCTGTCACCCCCCTGACATTGGCAGCTCCCCTAGGCAGGCCACCACACTCTATTCAGTTAACTGTCATATTTCAAGGTGAGAGCACGTCGGATTCGCGCCTGCCCAATTCCGCCTCTTTTTAGCCCCATGCAAATGGCCCTGTGACCACTACCCCCTACTAAACCTCGTGTGGAAAGAGGTAAAGTGCTAAGTGACTGCTGTGGAACGTGAACTGGCTAATTTGTCAATGAAAATGATAGACAGTGACTACGATCTATCTGGTGAGTAAAACAGTGCGAGTGGAAATGTAAATAATGTGTAAATAATGTGTAAACAACAAGTGAAAGCAATGAATGTAAATATAAGTGAACAGTGGAAAATTGTTTTATAAGTTACTGCAAGCGACTGCATAACACAGTGTAAATAAAATAGAACTGTAAATAATGTAAATAAAATAGAGAATGTAAATAGAAATGTAAATGAGTAGTTATATAAGAATACGAGTATATATACTAGGAGTAATGAAAGTGAAAGTTTCACTCTAGCATGTATGAATACTGTGAGTTATGAAAGTGAAAATGAAAGTGACAGATTCACTGTCAACGCTAGTATACAGGATGAGAAAGTGAATGCTACGTATTTTACTGAAAGAGAAATTGAATGCCTACAGTGACAATAAACTACTATTACTGAAGGAAACTTATGGATAAAGACTGTAGATATATATAAGTGTTATATAGTAATAGAAATATAAACTGTGAGTGTTTTTATGAATAATAAATGACAGAACACCAGCAGCAAATGATCGGAAGTGGGAAGGTCATACGCGGTCGTTTTTTCTATGGTTTCCTTTTTGTTTTGTTTTTTGAGTATGAATTCCAAACTATCTGAGAATCATAGAATAGTGTTTCTAGTGATAATATCAGGCTGTGGTAATCATATTACAGGTTGTCAGGAAGTGTAAAGTGGAGATTTCGTTACTCAACGTCAGAGGTCCCCACAAGTCCTACGGTACTCGACGAAGACTCAACAAACATCACAGGAGAAAGCTGAAGGTATGTGCCATACGCATATATAATTATAATATTCTAGGACTAAGAACTGATTTTTGGAAAATATTTTTATAGAGTCTGTCGGAGCACGAATATGCCCGCGAGACATGCAAGTCAGGCAAAAGCAACCCTGTGGTTTAGAAAATATGTAAAAGAATTAAGCAAGCCCGTGTAATTAAAATTTCAAAAGTCACTAAATCATGACAAGTTACCAGAAATATAGAAAACGGCAAACATAGTCCCTCTGTATAAAAAAAGGCAATAGACAATGCCTATTCAAGTACAGACCAGTTTCACTTTTCTTTTTTTAATGCAAGAAAGAAGGAACCAAAGGCCAGGAGCCCGAAAACCGTTCTTTCCAAGAAAAAAACAAACAAACAAACAAACAATACAAAAGAGAGCCAAATTCAAGATCCGATCTTTTCGAGATGCCTGGACACACTGCGTTTGAAAGATTGGAGATCATAGGAAGTAGGAAATACAGACAGAGGGAGACAGTTCTAGAGATGACCTGTTGCATAAATGAAGGACTGGGAGTAACGGTTAACTCTTGCATTAGAGAGTTGGACAGAAAAGGGATGAGAGTTTGCTGTTAGATGGGTGCTATGCACCAGTCGTGGAGGTGGAGTGATGCAAGCAGACAGTTCATAGAAGAAGTGACCATGGAAGTAAAGATAGAAAAGAGATAAAGGTGTAACAGTGAGGCTAAGAGACAGAGGTTTAGGGGAGCCAGTAAGAGGAGGAGAGTTGAGAAGACGAAAAGCCTTTGACACCACCCTGTTGAGAAGAGCTGTCTGTGGGAAGCCTCCCCACACATGAGAGATGTACTCTAAACGGGCGAATAAAACCCATGTATAAAGTCAACAACTGTGCAGGGGTAAAGAAGGTATGGAGTCGGCTTAGCACACCTAAGCTCTTGGAAGCAGATTTTACAAGAGATGCAATATGATTTTTCCAAGTTAAGTCCCAAATGAATCATACTCCAAGCATGTTCAAGGATGACGCAGGATTGAGCTGGATATTTATAAACATTAGTGGGTACTCCTATGGAAGAGTCTGTCAGGTTGATAGGTGTAAAAACTGAGTTTTTGATGCATTAAAAACAACAATATTATTTTTACCCCAGTCAGAGATAGGAGCCAAGTCAGACATTAGGTGTACCTTAGCCTCATCCCCTGTTTGTTGAAGTAACTGCTGAGATGGGCGTTGCAAAAACCGAATGGAAAGGTGAAGGGTGGAATCATCAGCATACGAGTGGATAGGGTTAAATGTACAGCATAGAAGGTCATTGATGAATAAAAGGAAGAGAGTTCGTGATAGGACAGAGCCCTGACGAACACCACCGATGATAGATCTAGGAGAAGAATGATGGCCGTCTACAACAGCGGCTATAGAACGACCAGAAAGGAAGCTAGGGATGAAGGCATAGATAGAAGGATAGAAACCCTATGAGGGTAGTTTGGAAATTTAAGATTTATGCCAGACTCGGTCGAAAGCCTTTGAGATGTTAAGTGCAATGGCAAAGCTTTCTCCAAAGTCCTGAAATGAGGATGACCAGGAGTCTGAAAGGTAGGTGAGAAGATGGCCAGTGGAGTGCCTCTGACGGAACCCATACTGATGATCAGGAAGAAGGTTGTGATAGGAAAGATGCTTTATAACTATTCTGTTAAGAATTGACTCGAAAACGTTTGACACAGGATGTTAAAGCAATTGGATGATAGTTAGAGGGTTGGGAATGTTCACCCTTCTTTGGGACTGACTGAATGAGAGCAAACTTCCAGCAAGAAGGAAAGATACAAGTTGACAGACAAAGGTGAAAGAGTTTACCTAGGCAGAGTGTAAGCACTGAAGCACAGTTCATGAGGACAACAGGAGGGACTCCATGAGGCCCATATATATACCTTGTTAGTATTGAGGCCAGTGATAGCAGAAAATACATCAGCTGAAGAATTTTAATATCAGCCATGAGGAAGTTATAGAGGGGAAGTGATGGAGGAACAGCACCGGACTTGTCTAAGGTGGAACTGGAGGAGAAAGTCTGAGCGAAGAGATCTGCGTTATCAGTAGAAGAAATAGCTACAGAGCCATCAGAATAGAAAAGAGGAGGGAAGGATGATGAGGTAAAGTTGTTAGGAAGGTTTCTGGCAAGGTGCCAGAGGAAGCGGGAAGAACTCGAGTTGGAGAGTTGAGAGCACTTAGTACAGATGAAATTATTTTTAGCAGAGCGAAGAACAGCCTTAGCATGATTCCGGGCAGAAACATAAACAAGACGTGATTCAGGGGTGGGTTGGCTCCAGTAACTTTTATAGGCCCTCTTTTTGTTGCGGACATCATTCGAGCAAGTTTGATTAAACCAAGGCTTTCTTGCATTAGTCAAAGGATATGAGAAGGGAGTGTATGCTTCCATGCCTGAGAGAATAACCTCCATAATGTGCAAGGCACACTCGGATGTTGCCCGATCGTGGAAGCAATAATCATTCCATGGAAAACCAAAGAAATGCTGCCTGAGGGTCTCCCAGTCTGCAGCTTCAAAGTGCCACAGACGACATTTCTTTGGAGGGTCCACAGGCTGTACCGGAGCAATAGGACTGCTTAAGGTAATAAGGTTGTGATCGGAGGAGCCCAACAGAGAGGAAAGATTAACATTGTAAGCAGAAGGATTAGTTGTAAGGAAGAGGTCAAGTATGTTGAAGCTCTCTCCAAGGCCGTTGGGGATATGGGTGGGGTGCTGTACAAGCTGCTCTTGGTCATTAAGGATAGAAAAGATGTAGACTTGTTCACCAGGTGGATCAGTGAAAGGAGAGGAAAGCCAAAGGTGGTGGTGAGCATTAAAATCTCCTAGAATGGAGATTTCAGAGAAAGGAGAAATGGATAATATGTGTTCCATCGTAGAAGTAAAATAGTCGAAGAATTTTTCATAGTCAGTAGAATTAGGAGATAAGTAAACAGTGCAGATATATTTAGTCAGAGAATGACAAGAAAGCTAAAGCCAGACAGCAGAGAATTCAGACGAATCAAGTTCAGGAACACGAGAGCAAGATAAATCGTTCCATACACATACACAACAGCCACCTTTGGCTTTGAAATGAGTATAGAGAAAGTAGGAGGAAACAGAAAAGGGTTTGCTGTCAGTTGCCTCAGACTGCTGAGTCTCTGTCAAAAAGAGGTGAGGTTTAGAGGAGGAGAGGAGGTGTTCAACAGATTGAAAGTTTGTGTTGTAAGCTAAATGATAGAAACGTTATTAAGAGAGAGATGGTAGAACACTTGGAAAATTGTGAAATGTTATCAGAAAAATAATTTGGGTTTAGAATAGGAAAATCATGCAAAACAAATCTCTGAAATTTCTACGACAGAGTGGCAGAAACATTGCAAGTAAGAGATTGATGGGTAGACAGTATATACTTAGGTTTCAAAAAAGCTTTTGACAGAGTTCCTCATGAAAGGTTAATATGGAAACTTGAATATAAAGGAGGTATCCAGGTGAACCTACTGCAATGGATGCAGGACTTTCTAAGAGAAAGGAAGATTGAGAACAATATTAAGAGGAAAGTACTCGTCCTGGAGAAAGGTGACAAGTGGTGTCCCACGGGGTTCAGTGATGGCACCAATCGTGTTTCTGGTATATTATTATAAATTATATAAATGATAACATCAGAACAGAGAGTTAGATGAATATGTGTGCTGATGATGCCAAAATACAAAGAACAATAAAAAACGAGAACATATAAGGAGTTACAAAAGGAGCAAACAAAATTATGTGAATGGAGTCATATATGGTCGATGAAATTCAATGCAGAAAAATGCTATGTAAAAGAACTTGGAAAGAGTATAGAGAAGCCTGACTGGGACTACAAACTAGGGAGCAACAGTTTACAGGTATCTGACAAAGAGAAAGATTTAAGAGTAATTGTCAGCAACAGATTATCACCAGAAGACCATATAAATGAAAAAGTAAGGAACATGTATAACCTGTTAGCGGATATGAAAGTAGCCTTTACATTTATCAGTGAGGCACTTGAATATGCAGCAGTTAAATAGAACCCACACTTGAAAAAGCATGTTGAGAAGATTGAGAAGGTACAAAGACCAGTCACAAAACTGGTGCCACGCTTGAGAGACCTGAACTATGAAGAAAGACTTGATAAGCTACAAAAACCAACATTAGAAGAGAGAAGAATGAGAGGACATATAATCATGCTATATAATGTGTCAAAGGAAAAGAAAAGATTGATATTAATGAATATACACTACCTAGAGAGTCATCTTCAAGAGGACACAGCAAGAAATTATGTAAGAAATTATTAACCCGCCACGTGCCGGACACCCCAGACATAAAATGGCACGCCAGTGCCGGCCAATTTTTGATTTTTTTTTTTAAGGCTAAAATGATAGATTTTGATGTGAAAAAAACGAATATGACCATTAAAAGACTCAGCGGAGGCTATAAGTGCGTTTTCTGGAAGTCCCCGGTCCGCCCCTCAGGTGTGGTTTCCCAAAAGAACTGCAGCTAAGGTGAGAGAAATCCTCGTTTTCTATGAAGGTAAACTCAGGTGTTCCGGCCAACGTTACTTTGAGAAGGTCTAGGAATGTTTTTTACACTTTTCAGTTCACTTCATATGCATAATTTTTTTTTTTTCACTGGATTTCATAGAGAAAACATCTTTTCTTCCCATATAAATCACTTAGTACTGCAATACCTGTCATCTGTCACGTATCTCACTGTGCATCCTTCATCTTACATTTACGGTAACTTATGTATAACTTTATTTCACTATGTACTGCACTTACACTTACGGTAAATTATTTTCAACATGCCTTCAGTATACATAGACACTGTAAGAGTATTTGTGAGTGTCTGACTGTGAATACATGGTCTTACACTTACAATAACAACATTGCTTAACTACATACAGTCCTTACGCTTATGAGAAAATATTTACAAGAGTCTTTCACTGTATTACTCAATAGTTTTGAAGAGTGTGGTACTCCTCAAAGCAAGGACAGATGCACAGACCAATGTTGCATTGTGCTCACATATACCTAGAGTCCTTCTGCTGAGTACGCGGCCTTGTGGTGCTATTTGCGCACACATGATACCTTCACTGCACATTCTGACGAGTCTCAGTGGGAGGGATGATTGTGGGGAAGTGGTGACCGGTGAGGCGGATAGGTGTTGCAGCGGTGTGGCGGTGGCAAGTGGCAGTCCTTTCCTCTGAGTATTCCCCCAGTATTTCCCGCACCAGCTCACGAATATAGCCCTCAAATGTCTCCTCTACGCCGGTTACCTGATCGTGGAGCAGGTGAGCATTTAGGACTGTGATGTCAAGGAGGTGGAAGAATAGTTTCTTGTACCACTTCATCATTGGCCTGGCACAATTCACGCTGGAAATCATTGCATCTGACTGATCTACCTGTCGCATATTCACATTGTAGGCCAGGACAGGTTCTGGTTTCCAGACGTGGCACTGCCCTTCTGTCCCATAGTCGATGCTGTCGGTTCGGTGTATGAGTGGCCTGTGTACAGACGAGAGGAGGAAGATTTCTCTGTTGTGATACCAGGCTGTTGCAAGGATGTTATTGGCCTTGTAAAATAGAACTTCGTTCCTTTGCAGCTTCCTCCCTACCTTCACCATGTGCTTGTGGCTCTTTTTCCCAGTGCCACACAAACCTGTCTCCTGATGGTGAAGGTACCTGGCCAGAAGGGGGCTTGTGCACCAGTTGTCCAGGTACAGGACGTTCCCACGATGAAGGTACTCATCGATCATCGTCTTCACCACAACCCCAGTTCCAAGGTTCGATCTTCGACGATGTCCATCTGAATACCTGTGTACAGGACTATGTCCTGCACATATCCAGTCTTACAGTCCCAGTTCACGAAGATTTTGAAACCAAACTTGTGCCTTTTGCTGGGGATATATTGCCTGAAGGCAATATTACCTCTCCATAGCACAAGATTCTCGTCTATGACGAGGTCTTTGTAAGGAGAAAAGGAGGTACAAAATTTCTCATGTAGGTAAGTGAAAACCACACGTATCCTCCTCATCCTGTCCGTGTTGTTTGCATTTGTAGGGTCAAGTTGGTCAAAGAAATACAGTCGGCTCAGGATGTACTGGAACCGATTCCTCCCCATTACTTTCCCAAAGGTAGGTGTTTCCATTAGTGGATCTGTGATCCAGTAGGAGGGGAGCTGTTTCTTTTTCAAAATCCCCATCAAAAGTATCAGGCCTAGGAACATATACATCTCATTTTTTTTTTTTTTATGCGAGGAAGAAGGAACCAAAGGCCATGAGCCCGCAGTAACAGTTCGCTCCAAGAGAAAAACAAAATACAATAGAGAGCCAAATTCAAGATCCGATCATTTTGAGATGCCTGGACACACTGCGTTTGAAAGACTGGAGATCATAGGCAGCAGGAAATACAGACAGAGGGAGACAGTTCCAGAGCTGACCTGTTGCATAAATGAAAGACTGGGAGTAACAGTTAACTCTTGCATTAGAGAGTTGGACAGAAAAGGGATGAGAGTTTGCTGCCAGACGGGTGCTACGCGCCCGTCGTAGAGGTGGAGGAATGCAAGCAGACAGTTCAGAGGAGCAGTGACCATTAAAGTAGTGATAGAAAAGAGATAAAGATGCAGCAGTGCGACGAAGAGACAGAGGTTGAAGGGAGTCAGTAAGAGGAGGAGAGTTAATGAGACGAAAAGCCTTTGACTCCACCCTATTGAGAAGAGCTGTATGTGGGGAGCCTCCCCACACATGAGAGTTGTACTCCACACAGGGGCAGATAAAACCCCTGTATAAAGTCAACAATTGTGCAGGGGTAAAGAAAGAGCGGAGTCGGCTTAGCACACTCAATCTCTTGGAAGCAGAGTTTACAAGAGATGTAATATGATCTTTCCAAGATAAGTCCTGAGTAAATGAAACCCCAAGCATGTTCAAGGATGATGCAGGATTAAGGTGAATGTTATTAAACATTAGTGGGTATACCTGTGGAAGATTTTGTCGGGTTGATATGTGTAAGAACTGAGTCTTAGATGCATTAAAAACAACAATATTATTTTTACCCCAGTCAGAGATAGGAGCCAAGTCAGACATTAGGTGTGCCTTAGCCTCATCCCCTGTTTGTTGAAGTAACTGCTGAGATGGGCGTTGCAAAAACCGAATGGAAAGGTGAAGGGTGGAATCATCAGCATACGAGTGGATAGGGTTAAATGTACAGCTTAGAAGGTCATTGATGAATAAAAGGAAGAGAGTTCGTGATAGGACAGAGCCCTGACGAACACCACTGATGATAGATCTAGGAGAAGAATTATGGCCGTCTACAACAGCGGCTATAGAACGACCAGAAAGGAAGCTAGGGATGAAGGCACAGATAGAAGGATAGAAACCCTAAGAGGGTAGTTTGGAAATTTAAGCTTTATGCCAGACTCGGTCGAAAGCCTTTGAGATGTTAAGTGCAATGGCAAAGCTTTCTCCAAAGTCCTGAAATGAGGATGACCAGGAGTCTGAAAGGTAGGTGAGAAGATGGCCAGTGGAGTGCCTGTGACGGAACCCATACTGATGATCAGGAAGAAGGTTGTGATAGGAAAGATGCTTTATAACTATTCTGTTAAGAATTGACTCGAAAACGTTTGACACAGGATGTTAAAGCAATTGAATGATAGAGGGTTGGGAATGTTCACCCTTCTTTGGGACTGACTGAATGAGAGCAAACTTCCAGCAAGAAGGAAAGATACAAGTTGACAGACAAAGGTGAAAGAGTTTACCTAGGCATAGTGTAAGCACTGAAGCACAGTTCATGAGGACAACAGGAGGGACTCCATGAGGCCCATATATATACCTTGTTAGTATTGAGGCCAGTGATAGCAGAAAATACATCAGCTGAAGAATTTTAATATCAGCCATGAGGAAGTTATAGAGGGGAAGTGATGGAGGAACAGCACCGGACTTGTCTAAGGTGGAACTGGAGGAGAAAGTCTGAGCGAAGAGATCTGCGTTATCAGTAGAAGAAATAGCTACAGAGCCATCAGAATAGAAAAGAGGAGGGAAGGATGATGAGGTAAAGTTGTTAGGAAGGTTTCTGGCAAGGTGCCAGAGGAAGCGGGAAGAACTCGAGTTGGAGAGTTGAGAGCACTTAGTACAGATGAAATTATTTTTAGCAGAGCGAAGAACAGCCTTAGCATGATTCCGGGCAGAAACATAAACAAGACGTGATTCAGGGGTGGGTTGGCTCCAGTAACTTTTATAGGCCCTCTTTTTGTTGCGGACATCATTCGAGCAAGTTTGATTAAACCAAGGCTTTCTTGCATTAGTCAAAGGATATGAGAAGGGAGTGTATGCTTCCATGCCTGAGAGAATAACCTCCATAATGTGCAAGGCACACTCGGATGTTGCCCGATCGTGGAAGCAATAATCATTCCATGGAAAACCAAAGAAATGCTGCCTGAGGGTCTCCCAGTCTGCAGCTTCAAAGTGCCACAGACGACATTTCTTTGGAGGGTCCACAGGCTGTACCGGAGCAATAGGACTGCTTAAGGTAATAAGGTTGTGATCGGAGGAGCCCAACAGAGAGGAAAGATTAACATTGTAAGCAGAAGGATTAGTTGTAAGGAAGAGGTCAAGTATGTTGGAGCTCTCTCCAAGGCAGTCTGGGATATGGGTGGGGTGCTGTACAAGTTGCTCTTGGTCATTAAGGATAGAAAAGATGTAGACTTGTTCACCGGGTGGATCAGTGAAAGGAGAGGAAAGCCAAAGGTGGTGGTGAGCATTAAAATCTCCTAGAATGGAGATTTCAGAGAAAGGAGAAATGGATAATATGTGTTCCATCGTAGAAGTAAAATAGTCGAAGAATTTTTCATAGTCAGTAGAATTAGGAGATAAGTAAACAGTGCAGATATATTTAGTCAGAGAATGACAAGAAAGCTAAAGCCAGACAGCAGAGAATTCAGACGAATCAAGTTCAGGAACACGAGAGCAAGATAAATCGTTCCATACACATACACAACAGCCACCTTTGGCTTTGAAATGAGTATAGAGAAAGTAGGAGGAAACAGAAAAGGGTTTGCTGTCAGTTGCCTCAGATTGCTGAGTCTCTGTCAAAAAGAGGTGAGGTTTAGAGGAGGAGAGGAGGTGTTCAACAGATTGAAAGTTTGTGTTGTAAGCTAAATGATAGAAACGTTATTAAGAGAGAGATGGTAGAACACTTGGAAAATTGTGAAATGTTATCAGAAAAATAATTTGGGTTTAGAATAGGAAAATCATGCAAAACAAATCTCTGAAATTTCTACGACAGAGTGGCAGAAACATTGCAAGTAAGAGATTGATGGGTAGACAGTATATACTTAGGTTTCAAAAAAGCTTTTGACAGAGTTCCTCATGAAAGGTTAATATGGAAACTTGAATATAAAGGAGGTATCCAGGTGAACCTACTGCAATGGATGCAGGACTTTCTAAGAGAAAGGAAGATTGAGAACAATATTAAGAGGAAAGTACTCGTCCTGGAGAAAGGTGACAAGTGGTGTCCCACGGGGTTCAGTGATGGCACCAATCGTGTTTCTGGTATATTATTATAAATTATATAAATGATAACATCAGAACAGAGAGTTAGATGAATATGTGTGCTGATGATGCCAAAATACAAAGAACAATAAAAAACGAGAACATATAAGGAGTTACAAAAGGAGCAAACAAAATTATGTGAATGGAGTCATATATGGTCGATGAAATTCAATGCAGAAAAATGCTATGTAAAAGAACTTGGAAAGAGTATTGAGAAGCCTGACTGGGACTACAAACTAGGGAGCAACAGTTTACAGGTATCTGACAAAGAGAAAGATTTAAGAGTAATTGTCAGCAACAGATTATCACCAGAAGACCATATAAATGAAAAAGTAAGGAACATGTATAACCTGTTAGCGGATATGAAAGTAGCCTTTACATTTATCAGTGAGGCACTTGAATATGCAGCAGTTAAATAGAACCCACACTTGAAAAAGCATGTTGAGAAGATTGAGAAGGTACAAAGACCAGTCACAAAACTGGTGCCACGCTTGAGAGACCTGAACTATGAAGAAAGACTTGATAAGCTACAAAAACCAACATTAGAAGAGAGAAGAATGAGAGGACATATAATCATGCTATATAATGTGTCGAAGGAAAAGAAAAGATTGATATTAATGAATATACACTACCTAGAGAGTCATCTTCAAGAGGACACAGCAAGAAATTATGTAAGAAATTATTAACCCGCCACGTGCCGGACACCCCAGACATAAAATGGCACGCCAGTGCCGGCCAATTTTTGATTTTTTTTTTTAAGGCTAAAATGATAGATTTTGATGTGAAAAAAACGAATATGACCATTAAAAGACTCAGCGGAGGCTATAAGTGCGTTTTCTGGAAGTCCCCGGTCCGCCCCTCAGGTGTGGTTTCCCAAAAGAACTGCAGCTAAGGTGAGAGAAATCCTCGTTTTCTATGAAGGTAAACTCAGGTGTTCCAGCCAACGTTACTTTGAGAAGGTCTAGGAATGTTTTTTACACTTTTCAGTTCACTTCATATGCATAATTTTTTTTTTTCACTGGATTTCATAGAGAAAACATCTTTTCTTCCCATATAAATCACTTAGTACTGCAATACCTGTCATCTGTCACGTATCTCACTGTGCATCCTTCATCTTACATTTACGGTAACTTATGTATAACTTTATTTCACTATGTACTGCACTTACACTTACGGTAAATTATTTTCAACATGCCTTCAGTATACATAGACACTGTAAGAGTATTTGTGAGTGTCTGACTGTGAATACATGGTCTTACACTTACAATAACAACATTGCTTAACTACATACAGTCCTTACGCTTATGAGAAAATATTTACAAGAGTCTTTCACTGTATTACTCAATAGTTTTGAAGAGTGTGGTACTCCTCAAAGCAAGGACAGATGCACAGACCAATGTTGCATTGTGCTCACATATACCTAGAGTCCTTCTGCTGAGTACGCGGCCTTGTGGTGCTATTTGCGCACACATGATACCTTCACTGCACATTCTGACGAGTCTCAGTGGGAGGGATGATTGTGGAGAAGTGGTGACCGGTGAGGCGGATAGGTGTTGCAGCGGTGTGGCGGTGGCAAGTGGCAGTCCTTTCCTCTGAGTATTCCCCCAGTATTTCCCGCACCAGCTCACGAATATAGCCCTCAAATGTCTCCTCTACGCCGGTTACCTGATCGTGGAGCAGGTGAGCATTTAGGACTGTGATGTCAAGGAGGTGGAAGAATAGTTTCTTGTACCACTTCATCATTGGCCTGGCACAATTCACGCTGGAAATCATTGCATCTGACTGATCTACCTGTCGCATATTCACATTGTAGGCCAGGACAGGTTCTGGTTTCCAGACGTGGCACTGCCCTTCTGTCCCATAGTCGATGCTGTCGGTTCGGTGTATGAGTGGCCTGTGTACAGACGAGAGGAGGAAGATTTCTCTGTTGTGATACCAGGCTGTTGCAAGGATGTTATTGGCCTTGTAAAATACAACTTCGTTCCTTTGCAGCTTCCTCCCTACCTTCACCATGTGCTTGTGGCTCTTTTTCCCAGTGCCACACAAACCTGTCTCCTGATGGTGAAGGTACCTGGCCAGAAGGGGGCTTGTGCACCAGTTGTCCAGGTACAGGACGTTCCCACGATGAAGGTACTCATCGATCATCGTCTTCACCACAACCCCAGTTCCAAGGTTCGATCTTCGACGATGTCCATCTGAATACCTGTGTACAGGACTATGTCCTGCACATATCCAGTCTTACAGTCCCAGTTCACGAAGATTTTGAAACCAAACTTGTGCCTTTTGCTGGGGATATATTGCCTGAAGGCAATATTACCTCTCCATAGCACAAGATTCTCGTCTATGACGAGGTCTTTGTAAGGAGAAAAGGAGGTACAAAATTTCTCATGTAGGTAAGTGAAAACCACACGTATCCTCCTCATCCTGTCCGTGTTGTTTGCATTTGTAGGGTCAAGTTGGTCAAAGAAATACAGTCGGCTCAGGATGTACTGGAACCGATTCCTCCCCATTACTTTCCCAAAGATAGGTGTTTCCATTAGTGGATCTGTGATCCAGTAGGAGGGGAGCTGTTTCTTTTTCAAAATCCCCATCAAAAGTATCAGGCCTAGGAACATATACATCTCATTTTTTTTTTTTTTATGCGAGGAAGAAGGAACCAAAGACCATGAGCCCACAGTAACAGTTCCCTCCAAGAGAAAAACAAAATACAATAGAGAGCCAAATTCAAGATCCGATCATTTTGTGATGCCTGGACACACTGCGTTTGAAAGACTGGAGATCATAGGCAGCAGGAAATACAGACAGAGGGAGACAGTTCCAGAGCTGACCTGTTGCATAAATGAAAGACTGGGAGTAACGGTTAACTCTTGCATTAGAGAGTTGGACAGAAAAGGGATGAGAGTTTGCTGCCGGACGGGTGCTACGCGCCCGTCGTAGAGGTGGAGGAATGCAAGCAGACAGTTCAGAGGAGCAGTGACCATTAAAGTAGTGATAGAAAAGAGATAAAGATGCAACAGTGCAGCGAAGAGACAGAGGTTGAAGGGAGTCAGTAAGAGGAGGAGAGTTAATGAGACGAAAAGCCTTTGACTCCACCCTATTGAGAAGAGCTGTATGTGGGGAGCCTCCCCACACATGAGAGTTGTACTCCACACAGGGGCGGATAAAACCCCTGTATAAAGTCAACAATTGTGCAGGGGTAAAGAAAGAGCGGAGTCGGCTTAGCACACTCAATCTCTTGGAAGCAGAGTTTACAAGAGATGTAATATGATCTTTCCAAGATAAGTCCTGAGTAAATGAAACCCCAAGCATGTTCAAGGATGATGCAGGATTAAGCTGAATATTATTAAACATTAGTGGGTATACCTGTGGAAGATTTTGTCGGGTTGATAGGTGTAAGAACTGAGTCTTAGATGCATTAAAAACAACCATATTATTTTTACCCCAGTCAGAGATACGAGCCAAGTCAGACATTTGGTGTGCCATAGCCTCATCCCTTGTTTGTTGAAGTAACTGATGAGATGGGGGTTGCGGGAACTGAGTGGAAAGGTGAAGGGTGGAGTCATCAGCGTATGAGTGGATAGGGTTAGATGTTCAGCTTAGATCATTGATGAATAAAAGGAAGAGAGTTGGTGATAGGACAGAGCCCTGACGAACACCACTGTTGATAGATCTAGGAGAAGAACGACGGCCGTCTACAACAGCGGCTATAGAACGACCAGAAAGGAAGCTAGTGATGAAGGCACAGATAGAAGGATAGAAACTGTAGGAGGGCAGTTTGGAAATTAAAGATTGATACCAGACTCGATCAAAAGCCTTTGAGATGTCAAGTGCAATGGCAAAGCTTTCGCCAAAGTCCCGAAAGGAGGATGACCAGGAGTCTGAAAGGTAGGTGAGAAGATCGCCAGTGGAGCGTCCCTGACGGAACCCGTACTGACGATCGGAAAGAAGATTGTGATAGGAAAGATCCCTTAAAATTTTTCTATTGAGAATTGACTTGAAAACTTTTGAAATACAGGACGTTAAAGCAATTAGGCGATAGTTGGAGGGTTGGGAGTGGTCACCCTTCTTTGGGACTGGCTGAATGAGAGCAAACTTCCAGCAAGAAGGAAAGGTACAAGTTGACAGACAAAGGCGAAAGAGTTTGCCTAGGCTGGGTGTAAGCACAGAATCACAGTTCTTGAGAACAACAGGAGGGACCCCATCAGGCCCATATGCCTTGTTAGTACTGAGGCCAGTGATGGCAGAAAATACATCAACTGAAGAAATTTTGATGTCAGCCATGAGGAAATCAGAGGGGGGAAGTGATGGAGGAACAGCACCGGAATCGTCTAAGGTGGAATTGGAGGAGAAAGTCTGTGCGAAGAGATCTGCTTTATCAGTAGAAGAAATAGCTACAGAACCATCAGAGCAGAAAAGAGGAGGGAAGGATGATGAGGTAAAGTTGTTAGAAAGATTTTTGGCAAGGTGCCAGAAGGAGCGGAAAGAATTCGAGTTGGAGAGTTGAGAGCATTTAGTATGGATGAAATTATTTTTAGTAGAGCGAAGAACAGACTTAGGACGATTCCGGGCAGAAACGTAAAGATGATGTGATTCAGGGGTGGGTTGGCTCTGGTACCTTTTGTAGGCCTTCTCCTTGTTGCGGACAGCATTAGAACAAGCGTGATTAAACCAAGGCTTTCTTGCATTAGTCAAAGGATATGAGAAAGGAATGTATGCTTCCATGCCCGAGAGAATAACCTCCGTAATGAGCAAGGGACGCTCAGATGGCTCACGGCCATGGAAGGAATAATCATTCCAGGGAAAATCAAAGAAGTACTGCCTGAGGGCCTCCCAGTCTGCTGCTCCAAAATGCCACAGACGATGTTTCCCTGGAGGGTCCACAGGCCGTACTGGAGTGATAGGACAGGTTAAGGTAATAAGGTTGTGATCGGAGAAGCCCAACGGACAGAAAAGATTAACAGAGTAAGCAGAAGGATTAGTTGTGAGGAAGAGGTCAAGTATGTTGGAGCTCTCTCCAAGGCGGTCAGGGATACGGGTTGGGTGCTGTACAAGCTGCTCTAGGTCATTAAGGATAGAAAAGATGTAGGCTTGTTCACCAGGTGGATCCGTGAAATGAGAGGAGAGCCAAAGGTGGTGGTGAACATTGAAATCTCCAAGAATGGAGATTTCAGAGAAAGGAGAAATGGACAGAATGTGTTCCATGGTAGAAGTAAGATAGTCGAAGAATTTTTGATAGTCAGTAGAATTAGGGGATAAGTAAACAGCACAGATATATTTAGTCAGAGAATGACAGGAAAGCCGAAGCCAGAATGTGGAGAATTCAGAAGAATCAAGTTCAGGAACACAAGAGCAAGATAAGTCGTTGCGTATGTATACACAACAGCCACCTTTGGCTTTGAAATGAGTATAGAGAAAGTAGGAGGATACAGAAAAGGGTTTGCTGTCAGTTGCCTCAGACAGCTGAGTCTCCGTTAGAAAAAGAAGGTGAGGTTTAGAGGATGAGAGGTGGTGCTCAACAGAGCAAAAGTTAGATGAAAGGCCGCGAATGTTGCAGAAATGAAGAAGAAGAGAGTCAGACAGTGGTTCCAGGCACCTCGAGTCGTCACCGGGAGAGGGGCAGATGGCGGGGGCATTTATGGTCCCCCCCCCTGGGGACTGCGAGGCTGGGTGAATTGACGCCATTTTTGGTGAATTTTGAATAGGAAGTGTAGTGTGTACTGTGCATGTAGTTTGGTGAAGATAGAGAAATTTGTACTGGAGAGCATGCTGGCCTACTCTCTGTGTAACTGAGACACTGAAAAAGTTCAGCAAAGGGGGATGGTCAGGAACTAGTCCTGAGGGCTGATGAAACGGGAGCTCCAGCACTCCCTGTCATCAGCTTTCCATCCACCTCGGGAGTACTGCCCTGCTCGACTGGTGCTACAGTCTACTCCTCACGTCCACCTCAAACAACCGGCTGTGTGGTGTCTGTGTTTCACCTGCACGCTCAAAGGCAGGAAAGGCATTTATTAGGGCTACAGTTCTCAATACAAAGTGCACAGTAAAGAAATTTCTAATGAAATCCAATCTACTTAAAGTTGGGGTTAGTTCAGGTACAGTACACCCAGCAACATGCTCGTATGTGAATGGGTGTATTTCTGGAACAAAGTCACTCCCATCCTCCCACTCCCAAATCAGTTCCTCCTCATCACCATCATCACCTCCCTCATCCAAGGGCCGTGGGGAAGCGTGGAGAAGTGTGGGGAAGGAGAGGAAAGTCTCGCTGGAGGTGCTGGGAAGTGTGGGAGATAGGGGAACACTTTCCCTCGATGTGCTGGGAAATGTAGCACAAGGAGGAAACTTTCACGAGATGTGCTGGGTGTGGGGAAATGGGGAACACTTTCTATGGATGTGCTGGGTGCGGGGAATGGGGGAACACTTTGTCCTGAGGTGCTAGGGTAGGCTGGGTCACATGGGTGCGAGGGATACCGCGGGCGAGATGACTCACTTGCGTCCCCAGCCAGTGGAATATTCCCAAATCTCTCTCTTTCTCAAAACACTTCCAATCCTCGGCTTCCCCAGCCACCCAGGAATACTAGAAGCCTTACCTTCCTCCTCTGAATCCTCCTCCTCATCACATAGGGCTAGGTGACGACGTGCTGATGGCCTGATTCCTTGGGTACTAGCATACCCCACATACCTGGATTACCTTGGTGTGGGTATTTCCTCCTCACTAGCACTTTCATCTTGCGGTTGCACATAATCCTTATCTTGCACGTCGTCGTCAACGTCGCTTTCACCAGTGTAGGGCACCTTCAGGAATCCCTGAATCACCTTGTCAGAGAGATCGCGGTGAGATATGACTGTACAGTACGAGCGGTACAAGCAGAGTGAGACTGAGCGAGGGTGATGACTCAGCGCATGGGTGTATAAGCCTGAGCGCCTGAGGCAAGGTAGTGGAAGAGTTGACATACATCTTCACCAATTTTTGCACGCCTAGTTTGAAAATTGTGCTCTCCATGATTTAAAAAAAAAAATGTTTGAAAATGATACTGGCACTGAGTTTGCAGTTGCGTAATGCCATTTTAAAACGACACTGGCACGGGGCGGGTTAAAGAAAGATGCGAGAAAATTCATGTTTCCAGACAGGGCAACAGATTAGTGGAATATATTACCGGAAAAAGTTGTGTATGCTAAAAACATTCACAGTTTCAAAAATATGATAAAATAGTTTTAAAAGATGTTACACAATGAGAGTGACTCAGTCCTGTAAAAATACAATTAGACAGGAGCAATTAGGTAAGAACACACGCACACATGCACTCGTGTGTGTGTGTGTGTGTGTGTGTGTGTGTGGTAAAGTAACTCAAAGAATTATTATCTGATTATAACAAAAGTAGGTGAAAAGATGGCGAGAAAGACCATACAGATTTTTAAAAACAACACTAGATCAGAGGTCAAGGTCATAGGGCTAAGTAAAACATGGACCTTAGAAAGTCATCTTAGCCAATTTTAACCCAGTTTAGACTAAACTTGAAGAAAGCATTGAAAGTAATAAAAAATGAAGTAACTCAATTTTGTGAATAATCAAAGGCCAAGGTCACATGGCAAGATCAATGTTCGACCCGTGTTAGTGTTCGATAACAAAATAACTCGAGCAGTTATGATCCGATTTTAACCAAATTTGGTGGAAGGGTTGATGGTCAGCCAGGATAGGCGAAGGGTACAGGGCAAGTTAACTTAGTTTTCATCAGTTTAGACAAAACTTTGTGGAAGGGTTGTAAATAATGCAAGAATAAAATGGAATCGATTTTAAGAGCAATCAGTCAAAGTTTAAGATCCCAGGGAAATGTCAATTGGCAAGGTCACAGGTCAGGGTCAAGTCAGTTTCCATCTGAAATTTAGCCAAACTTGGTGAAAGGAGTAAAATTAAGCAGGCACAACGAAAGGATCTAATTGAAAGAACAGTTAGTCAAAGGTCAAGGTCGCAAACGGAGGTCAAATTTTGACCCTTGTGTCTGCGAATGAACAAAATAACTTGAACATTTTTTATGTGATTTTGATCAAACTTGGTGGATGAATTGAGGATCATTTAAGAGGTGGACCTATTGTTTTTTTGGAAAAAAGAAAAAAAAAAAAAAAAGCTTAAAGGTTAAAGTCACATAGCAAGGTCAACGTCCACAGATTTGACCCGATGTTGACTAAACTTTGTGCAATGGTTTAGGTTAAAACGAAGGTAAAGAAATTCGATTTGGGAGCAGTTAGTTACAAGTCAAATGTTAAGATCACAGGACAAAGTCTACTCAAACACTTTTGATCTAATTTGAACAAAATTTGGTGGAAGAGTTAAGGATTAGGCAAGAATGAAATGAATAGATTTTGAGAGAAATTTGGATAAGGTCAAGTTCACAGGGCAAAGCACAATTTTCGACTCTTAGACCGGTTGGTGGACACGGGTATTGCACTCTGTAAGTGCTCGTTCTTCTTCTTCTTCTTCTTCTTCTTTTTTTTTTTTTTAATGGGTATAATAGGAAGAGGAACTATAGGGTGTACAGTGAGAAAGGCCAATGGGGATGAAAGTGAAGCATAAGGTATGGGCATATGGTGTTGAGTAATTGTATTTTTTCGGTTACAGTAATTTATTTATTTCAGTTGCACCTTATATACCTCCGTGTGTGTGTATGTGTGTGTGTGTGTGTGTGTGTGTGTGTGTGTGTGTGTGTGTGATAGGTAGCTGAGGCAAGTCGGTATATCCGTGTCTTAGTGGAGGTACACCCACTAAAATAATTACTGGTACCCCTTGCTTCGATACCCATCGCAACTGTCACTGGCACAGAAGCTATGAATACTGTACGCAGTAAGGGTTACTACACCTGATCATCCTCCCCCCCCCCCTCGCTCTCTCTTTCTCGTATAGTATAACTCCGATAGCTTTTGTCTTGTATAACGAATAATTCATAGCAATAGACATAATGCTTGAAGGAAGATTTCAAAACAACAAAGCATTATTCACTAGATAATATGGAATCAAACAGATACTTGTTTGCTGGCGCCCATTGTATTCGAGGCTACCACCTTAGAATTTTTATGCACGTTATGATACGGTGAGAGCCATCTTGAGCCTTTTAAGAATGGAATGATGGCAAACTGTGTAGGTCTAACTGTCCATTATATACAGCACCCCACGAACAATGCATGGAAAGTATATACAGTATGTAATGTAGTATTGTTATAATATTAACCACATCAGTGACACATGAGTTTAGTAGTGCATTGATTATGAAACAGAGAATGGTATATCACCACTTTGACGAAGATGACGACAACATCGCGGTTGGGGTGATTGGTAGGAATATTCGTTTATTATTGGATAGACTTTTACCTCAGGTGGTTTTGTTTTGTTCTGATCAGTTTATTATGACCCAGGGGCGACAGACCTAGTAACAGGACCTTGAGGCCAAGCATTAGGTACAAAGGAACTCGTATTCAGAACCTGGACGATAGAACTCAGAACATTGATAAATATTGTCGACTTAATGTTACTTTCCTCTTCTGATACGTAGTGTAGAATAAATTTTCCTATTCCCCCTTGTTATGAAGTTTCCATGACAGGTTTTCAATGCTGCATTTTGGCCCTTCTTAGTGTTTCTTGCCGGCTTCGTGTGGGGGGATTGGTGGATGGGTGGGAGTCTTCCTGCTTTTCTATCCGTATCTTTAGTTAATAGAATGGTTTCGTTAGTTATAATCTTCCCAATACCATGCAGCCACGAAAAGACCAACAGGTCTGTCGCTGTTTGCTTTCCTTTGTATCCCTTCTTCATGTCCTTCTACTTCTTCTACTTCCTTCCTCTCCCTTCCTGTGACGTTTCCAACTTCTCTGTTCTCCTCTTTGCCTTTGGTCCCTCTCCGTTCCTCCCCCTCCCCTACCATTTTCTCTTTCTCCTACCTCTCTCTCCTTCCCATCCCCCTTCCTCCTCACCCTTCCTCTCCTCTCTTCCTCTTCGCCTCTCTCTTCTTCCTTCCATGTTTACATCCTTTCCCCTTTGCCCTCCGCCCTTCATTCTCGTCCTTCTCTCCCCTCCCCTTTCTCCTTCCCCTCTCCCTCTTCATTCTTCCTCCTCCTCCCCCGACCCGTCTCTGCCTTTCCCTTCGCCCTTCCTCCTCCTTCCCCTCACCTCCTTCCCCTCTCCTTATCGCTCCGCTTTCCTCTTCTAAGTAGTCTCCCTCTTCTCCATTCCTTCTCTTTCCCGTCCTCCCTTCTTCATTACCTTCCTGCGTCTTCCTCACTTAGCTGTCCCCTTCACTGTGCCGTCCTGTCCTTTGCCTCTCACTCCATTTACCATTTTTTCACCATCTCACATTTACTAGTGTGAACTCCGAATGATAATTTGTTTAAACCTCCTTCATAGGATGAAGGAATTTTTAAACCATTCATCCTACTGCTGGACAGTTTTATGTAGCTATAGGAGATCGTCTGGTAGTTAACTGGTAATTACTGTGCTGCCAATATATTTTGATTCCTACCAGATACCTTTTTATTTTTCTTAATACCGTACGTCGTAATCAGCATCTCGGAATGTTTCTCTTATTACAGTGCTGTGTAAGTAGAAAACTTTATGTGTACTGCTTAATTCCATTTATCCTGTTTACGCGCATGCTAACCGTTTCTCGAATGGAAAAGTGGCGATTGTTGTCATCCTTTTCATCATATGTGTATTTGTTAATCAGCCTCCAAAGTATACATGGTCCTCGTTGGATCCGGCGTGTAAAGCTGAGTCAGAGAGAGAGAGAGAGAGAGAGAGAGAGAGAGAGAGAGAAAACAGGGAGTTAGGAAGTGAAACACGTAAAAGGCAGTGCCTAGTTTAGTGGTAACTATTTGAGAACCATTTAACTACATACTTCAGAAATGAAAGAAGCTGTTAAATACACTGTTACGATAACAACTGTAGAAGGTATTAAACATAATAATCCTTATTATTCTGATGACGAAAAGGCAGGGCCAGTGCTGCATTTTTACATTACTGATGTTACACACATATATACCATCTCTATTCGACCAATGGCGTTGCCATGCTGCAAAGTGTTCAAAAAATCACTTTGAATCGGAGTGGCAGTAATACATAATTATCAACAATAAAATTTTACTACCACATATCACCCTCCCATTTCTGAAGTATGTACAGTAATTATATGATTCCCAAATATTTACCACTAAACTAGGCATTGCCTTATACGTGTTTCACTTGCTAACTCCCTGTTCTCTCTCTCTCTCTCTCTCTTCCCTTCCTTGCCTTTTAGTTTACGTCCTTCTACTCACACTCTGCCTTCACATTGCTTGACACAATTAAGTAAATGTCTTAATTCCTTAACTTTTAGACGACGGGCATTTGCTGTGGCCTCTGATCGTCTGGATCAAATTCAAACAGTAGTTTATGGGTTGCTACACTTTATCAAACCTTTATCCTTTGGACATCACTAGTGCTTCTCTCACACAAGAAAAATCGTCTAGAATTAGGCAGAAAAAATACAAAAGATGTCAGCCATTTTCTAAGGACTAACGGTGGATTACGTCCTTCTTTCTTATACTTAATAGAGTAATAATAATAATAATAATAATAATAATAATAATCAATAATAATAATAATAATAATAAAAATAATAATAATAATAATAATAATAATAATAATAAAAATAAAATAATAATAATAATAATAATAAAACACCCCATATGAGGCATTTACCATCACCACAGGCTCTCTCCCCTTTCGTGTTGCGTCCCTCTCACTCCCGTCTCGTTGCCTCCCTTCCCCTCTCCCTTTCCGTCTCCTTACTTCCTCCTTACTCTGGCGGACGAGAGCTGCGACCTCTGTGGGATATGTTCGGAAATATGCCTGGCAGGGACTGTCGGCGAACTTTCGCTCGTGGGTGTACACTTCTGAAATCGAGTCTCTCTCTCGCTCTCTCTCTCTCTCTCTCTCTCTCTCTCTCTCTCTCTCTCTCTCTCTCGTAAATGTTATGCTATGATCGTTGGAACAGGTATGTAAAACCAAACCCGATAGCGAAAGTGTGTGTGTATGTGTGTGTGTGTGTGTGTATGTGTGTGTCACCCCGAGACCTGTTTCGCTGACGCCATCATCACAAGCTCTGCCCACCGCCACTATCCCAACGCCTCATAACATTCTCCGCCTCGCCTCTTGAAATCACCTTCTCCCTGAGCCTTCACCTTGTTGTTGCCTTCTGGATTTTGCGCACTGTCTGTACCTTTGCCAGCGGAGTTGGGAAAGGTTATGTATGCATCTATATTTGTCTGTCTGTCTGTTAGACCAGACGATATCTCCAAAAGTTCTCACTGAATTGCAGTCAAATTTTGGTGAAGGGTGGTCCATAGGTTAAGGAAGAAGTGATTATACTTTGGGCCGGATCCGGAGCCAGAATATCCCGCCCAGTATCTCCAAAATTTCTCAATGAGCTTCCATGAAATTTTGTGGAAGGGTGGGCCGTGTGTAAAGGGGTCTATAAAAAAAACCCTGTTGGCGGTAGGCAAAGAGGGGGATCATCTGTTCGTCTCAGTGGTAACGTGCTCGCGTTTGGAGTGTGGGGGTCCTGAGTTCGAATCCCGGCCAGGACAATGTGATTTGTTGTTTTATTTCGGATATTACATTGATTGGCAACAGTGCGGGATGTGAGGCGAGGCTTGGTTGGCAATTTTACGTTGTTCCTTGGTTAGCTGGTGTAATGGGGTGTAATGCGGTCTATAAAAAAGCCCGTGTTGCCGGTAGGCAAAGTGGGGATCTTTTGTTTGGCTCAGTGGTAACGTACGCGGATTTGGAGCGCGGTGGCCTTAGTTCGAATCCCGGCAAGGACAGTGTAATTAATTTTAGTTTCATTTCATGAGAGAATGGGAATACGGCGTAGGTATATGTGCGGGAGTCAGTGAGAATGAGAGGGCGAGAGAGGGAGTATGTCTGATGATAAACAAGAAGTGGAAGGAGAATATAAGAGAGTATGGAACAGTGGGTGCAAGGATTGTATGGGTGAGGATGAAAGTAGGTATACAAGCATGGGCGATTGTATGTGTGTGTATGCTCCAACAGAGGATCGAGTGGCAAGAGTGAAAGATGAGTTTTGGGCGAGAGTAGAAGCATGTATGGACAAGTTTGAGAGGAGCGAGAGAGTGCTGTTGATTGGAGACATGAATGGCAAAGTTGGGAATGTACGAGTGGATGGAGTGGTTGGTCAGTGGGGTGTGCCAGCTGAAGTAGATGGGAATGGTAGTGCTTTGGTGGACATCTGTGCTGGTAAGGGGTTGGCAATAGCCAACACCTACTTTCGTCATAAGATGGTCCACCGGTATACATGGAGAGTAATGAGGAGGATGGATGGTGAACTTGTTGAACGAAAGGCAATGATAGACTACGTGTGTGTGGATGAGCGAATGAGAAGACAAGTGTTGGATGCAAGGGTGTGGAGAGGGTGGGGGAATGGAGTCTCGGACCATCACTTAGTGATGGCCAAGGTAGAGCTGCAAAGAAAGTGGTTGAGGAGACGAAGGGGAAGACAGGAGGAAGCAGCTCCTGTGAGAAGAGTGGAGAAATTGCAAGATAGTGAGAAAAGGACAGAGTATAAGAGCATAGTGGAAGAAAGATTGGGAAGGTATGAGCTAGAGCAGATGGAAGGGGTGGAAGACGTATGTAAGATATTCACGGAAGAGATAAGCGCAGCGTGTGAGGCGGTTTGTGGAGTGAGGAGGAGATGCAAGGGTGTGCAAGGGACAGCATGGTGGAATGATGAGGTGAAACGAGCTGTGGAACAAAAGAAGAAGGCATATGGTGAATGGTTGGCGAGTAGAGGTAGGGGAGAAGTTGAGAGAGGGAAGAGAGAGGTATATGTGAGCAGGAGAAGGGAGGTTAAGAGACTGGTGAAGGAGAGTAAGAAGAAAGTGGATGAAGAGTTTGGGAGGAATCTGAGTGTGAAATGGAGGGAGAGTAAGAAATTGTTTTGGAAGGAGGTAAAGAAAGTAAGGCAGTGTGAAAGGGGAAATAGTAGGGGAGTGAAAGATAGGAATAATAGATTGTTGGTGGAGAAGAGAGAGAAATTGAGGAGATGGAAGGAGCACTTTGAGGATTTGTTGAATGTAGAGAGTGAGAGCGGTGTGAGTATAAGTGGTTGGGGAATGGCTGGGAGAAGAAGAGATGAGAGGAGGGGGGAAGAGATCAGTAGGTCGGAAGTAGTGGAAGCGATGAAGAAGATTAAGCTGGGAAAGGCCCCAGGAATTGATGGAGTGTGTGGTGAAATGCTTAGGTATGGGGGTGAGATTGTTGTGGAGTGGATATGGAAGTTGTGTAGATTGGCTTGGGAAGAGGGAAGGGTTCCAGAGGACTGGAAATCAGGTATAATTGTTCCTCTGTACAAAGGAAAAGGGGAGAGAGAAGTATGTGGTAACCATAGGGGTATTTGCCTTCTTAGTGTGACTGGTAAAATATATGGTAGAATACTCATTGATAGGGTTAGGCATATGACAGAGGAGCTAGTTGGGGAAGAACAAGGGGGATTTAGGAAGGGAAAAGGGTGTGTAGATCAGATATTTGTTCCAAGATGTTTAGTGGAGAAGTATCTAGAGAAGGGAAGGAAAGTGTATGCTGCCTTCATGGACTTGGAGAAAGCTTATGACAGAATAGATAGGCAAGGTATGTGGAAGGTATTAAGAATATATGGAGAGGAGGGGAAATTGTTGAGTGCTGTGAAGAGTATGTACGCGGGAGCTAGGGCTACGGTGCGAGTGGGTGGTGAGCTGGGTGAGTTCTTTGATCTCAATGTGGGACTGAAACAGGGGTGTGTGATGTCTCCATGGCTGTTTAATATATATATGGATGGGGTTGTAAAGGAGGTGCAAGGTAGGGCAGTGGATGTGGGGGTGGCCCTAATGAATGAGGGTGAGATCTGGAAGCTTCCGGTGTTGCTGTTTGCTGATGATACAGTATTGTTGAGTGAAGATGAATGGGAGTTGCAAGGTTTGGTGAATGAATTTGGGACAGTGTGTAGGAGGAGGAAGCTGAAAGTTAATGTAAACAAAAGTAAAGTTATGGTGTTTGAGAGGAATGAAGTCACAGAGTGTGCAGTGAGGTTGGATGGTGAGGATATGGAGAATGTGAGTGCATTCAAGTACTTGGGTAGTGTGATGAGTAAGGATGGAACTTTGGGGGATGAAGTACGTGAAAGGGTACAGCAGGGAAGAAAGGTTGTTGGTACACTGAAAGCAGTGATGAGAAATAGGGAGGTGAGTATGGAAGTTAAGAAGTCACTGCATGATGGTATTGTGATCCCTACCCTGACGTATGGAAGCGAGGCGTGGACCTTGCAAGAGGGGAACAAGTCAAGAGTGAGAGCAATGGAAATGAGTTACTTGAGAGGAGCATGTGGAGTGACGTGGAGGGACAGGTTGACGAATGAAGAAGTGAAGGAATGTTGTGGGGTAGATGTGGATGTGGTTGAAAAGATTAGGAGAAATACACTGAGGTGGTTTGGACATGTGGAGAGAATGGAGAATGAAAGACTGACTAAGCGGGTGTATGTAGGTGAGGTGGAGGGAGGGAGAGGGAGGGGTAGACCGAGGATGAGGTGGAGGGATGGAGTTGAGAGGTATATGAGGGAGGGGGGGGTGAGTTGGGGGAGGGGAGTCAAATGGTGGGTGACAGAGTGACTTGGAGGCGTTTTGTCTGTGGCCACCCTTTGCGGGATTAGGGCGTCGGGCTATAGATAGATAGATAGATTTCAGTTATTACACATGAGCCAAGAAATAATTTATTGAATTTTAGGACGGATCCAGATCCGGATCCTTTTTAATGACAATAGCATTGGCGGAGGTATGCACTCTCTCAGTGCTTTCTTGTTAATTTTACATCAGCCGACAGCCCTGTTCGAATTTTATTCATGTTGTCACCACTTGATTTTCGTTAGCTTAAGAAAAAGCCATTTCAGTGAACTGGTTAATGAATCTGACTTATCTGTTTCATACTTTTTTTAATGCAAGAAAGAAGGAACCAAAGGCCAGAAGTCCGTAAGATTGTTCCCTCCAAGAAGAAGAAGAAGAAGAAAAAAAAAAAAAAAGATAACAGAGCCAAAATCAAGATCCGTTTATTCAGCAAAATCATCTGGTATTTGTAGAAATGAAGTAAAATGTCTTCATTGTGAAGAAGTGAAATGCAAAATGAACGGATTACGGAGGAATTAGCTCAGTGTGTCACGGGGTTTTTGGGAATTTGTATATTAAAGAATACTTTAAAATGTTGCTTGTAAATATGGACAATGAATTGACTTGTGAAAATCAAGCAGTAAGTTTACTTTATGCCGCCTTACTTCGCTGATTCTCTAAGGACGAGAATTTATAAACTTTCTCAACAGTACACAGGAGAGACTAATTACACACACATGCTGTTTGTGTACTGTTAGCCTCTAGAGAAAGTGACTCCACCCCTGACAATCAATAACTAATGCTATTAATGATAAACAAGTTCTTGCCAGTGCATTAACTCCAGGCTGGCACAACGGATTTAAGCTTAGTACAAGAGGACTGGCCTAAGTACCAGTTATGAATAATACGAAGCGTTTATGCGAACTAGGAGCAGCAAGTAAAATAAGCTTAATGTGGAGAAATAAAACACGAGTTTACATTACATTAAGCCCAAGAAAAAGAACTGTAAATTTATTAATTACACTGAAATAAATTTTACGTTACACGAGTCTCAGATGATTTCAAAATAAGGAGAACACACTCACTCGCTCACTCAAAAGCTAAACTCTTAAGCCTAGGAAAAACGAAAGGAAATACTGGTCAGAGAGTGGGCTAAGCGGAATTGAACTGGGCGTCTGCACATAGGACGGATGCTGCAACCGCTAAACCTCAACACTGATTCACACTGAGTGGAGATTTCCAGGACTCGCTGTACACTAACCTTCTCTGACGGCGCTTCAATCCTGACTGACTTCAAATTGTGAGAGAGAGGCGAGGGCCAGCCGCGCTTGCTAACAGCCAATAGAAATAATGTGAGTGATACACACTCAGAATAAATCACTCAGCGAAGGTGCTAATGTCGAGCGCAAGGATGATCACTTATGAAACAGTGAAAAATGTTCTAAAAACCGTCCCAATTGAGCGAATTCGTGAACGGTTGAAATGAGAGAGAGACAATGAGAATTCCACTAGAATTCGCGGTTTTCACAGTGAACAAAAATGTCACGAACTTATAAACACGCTCGTGCCAGTTTGTGACACAGTGCTCAGTTTAGGGTACACTGGGTCCATTATCCATGCTCAGATCCAGTCAGACGAAACAAGGTCTGTTTTTGTAGGTTCAGATCTAGTCATATCAACTTAAGTCCTTTAAGATCAGTTAAGGACCATTCATATGTTCCATTTCCAAGTCGGCTTTGTCATATCAATTTAGAATAATTCAGAACCTTTCACGACCTGTTATATCCACCCAGGTTCATCAATGCCATTTCAGATCAGATCAGGTTTATCGCATCTTCAGATTAATATGGTCAAATCAAGCCAGTTTTGGACGATTCAGGTCCAGATATGATTGTATGCTGTGTAGATTTGTTTAATCCCACCGCATCCATTTCAGCAAAGTAGGGTAAGATCAAGCCAGTTTAGTACATCTAAGTCCATTCAGATCCTTCACATCAATTCAGGCCCATTCAAGTCAGTTCAGGTCCGTTTAGGGCCATACGGTACCAGATTACTGAGGTGCTGTCTCCCCGGCGTACAGAACGACGCTCTATCCATGAACTTTGGCTGCACCAAAACCACTCCTACTATTCGCTTGCTTGTTAGAGAATATCTTAATATGAGATGCACATAGTTCTACGCGTGAACTTTGCTGGCACACAGCTCCCCTGTCAGTGCATGACATAGCCACAGAACACGACTTGACATGTAAAAGTCTCCATACAAACATTACCAGACCCTCATCAGCAACATCTCGCGTCCAGACATTCCAACCCTTGCAATGAAGAAACACCTACATAATCCCACACATTTCACTCCTAAGTCCCACCTCCAGACATCCTCGCACCAGAGGTATCCTTAGATAGAGCTGAGCGAGCACAAGTAGCTACACTTAGATCAGGACATCACCCAACCCTCCTTAGTTACCAGCTTACTTGTAAGATTTGGGTTGGATGGAATTGCAGATGACACGTGCATAGCTTATATGATAAACCCACTGAACATAGCACACATAGTATAGCACTGCCCAGCAGATATCACTTTTTTTTTTCTAATTTTTTGGCCTATCCACTGTGGATCAAAGTCCCTGGTCACTAAGGCCATATATATATATATATATATATATATATATATATATATATATTTGTATTTATACAGTATATATCTATCTATCTATATCTATCTATATATATGTACTGTGTATATATATATATATATATATATATATATATATATATATATATATATATATATATACAGTGCGTGTGAATGGTGAACTGAATTTTTCTCTTTGAAGGTTGGGTTGAAACAGGAATGTGTCATGTCTCCATGGTTGTTCAATCTGTACATGGATGGGGTAATAAATGAGGTACAAGGTAGGGCACTGGGTGTTGGAGTGGCCCTGGTGAGAGAGGGTAGTGTTTGGAAACTCCCTGTATTGTTGTATGCAGATGATACTGTGTTGTTAAGTGAAGACGAAGAGGAGCTGCAAGGCTTAGTGGATGAGTTTGGGAGAGTGTGTAAGAAACGGAATCTAAAGGTGAATGTAGGGAAGGGTAAAGTGATGGTTTTTGAGAGAGGTGAAGTCAGTGAATGTACTGTGAGGTTGGATGTAGAGGAAATGGAAAATGTGTGTACGTGTAAGTACTTGGATACTGTGATGAGTAAGGATGGAAGTTTGGACGAGTGAAGTGCATGAAAGGGTACAACAAGGAAGAAAGGTTGCTGGTTCCTTGAAAGCAGTGATAAGAAACAGGGAAGTGAGCATGGAAATGAAAAAGTTACTACACGACAGTATTGTGATACCAACTCTAACGTATGGAACTGAAGCTTGGACGTTGTTGGAAGGACACAAGTCAAGAGTGAGAGCAGTGGAAATGAGTTATTTAAGAGGAGCCTGTGGAGTCACATGGTGAGACAGGCTGACAAATGAGGATTACAAGGAGCGTTGTGGTGTGGATGTGGATGTGATAGGAAGTGTTAGGAGGAACACACTGAGGTGGTTTGGCCATGTGGAGAGGATGGAAGGTGAGAGACTGATGAGAAGAGTGTATGTGAGTGAGGTGGAGGGGGGGAGAGGGAGGGGGAGGCCGAGGATGAGATGGAGGGATGGAGTGGAGAGGTATTTGAGAGAGGGGGGGGGGTGAGTTGGGAGCAGGGCAGTGAAATGGCTAGGGACAGGGCGACATGGAGGCGATTTGTTTGTGGCCACCCCATACGGGATTGAGGCGTCTGGCAATATATATATATATATATATATATATATATATATATATATATATATATATATATATATATATATATATATATATATATACTAATATACACATAAACATAATACACATACATCCATGCATATATAATACACACTTTCATACCCATGCACCATCGATAAAAAAAAGTATCGGCACCCTTTCAGTGTGAGACATAATGATACACAGCCTATGATTTACGGGAAATGACACGTTTATGTCGCTTTGTATCCTTTATTTGTGTTATCATATATTTTTCAGATATAAAGCTGGATTAGTCAGTGTAACATTGTACTACATGGTAAATCAACCATTTTTGTGAATTACACAGGCATGCCAACACTACCGACTGAACCAGAGACGAAGTATTTCACATCTTATCAGACCCCAGGGTGCCGATTTTTTTGTTTTTTTTTTATCGAAGGTATATATATATATATATATATATATATATATATATATATATATACAGTATATATATAATTATTTTTATTTTATATTTTTCATATTTTTATTTGTTTTTTTCTTATTTTTGTATATTTTAGACCTTACATTATTTTTATAAAAAAAATGCCTAATCTAAAGACCCTAAAACTATCACCTAACAGACAAATCGCTAACCTATACTAAATCATAAAGAGACAAATAACTAAACCTACACTAATGGTAAAAATATCTCGACCAAGAGAGCACCATTGACTGCAGATATGTAATGTCTTTCTACATTACATATCAGCCCTAATTAATAGTACAATATATACATATTTACAGTCGATAAATTCCAGTACCATATAGTAAAAATGTCTCATCACTCTGATCAATCTGGTCTCTCTCAAGGAAGCCATCAATTTATCAGTCATTACAATATCCCCATCACCCAGGATGGTGGAAAGGGTGAAGGGGACGTCCGCTGCACCGCAGTAATTTATAAGTGACACACGTTCACGAATAAATCGCCGACAGCACAGGATTATATGACTGATAGTTATCACCGCATCATAGACGTCACAGTGCAGCGGGAAGCGTCTTTCAATATACAGTTTTATGTGAGTTACAACGGTGGCATTAAGCCGTCATCACGCCAATACATTTTCCTCAAGATGACTGGGACGGTTGGCATATCCCAGTCGCCCATGTATGGCATACAAGTTGGAATATTAAGTCTGGTCCTCTGACCTTGCCACAGAAGATTTATTGATTTTTTTTTCTGAGAGAGAGACTCGACCGTAGATCATGAGGAATGTCTCAAGTCTCCTTGAGCTCCACAGCCAAAATTGCAGGTAAATCAGCCTGCTCATTGCCATAAATACGACAATGACCAGGCACCCAGATCAGAGTGAAGGACTTGTCGCACGAATGCAGTTTATTAATAATGCAGCCCCGGATCTCATTAGAGTCCGTAGTACAAGAAGCAATTGCCTGAAGGGCTGATTTTGAATCTGAAAATATGACAAACAAGTCATGCGAGAATTTAGAGCATAGTCTATGGCTTTGTCAACAGCAAAAAATTCGGAGGTAAACACAGATGTGTGAGTTGGCAACCGATACCTGAGGGCACATTCAGTTGACCACACATTAGCACCCACACATTCATTCGACTTGGAGCCATCGGTGTACAATTGGTGGGACCCCAAGTGACGAACAATAATGTTACGAAACAAGTGGTGGACCTCCACCTCCGGTGCCTTGGTCTTTGGTACTGGGAGCCAGGAAACAGCAACAGTAAAGCCGGGTCGCTCCCAAGACGCTGTATTATTAGACACCAACTTGTCACAGAGATCCACACCAAGCTCCTGAGTTAGTAAGTGGAGGCAAGCAGCAAGTGGCCGACACATCCCCCGCAGAAAATGGTGGTATTGATGCAGGGGGGTACAGGTCACATTGCCGATATTAGTTTTCCTATGTGTTCATAGGCCATAAGACTAGGCCAGATGGTCGTGGCAAATATGGAGGGGAGGCACATTTGCCTCCACTGCCATATGAGTTACACGGGTACACCAGACAGCTCCAAGACACATTTGCAAACATTTATTCTGTAACACATCCAGCCTCCTCAGTGTGGGATTGGATGCCAAGCCACACACCTGTGTGCCATAGTCTAGCTTGGATCTAGTAAGGGACTAATACACCATTAACCCTTTAAACGTGGAGCGTCGCTTTTGCGACGATCGCCAAAAAGGACATAACGGCAGATCGTCGCGTTTGTGATTTGAGTTAATTTTGAATAAACGCGGGCAAGCAGGTTCAAGCTGGTATTGTCTATCAGTACTGCCACCCTTTAGCTACAATTAGCATACTTGACCTTTGTACTACTGACCTCCGTTGTTGCCAAGTATCGCTTTTTTTTACACCCCCCACCACCACGGCCAGGCCAGCCTGGCTGTGATATATGGCAGCGCGCTGACTGCTCAGAAATGTCAATCTGCGCTCTCCTCTCATAAGCAGTTTATGCTAATTGGAAACGCTTGTTTCCCCAGTTGTCACACTAGCTTTTTTTCGCACGGTTTTCCCCTGTTTAGCGTCAGTTTACCGCAGGCTTTCAAGGTGACATTATGGCGAATTCTAGCTCTTCCGAGTCAGTGCCTTCCAGCCCTCCACAAAAGGGCTTTGTGAACTCTACCCCTTCTAAACCCTTACTAGGGAGTGCAAAGGGCCTGAGTGAGTCAGCTATAGGCCGAGAACTAATGAAAGCCTCTATGGACTACGGTAGTGATGTTGGTGTGTGGTCGAGTCTTGCCGAATCAGACACATTATCGTCCAGTGATGAGAGTGAGGTGCAGGAAGAGCTCATTGCTGTGCCTAGTACCTCGTCAGGCAAGGCTCCACAGCAGAAGGGAGTGTCGTATACCAAGGGGTCAAAGAGGAAGCGAAGTGATGACCCCGGTTCCCAGTCATTGTACCCCGCAGGCCGGCCATTGTCCCCACACTCAGGTCAGGCCGCTTTCATACTGCCTCACTCCCCCAGCCCCATGATCTCTTCCTCATCATCTGCAGTGGTTTCTCCAGAATCTTCGGAGTCTCCTTCACCACCTCGGAAGGGAAGTAGGCAGTCTGGTAGTCATAGAGGTTTCCGTAGGCCCCGTGTTCGTGCTGGCATGAGTAGAAAAGTGTCTAGTCGTGGTAAAATTAATGGTAAGGTTTCTCACACTAGGCATCTCACCACCCAGCCTACTGTGAGTGACCTTGAACCTTCTCCCACTCTTCCCACCACCACCATAACCGCACATTTGTGACCTACCTCACCCACTGCCACACGGCCTGCCTCACCCACTGCCTCACCGCCTGCCTCACCCACTGCCACACGGCCTGCCTCACCCTCCGACGCACCCACCCACTCCCAGCCTAGGCAGGGCACTCTGGACGCCTTTGTGTGGTCTGAGGGCTCTGATTTTGTACCGGAGGATCTGCCCATTGATTCTACTGGGTCTGGGATCCAGGCTGACTTCCCTGTCCCCGAGGGTGGTGAATGTTTGGACTACCTGTTGGCCTTCCTGGATGACGAAGTAATGCAGCATATTTGTGCCGAGACCAACAGGTACGAAGGACAATGTGCTGCAGTTTGTGACAGTGAAGGTGCCACACCATCCACGTCGCGGATGGCAGCATGGGTTCCTGTGACGATCCACGAACTATTTTTATTCATCGGCTTGATGCTTCTCATGCCACATACCTGGAAGCACAAGCTCGAGGAATACTGGAGTGCTGACGACCTGTGCCCCACCCCCAGCTCATGACGTACAGTTGCGAGCAGATGAATCGAGGCCACCTAGTCCACCAACATTTTGGTGCTTTGTCTGGCAACAGTGGTAGCTGTGAACTTGACCGAGATTCAGTCAGCTGTTTGGGCGAAACAAACCCAGTGATAATTTGTCAATGTGCAGTTCTAACTGGTCTCCAATCAATACCATGCAAGTAAACGTATAATACTGATAATGATTAACGTGTCATATACATGGTAGATATATTTATAACAATAGTATTACAACACAGCATCCAAATAGTGGTGCGTTCATTCATGTTAGACACACGGGTATCCCGAGTGTGCAGCTCCATCACCACCTTGGTTTGTGACGTAGGCACCACGTGACGTCACGTATGGGGAGGTGGAACTAGTTGACCCGTTCATGATGATAAACATTTATAGAGAGTAATCATTCGACTTTATCGTTCAAATATTAAGGAAACGTTGGTTTTCTCTGTCAAAACAAACCTATTACAACCTCTAATCTCATATACGTTAAATACCGCAGCCAACCACGTGCCTCCTCACCCCCCTACCATCACACGTCCCACCTCGTCCCGCCCATGATCCAAGTAGGGGAGGTCAGCCAGACAGTGGGGAATCCCCGCCTGCATGACGTCACACACGCCCCACTGCCTTCCCAATCCTTGCTCTCAAGGCTGGCTGGCTGGCGTCAGCCTGGACACGCTATCTGATGTTCAACCACACTGCTTCATTCATAGCTTCATCTCTCCTACAGTATACAGTATTTTATGTCTTTATAACCATTTACCATAACCATAGTCAGTATATCAATAAATCACATTATCATCCACCTGTAACATTCCACATCAGGACTTAATATATGTTTCTCCTATCTGTCTATCTATATTTTTTGTTTTATACTTAATCGCACCTTCCCACCACAGTGGGGTAGCGATACGACAAAGGAAAAGAAAATAACAAAATAACAAAAACCTTCATAAACAAATACACATTCGATCATCTTCACACTCATCTCCCTACCTATCTATCAATCTGTTTGTCTCTCTATCTATCTAACTATCTCTCTCGCTCTCTCTCTTCTCAATATATGATAACGCGAGCAACGTTTATGATGGCTCTTAGACGGATAAATGAATAAATCAATGTAATTTTCAGCATTTATTAGTGTGATAAAATACAGCCATCATTCCTGGTGTATATTATATTCATTCATTCATTCTCTCTCTCTCTGTCTCTGTCTGTCTGTCTGTCTGTCTGTCTCTCTCTCTCTCTCTCTCCGGGCTTGATGCTGTGGTGTCTAGATCATGGTGTCCCTTTTCATTCATTCATGCATGGAATGGGACAAGCTGAACCCGCTCGCCAAAGGGCTGATGTGACATCATGAAGGCTCATGCGGCGCGCTGTCTGGTTGACCTCCCCTACTTAGATCATGGTCCCGCCCTTCCTCACCCACCACCCTCCATATAACTCCCACACCCCCCTCCCCTTGTTTCGCCTACTGTGGTGTGAACCTGGAACTATCCCACCTGCTTTGGAGTCAGAGGTCAATGAAATTGAGGTTAAAGATTAAAGATGACTGGCATGACGGTGTTTTTTGTGATAATAATGCTAGGTTGTGGAGAAGCTGATAACCATGCAGCATATCTCTTGAAAGCTGGTAAAGGTTGTTTGGTTTACGACGATAGTCCAACAAAATAAATCACTGCTGATACCTGTGTGTCTCACATGAATGAACGCACCACTATTTGGATGCCTCTGTTGTAATACCGTGGTTATAAATATATCTACCATGTGTATGACACGTTAATCATTATCAGTATAATACGTTTACTTGCATGGTATTGATTGGAGACCAGTTAGAACTGCACATTGACAAATTATCACTGGGTTTGTTTTGCCCGAACAGCTGACTGAATCTCGGTCAAGTTCACAGCTACCACTGTTGCCAGACAAAACACCAAAATGTTGGTGGACTAGGTAGCCTCGAGTCATCTGCTCGCAACTGTACCCGCACTTCGCTAACAACAATGAGCCTTCCCAGACTGGCCCTTTATGGAAAGTGAGGGAAATCCTGAACTTGATCAAGGACAAGTTTATGACGTTCCTTCGGCCCTTCAAGAAAGTAGTTATCGACGAGTCCTTGGTTTTGTTCAGGGGCCGTCTTCGGTTCGTGCAGTATATTCCTAGCAAATGCCACCGCTTTGGAATAAAGTTTTTCATGCTGTGCGACTGCAAGACGGGGTTCATCCTAGACCTCATCATCTACACCACCAGCAATGTGGACTTGGACAAGACCGACCCCCTTGGATTCTCTGGCTCTGTGGTGAAAGTGCTTCTGGAAAAGTACTTCGGCGGGAATCATGTCCTGTATACTGACAATTATTATACAGCACCGAAACTCGCCAAGTACCTTTCAGAGCACGGCGTCGGCTCCTGTGGCACTGTCAGGAGCAATAGGGCACACTACCCTGGCTTCTCCGAGGCTGCAAGATCAAAGCGGGAAGACATGCACCTGAAGAAATCAGACAAGATGCTCTCGATACAGTGGCACGACAAGAGGATCATCAATATGCTCACAACAGTACACAAGGGGGAAATCGAAGCCACAGGGAAAGTCGACAGAAGGACTGGCGAGCCTGTGATGAAGCCTGATGCTGTAATTGACTACAATGTCAATATGCGGCTGGTGGACAAGTCCGATGTGATGATTGGAGAGATTGACTGCCTGAGGAGGAACCGGCGCTGGTACAGGAGGGTGTTCTTGCACTTGCTGGATATGTGTATGCTGAATGCCTTCATCCTGTATAAGATCAAGAACAGGAAGCCAGCTAATTACTCTCTCAGGCGGTTTTCAAAGACTTGTGTTCACCAGCTACTTCAGCGTTTTGGACAGGTACTGCCATCAGGTCCCAGGCGCCACCCACAGACACGTCCAGACCGCCTACAGTGCCAGGACTACCTTCAGCGACACCGCCTCGAGCCACTGCCTAGCACTGCCAAGAGGGGGAAAGCACTGAGGTGCTATGTTTGCAGCCACACTAACTGGCAGGAACGGACTTTTAGACGCACCTTGCAGTGCAGAGAGTGTCAGATTCCCCTGTGCGCTTACCCGTGTTTCTTTGACTACCACAGCCTAAGTAGGTATTGAAAATAAGGGTGGAAATCTGTAAATAATACTGAGAATGACAGTGATACTAGTGCTTAGTTTTCTTGTGCGTACTGACAGTGACAGTCAGTTGAGTGTAAATTAGTGTATGTAGTTGTAAAAGCACTGACAGTGACAGTGATTTCAGTGTAAATTATCATACATAGTAATATAAGTATTGACAGTGACAGTCACTCCAGTGTAGGAAGTTGTAAGCATTTATTTCTATATGTTATGACAGTGACAGTTTGGTGTGTTGGAAATATTATTTTTATAAGTAATGACAGTGACAGTGATGAATTAGGCACTAAACTGACAGCGAGAGTGAAAGTGAGCGATAAATATGAAGTGCGAGCCGCCGACAGGAACGAGAATAAAGTGACTGCGTAAGGCAGAATAAAAGCGCGCCGCGGTGGTCTTTGTCATTCCCGCTTCACATTACTGGCAGTGACAGTGAATTTTATGGCCGTAATAGTGACATGCGAGCCTTTGGGAAGTACTATGATGGAAAATAATGTAGTATACGTGTTTTTAGCTGTGAAAAGGGAAATGTTTGTTCAGTGACGGGAAGACTGCCGCCGCGCTGCATGTCGGCCATATGCTTCGTTGATTTTAGCCTTATTTTCAGTGCTTATTGTACAAATACGGATTCCAGACTACCTGTACGTTGTAGTATAAAGTTTACTGTGACAGATTGAGGCTGTGGTAGAGGGGAAACTGGGTTGCTGGACGTGTGAAAGTGAAGATTTTGTTACCCAACTTTGCAAGTCTCCACAAGTCCTTGGGTAGTCCATGAAGGCTCAACACCTGTCTCTGGAGAAAGCTGAATGTAAGTACTATCTGCCATAAAAATTATAATGTTCTAGGGTTAATCTCTGATTTTTGGCAAATATTTTCCTACAGGTACTCAGACCGTGATACAACCCCGCCACACGGGGGGGGGGGGGCTGTCCACAGCTGCATTTTAGGGGTTAATAAAGACTTTCTGTCGGCACCCCACATAGTACCCACTAGGTACTTGAGGACGTTTAATGGTTTATCACAATGAGCAAGCAAATTATTAACATGAATTTTAAAGTTCAGATGATGATCAAAATGTAGGCCCCAAAACTTTACAGAATTTTGAAAAGGTACCGCCTGATTATCCAAAGTTAAGCACAAATTAGGTATGTTACGATTAGTGAAAACTACAGTGGCACACTTAGGGATGGAAAACTTAACCCACCGTATGCCAGTGCTGTTTTAAAGCGGTCTGACATAATTCCATGGCCAGTGCCAGTGCCGTTTTAAAAAGGTTTAAAATAAAAAAACTTCACTGTGACCGCATTTTTCAAGATTCGCGGGTAAAAATTGGCAGGGATGTAAGGTAACTGTTCCTCTACCATCCCCCAGGCTGTCAAGGCCATGCACTCACTAACTTCCCCCCTCACGCTTGCTCTGCCTCACTCTGCGTGTGTGCCTCACCCAGTGCTGTGCATAGTGAAGGCAATTTGTAAATATTTTCATGTAAGTGTAAGTTGTAAATATTTTCTTGTAAGTGTAAGGACTATATAATGAAATCAAGTTGTAAATACCTTCTTCTAAGTGCCAGGACTGTACGTAATGAAGTCAGGTTGTACCTATTTTCAAGTAAATGTAAGATAATGCATTCACAGTGAGAAAGACATGCAAATTTTGATAAATGCTGAAGTAATAAGTAATTAGAAAAGTGTACTGAACATTGCTATACCTTCCCAGCATAAATAACTGAGTATACCTTACATAGAAAATGGCTTTCACATACGAGGTGAGCGTGAGAGAGCGGTTATACCTGTACACAAGTATGCAGTACTCAATAAAACCCGTTTCTGAGCCTTGGTGAGCATTTTAATGGCAAAATTCATTGTTTCCACATCAAAATCTATCATTTTAGCCAAAAAGAAAGGTCAAAAAATGGCCAGCACTGGGGTGACCCATAGGGCTAAAAATAGCCGGCACGCGGCAGGTTAAATCATGACTGTTGGATGGACTCAAGGTCTGATTGAATCTGCCCAGCTGAAAATTGTGCATTGTGGAATGAGTGCCATATTGTACAATCGTCAGCATAGAGTGAGTACTTCAGATTCCATGGGATGAGAGCTGATGACAGAATATCATTGATCATAATACTAAACAAAGTGAGACTAAGCACACTTCCCTGCGGCGTCCCATTTTCCTTGATAAATATATCCGATGTTACGTTATGGGCAATTTGACAGAGAAAATCCTGTCCCTTAAGAAATTTATAATAAAAATAGGCAATTTTCCTGTTAAACCATAAGCAAAAATCTTTATACCGTGTCGCCATGTCATGTCATAGGCTCTATGGATGTCCAAGAACACCCCTATCATGAATCTTTATTGGCAAATGCTTCTGCAATACAATGCTCCAGATTCATTAAATGATGTAGTGAACTTCTGTTTTTACAGAAGCCACGTTATTGATCATTTAGCAAATTCTTCGACTGTGAAACAAAAAGAAGCCTATTATTAACTATTCTTTCCATGACCTTACATAGACAAGAAGTCAACACAATAGGACGAAATAAAGTGGGATTCATAAGACGACCATCCTCTTTGGGTATCAGTATGACGTGTGCAAAGTGCCAAGAGTTCAAGAATGTTCGAGATGCCCAAAGCTCATTGTACAATGCTAACAGCTTAATCAGGTTGTCCTGATTAAGATGCTGGATCATACCGTATGTGATGGTATCTGGTCCAGGGCTTGTGTCTTTACAGGATTTAAGGGCAAGGAGCAATTAATTTTGCGTAAACTCTTAGTTGTACGGGGAGTCTACGTCTTCTGTGGCAAAATCTAATATTCTTGGCTCAGCCATGCATTTATGATGTTGGAAATATGGGTCATAATTGGCTGAGCTACTTACATGAGAAAAACTCCTGGCAAGGATGTTAGCAATGTTCATGGGATCGCCATAGATGGTGCTGTTCACCTGCTGGGTGGTCACAGGGATGTTTGGGCGTTTATTACTTAATACTTTAATAGTGAACCAGACTTTAGTGAGAGGAGTTGATTGATTCACCGTAGACACAAAGGACTGCTAGGAGTCACGTTTCACCCTTCTTATTATTGTCCTTGCCTGTTTGTATGCAATATAATTTTCCTCCGTAGGCTGACTATAAAAAATCCTTTATCTCCTGTTGAGTTTCCTTAATGCTTGTCGGCAAATCCAGCATCCATCAATGTGCTCCATGCTCCCACATGAACTGTAGAAGTCTTGGGAATAGCAGCCTCAGCCATGTGTATTATGGAATTGGTTACATTTTTTACCTTAACATCTATGATCTCCCCAGATATATCTAAACTGGCGATCCTTGAAAAGGATACCCAATCTGCTTTTTATAGTTAAATTTTGGAGGTGGAGGGTCCAAAACAATGTCGCGTGTATAAGAAAGACAGATGGGTAAATGATCACTTCCCAAAGAGTCGTCATAAGGGTCTCACGAGAAATCTTGATGTATAGCTGGGGAGGCCAAAGACAAGTCAATAGCCAAAAAGTTATCAGTACGATAATATACACGAGTTGCTCTACCATTGTTCAGAAGAGAGAGGTTGGACTGTAGTATTAGGTCAGCTACTTGCTCCCCACGACCATCGATCCTCAAGCTTCCCCACTGATAGTGATGGGTGTTAAAATCGCCCAATACTAACTTGTTCCCTGGAAGATGTTCAAGTAGTGAATTGAAAGCATCACTGTCAATGGGGCCATGTGGAGGATAGTACAGGGAGCAAATAGATACATGTTATTAAATTTTTCTCTGCACGCGACAGCTTCCAAAGTAGAATTTAGAATCACTTCCATTTGTGGATGTGATTTGTGTGTGTATATGGCAGCTCCATGACCATAGCTTTTATACGAGTGGTTGTGTTTGAACTGTGGAGGATCAGGGTGATCCACCAAGCAAGTCTCCAGTAAACAAATAACGTCTGGCCTGTGTATAGAAAGCAAAATTGCTATATTGTGTAACTTATTCCCAAGAGTCCTACAATTCCATTGTAACACAGTGAATGTGACGGTTTTTATTTGCGAGAGTGGCCAGTGTGCTTATTTTTTTTTAATGCCTCCCACGACCAGGCGAGTGCCTACTGGGGGACCTTTCCTGGTGCTTGCTAGTGGAAACTTCCATATTTTCATCAGTAACTAGGCTCCCAGACTCCACCAAAGAAGAGCTACCCTTTCTCTCCCTTGCTGGACCAGGAGCAGGGAGGACATGAGGACGTGACCGTTTCATGAGGGTGGTCACATTAATCTTATCTGACTTGTCAGACTTCGGTTGCCGCACAGACTGTGAAGGAGCATCGGCAGCCTGAGAATACGATGTAGTGACAGGGATGTCGGTAAGAAAGTTGGAACGTATGGGAAGATGAGACTGAGAGGTAAGGCGTGTAGCATGAGGAGCAAAGGTAAGGTCAGTCTGTGTCTCCACGGTGCACACATGGGATGGGACACAACCACCAATGCATAGGAGACACTGGGCTTGAGAGTTGCATGCAACTCCTTAACCTTCTTTCTTGCACCATAGTAGGAAATGCCCTCAGTCACTTCACTGTGCAGACCTCTTTCTCCTCCTTCCACTAGGGACAAACCCTCGAGAAAGTAGAGTGAGCTACCTTGAAGTGAAAGCAACACTCAGTCTTGGATATACAGTGGTCAGCAGAGTGACCTACAGTCGCGCACTTGCCACACACCAAGTTGGAAGCACGACAAGTCTTTTATGATGCCCATAAATCTGACACTTTGAGCAATGAAGGGGATTGGGAATGTATGGTCTCACATTGATAATTTCATATCCAACTTTCACATAGGTAGGAAGAGATACTTTTCTGAAGGTCAAGATTACTGTGGCTGTCTTTGTCCTTTTGCCTTCCTGGAAACGAGTTAATTACATCTTGCTGAACAAGTTCACGGGTGATGTCGTCCTCGTCCTTAACCATGAGGTCCCTGCAGGTGATAACACCTTTGCAGGAATTCATGGAATGAGGGATCTTCGGCTCAACATCATAACAATGTAATTTGCTCAGCTTCATCATATCCTTGACCTTGGACGAATTTTCAGTCTTTACAAGAAGATCTCCGCTAGCAAGTTTTCCACCTGTTCTACTTCTCACACACATCTGTCAGTCACCTTCTTGATAATAAAAGGACTGAAGCTGGACAGGGGAGTAAAACCAACTGCGTGTAGAAAAGCGAAAGAAGCGTTTTTCACATTAATGTCCAATGGGGTGCGTTTCTGGGGCCATTCAGTCTCGGGGCAGTTTGTCCATGAAACAGTCGGGGGTCGGTCAGGACCACCTCCCCCCCTGAAGGGGGGGAGGCAGTAGGGTCGTGCACCATAGTAACCACTTCCGTGGGAAGAAGGAGAAAAACGAACAAGGGACAAAGTACCCGGGGAAGAAACACCTATTCTGAGATAACCCTCTCAAACCACTATTGGGAGGACGCGCCTGTGTATGACTCACACCCCAGAGCGATCGGGGGGGGGGGGGTACACTCCAGAGGCGAGTAAGCAAAGGCAATCTCAGTAAACAGATACTGACACCTACTATATCTCTAATAGGGCTGCGAGGATGCTTAGAGTAGAACTAACTAACCTGACTTTAATAACGCTATGTACAGACGTCGGAATAAGTTCGTTTCCTTCTCCGTGGACTAAGGCATTTGTAACACTGCTCGATGGAGAGTTATCCCCTCCTCTTCCCTTCCTCATAGTCTCACACTCCCACCCAACCCCCCCCCCACTTTTCTCTCCTACCCCATAACCCCACCCCGTACCCTCCATACTCTCGCTTACAGCCAGCTAGGGGTTTATGTACTTCAAGTACCTCTCTGATTGCGTGCAGTCCGAACAACTAATAAAGGATAAGTACACTGTATATATCATACACTGTGTGTGTGTGTGTGTGTGTGTGTGTGTGTGTGTGTGTGTGTGTGTGTGTGTGTGTGTGTGTGAGAGAGAGAGAGAGAGAGAGAGAGAGAGAGAGAGACAGACAGACAGACAGACAGACAGAGAGTTAAAAGACTGGGAGCGACAGGTGGCGAGGGAGAGCGAGTGGAAAAATGAGAAATGAGAGGACAGATAAGGAGAAAATAAGAAGGGTAGAGGCAAGGAGAGAACAACGAGAGTTAAGAAAAGAGACAGAGAGTGAGAAGAGACAGTGAGAGGTGGAATGAGATACAAGCAGTATGAAAGGGAAAGAGAGAAGGGAGATGTGAATAGAAAGACCGGGAGACAGGGAAGTGGAGACAATAGGTGAGACAGCTGAGAGAAAATGGGAATGGAGCAAACATAGAAATATGGATAACAACAGGAGAAAGTGGGAAAGAGAGCTAGGGAATGGAATACTGAGAACGATAATGAGAAAAATTAGAAAAGGAGGCAAGGTAACAGGGAGGAGGAAGAATTTGTTATTCTGGCAAGGATGCAGGAAAAGAACTAAGCAGCATAAGACGAAAGCATTGAGGCTGAGTGGAACGAATGTAACATTCAAGTAAATAGGGAGGGAGAGAAGCAGAGAAATTAGAGAAATTTGCGGAGAGAAAGTAGAGATTAAGGGTGGGAAGAAAACAGGTTAATTTGAGGGGGGCAAGAAAGAGGAGGGGGATGTTAAGAAGGAAAGACAAAGGGAGGGAGAGGGAGGGAGGGAAAGACAGTGGGAAGAGCGGAATGAAAGAAGTGATTTCGGGTGACAAGGAGAGACGGAGAGAGGAGAGAGAAAAAGGGCATGCAGTTATTACTGAGGGAAGAAAGCAGTGAAGAAAGTGGATTTAGTACAAGTAAAGAAATATGGAGAGAGTAATGAAGAAAAATGCTAAGACATGTGACAGATGAAACAAAGTAAGACAAAACTGTGACAGGGAGGGAGAAAGATGAGTCAAGTAAAGAGGGAGTGACAGAGGGGAAGAGAGACGAAGGAAAGAGAGAGGGAGGAAGCTAGGGACTGGACAGATAGCTATAAAGAAAGGGGAAGGAGAGAAAAGGAAACTGGGGATAAGACAACGGATCCAGAGAGAGAGAGAGAGAGAGAGAGAGAGAGAGAGAGAGAGAGAGGGCAGTACACAGACATGCACAGACAGTTAGGTCGAGAAATATTCAGAAAGTGTGCGTTTGTGTGTACTTACCTTACCTAATTATACTTACCTAATTGTATCTTTACAGGAATGAGTCAAGCTCGTACTGTCCCGTGTCCTAAACCATATTTATCGTACATATCCTTAAATTTGTGAATTGTTTTGGCACACACTATTTCATTCGGTAGTGCATTCCATTGATCAATTGCTCTGTTTGGGAAACTGAATTTCCTTACGTCTTTATCACCCCCCCTGGTGGTAGGTTTTTTTTTTTTCAAGAATACTCCCCCAGTATCCCTGCTTGTCGTAAAAGGCGACTAAAAGGGTTGGCAGAGGGTTAGTGCCCCTCCCCGGAAAACAACTAACTAAAAAAACAAACAATAAGCCTCGGAGAAGGACGGACCAAACGATGACGACCAAGGACCGGACAAAGGACATGGTTATCGGAACGTGGAATGTAAGGGGAGCGAATGATGAGGTGAAAGAGAGAGAGATTGTCCAGGTGCTTGAGGGTGCGAAAGTGGATGTATGTGGAATAACAAACAAAATGGAGAGGAGAAAGTATGAGAGAATGGGAGTATGGATGGGGTATATGTGCAGGAGTAGGTGAGAATGAGAGGGCAAAGGAAGGAGTATGTATAGTTGTGAGTAAAAGATGGAAGAGGAGCATAAGGCAGTGTGGATCATTTGGGTCAAGGATTGTGTGGGTAAAGTTGAAAGTTGGAATACAAATGTGGGCGATTGTGTGTGTGTATGCGCCAACGCAAGATCGTGCTAGAAGAGTGAGAGAAGAGTCCAGGACAAATGTAGAAAAGTGCATGGAAAAGTTTGGAAGGAATGAGAGAGTGTTTTTGATCGGTGATATGAATGGTAAAGTTGGGAATGTGAAGGTGGATGGAATAGTTGGTGAGTGGGGTGTGCCTGCTGAGATAGATGAGAATGGGAGTGCGTTAGTGGACATTTTTGCTGGGAGGGGGTTGGTGATAGCCAATACCCTCTTCAGGCATAAAATGATCCACAGGTATACATGGCGAGTGATGAGAAGGGTGGGTGGTGAACTGAATGAAAGGAAGGCAATGATTGATTATGTGTGTGTGGATGAAAGGATGCAAAGATGTGTAATGGATGCAAGAGTTTATAGAGGTTGGGGGAGTGGACTTTCTGACCACTACTTGGTGGTGGCCAGAATTAGAATTCAAGTAAGATGGAGGAATAGAAGAAGGGAAAGACGAGAGGAAGGAGTAGTTGCAAGGAGAGTGGAAAGGTTACAGGAGGATGAGAAAAAGGCAGAGTATCAGAGAGAAGTGGAGGAACGATTGGGCAAATATGAATTGGAGCAGATGGGAAACGTGGAAGGTGTGTGTAGGATATTTACAGAAGAATATGTGCCGCATGTGATGCGGTGTGTGGAAGGAAGAGAAGACGGAGGGGGGTGCAAGGAAACAGGCTGTGGCAAAAAAGAAGAAAGCATACAATGAATGGATGAGAAATAGGGGCGTGGAAGAAGTTGAGAGGCGGAAGAGAGAGTTATATGTAGAAAGAAAGAGAGAGGTGAAAAGATTAGTAAGAGAGAGTAAGAAAAGAGTGGATGAGGAATTTGGAAGGAATTTGAGTGTAAAGTGGAGGGACTGTAAGAAAATGTTCTGGAAAGAGGTGAAAAGAGTAAGACAGAGTGGAAGTGAAGTTAGCAGGGGAGTGAAAGATAAAAATGGTAGATTATTAGTGGAGAAGGGAGAAAAAGTGAGCAGATGGAGAGAACACTTTAAGGAATTGTTGAACATAGAGGATGGAAGTAATGCGAGTATAAGTGGCTGGGGAATGGCTGGGAGAAGGTGGGAGGTGAGAAGACAGAAAGAAATCAGTATGATAGAAGTTGTGAAAGCAATGAAGAAAGTTAAATCGGGGAAAGTCCCAGGAATTGATGGAGTATGTGATGAAATGCTGAAGCATGGGGCAGAGATAGTAGTAGAATGGATGTGGAAGATGTGCAGACTGGCCTGGGAGGAAGGTAGAGTCCCGGAGGATTGGAAGTCAGGTATAATTATTCCCTTGTACAAAGGAAAAGGGGAAAAAGAAGTGTGTGGTAATCATAGGGGCATTTGTCTTCTTAGTATAATAGGAAAAGTGTATGGTAGGATACTTATTAACAGAGTTAGAGAAAGAACAGAGAAATTAGTTGGAGAAGAACAGAGAGGCTTTAGGAAGGGAAGAGGTTGTGTAGATCAGATATTCATTCTTTGATCTTTAGTGGAAAACTTTCTAGAGAAGGAAAAGAAGTTGTATGCAGCTTTCATGGATTTGGAGAAAGCATATGACAGGGTGGATAGACAAGGATTGTGGAAAGTGTTAAGAATATATGGAGTAGAGGGGAAGTTGTTGAATGCTGTGAAGAGTATGTACGATGGTTCAAAGGCTGCAGTGCGTGTGGATGGTGAACTAAGTGAATTTTTCTCTTTGAAAGTTGGGTTGAAACAGGGATGTGTCATGTCTCCATGGTTGTTCAATCTGTACATGGATGGGGTAATAAAAGAGGTACAAGGTAGGGTAGTGGATGTTGGAGTGGCCCTGGTGAGAGAGGATAGTGTTTGGAAACTCCCTGTACTGTTGTTTGCAGATGATACTGTGTTGTTGAGTGAAGACGAAGGGGAGCTGCAAGGCTTGGTGGATGAGTTTGGGAGAGTGTGTAAGAAACGGAATCTAAGGGTGAATGTAGGGAAGTGTAAAGTGATGGTCTTTGAGAGAGGTGAAGTCAGTGACTGTACAGCGAGGTTGGATGGTGAGGAATTGGAAAATGTGAGTACGTTTAAGTACTTGGGTATTGTGATGAGTAAGGATGGAGGTTTGGAGGGTGAAGTGCTTGAAAGGGTACAGCAGGGAAAAAAGGTTGCTGGTTCTTTGAAAGCATTGATAAGAAACAGGGAAGTGAGCATGGAAGTGAAAAAGTTACTACAGTATTGTGATACCAACTTTAACGTACGGAAGTGAAGCTTGGACGTTGTTGGAAGGACACAAGTCAAGAGTGAGAGCAGTGGAAATGAGTTATTTAAGAGGAGCCTGTGGAGTGAGATGGAAGGGGGAAGAGGGAGGGGGAGACCGAGGATGAGATGGAGGGATGGGGTGGAGAGGTATATGAGAGGGGAGGGTGTGAGTTGGGAGCAGGGCAGTGAAATGGCGGGGGACAGGGGGACTTGGAGGCGATTTGTTTGTGGCCACCCCAAACGGGATTGAGGCGTCTGGCAATAGATAGATTCTTATGCAGTTTTTTGCAGTGTCCTCTTGCTGATGCTTCCCCATATGTTAAGTAATCATTTATGTCTATTTTCTCCTTCCCTGATATGCACTTATATAGCATTATCATGTCACCTCTTTTCCTTCTCTCCTGTAGTGTTGGTAGATTCAGTTTATTTAGTCTTTCTTCGTAGCTTAGGTCCCTTAAGCTTGGTATCCATCTTGTAGCGGCCCTTTGAACTTTTTCAATCTTGTCTATGTGCTTTTTGAGATGAGGACTCCAGACTACTGATGTATACTCCAGGGTTGGTCTAATGAATGATGTTATTATCCTTCTTAGCATGTCTTCATTTATGTATGTGAATGCTATTCTCATATTTGCAAGCAGTGTATACATGTTCCGTACCTTCTCGCTGATGTGATCAGCCCGAGATAGTATGTTATTGATAATCACACCTAGGTCCTTCTCTCTTTCTGATGTGTATAGGGTTTTATTTCCTAACGTATAATCCCAAGCAGGTCTTTTTCCACTTTTACCAAACTTGATTACATGACACTTGTCCACATTGAATTCCATTTGCCATGTATTACCCCATTCATGGAGTTTATTTAATTCTTCTTACAAGAGTCTGTGTTAGTAATTCTCCTTTGTATTTTTGCATCATCTGCAAACATATTCAGATAGCTTTCATTTCCAGTGTTACTGTTTATATCATTTATATACACTAAAAACATGATTGGTGCCAGCACTGAACCCTGTGGTACTCCACTAGTCACTTCTTTCCATGATGAGTAGTTTCCCCTTAGTACTGTTCTCATTTCTCTTTTTATGAGAAAATCTTGCATCCAACAAAACAGTTTCCCTCGAATTCCTCCTTGATGGTACAGTTTCCATAAAAGTCTTTGGTGTGGTATTGTGTCAAATGCTTTCTTGAAATCTAAATAGATACTGTCCACCCATCCTTCCCTTTCCTGTACTGTGTTTGTTACTCTGTCATAGTAGCTCAACAGATTAGTAACACGTGATTTTCCTTTTCTGAAACCAAACTGTCTTTCTGTTATCATACTCTGTTCTTCTAGATGATTTGCCCAAGCTTTTCTTATAAGCTTTTCTATTACCTTGCTTACAACACTGGTCAGTGATACTGGTCGGTAGTTGAGTGGATTTTGTCTATTTCCTTTCTTGAATAAGGGGACAATATTTGCTTTCTTCCAAATATCAGGTAGTTTTCCTTGACTCAAGGATTTCTTGAAAATTAAAAATAATGGTTTACTTAACTCTTTTGCACATTCTCGTAGTACCCAACATGAAATTTCATCAGGACCGCTTGCTTTTCCTCTGTCTAATTTACTTAACTCCTGCTGTATTACTTTTTCTGCTATTTGTATATCTGGTAGTATGTGTGGACATGCATGTTCCACATAGTCCCTCTCAAAAATTTTTTCTTCTGTAAAAACTAATTGGAAATTCTTATTTAGCACTTCACAAATATCTTTCTCTTGTGTATAGGTGATTCCCTAGTCCGTAATGGATTGTATTTTATCTTTTACTTTGGTTTTGCTTCTGATGTAGCTGTAAAACAGCTTTGGATGATCACTACTTTTATTTATTATATCCTCCTCAAACTGTTTTTGGGCTTTCCTCGTTATTCTTGTATAATCGTTTCTTGCCTGTTTGTAATTATTATACGGCTTTTCACTATAGTGTATCCTGTATCTATTCCACAACAAATCTCTTCATTCTTTTGATTTTTTACATTCTGTATTGAACCATTTCTGTTTTTCTTATCTTCTTCTTTGTTCTGTGGGATGTACTTCTGGACTTCTATTTCATAAAATTCACAGAATTTTAAATCTTGTCCTCTAAGCTCATTTTCCCAATCAACTTCTAAGAAATACTTCTTTAGGTCTTGATAATATCCCTTTTTATAGTTTAGACTCTTTTTGTAACTTTCATTGCTGTTAACTATGTTATATGCTATCTTCAAGTTGTAATTTAGTACTGCATGATCGCTTTTGCCGAGTGGAGGGTGATATATTAAACTGTCAGTATCATTTTCTTGCCTAGTAAATATTAGATCTAGCATTGAAGGTACATCGAGTCCTCTTTTTATGGTGGTTTCCCTCACATGTTGCGATAGGAAAAACTGTTGCACGAGATCCAGGAGCTTTTGTTCCCAACAGCTTTTTTGGCTAATAATATCTAGAGTATTCCAATTTATATTTGTATTAAAATCTCCAGTTAGTATAATTCTTTCCGATTTCTCTTCCATTTTATGTAGTAATGATCTTAAACTCCGAATTGTACTGTCTGCCAGGTCATCATATTCGTCTCTTTCCCATGTGTTTGATCTGGGTGGCATGTACAAATTGGCTATAATTAATTTCTCTTCAGATGTGTTGATCTCCACTGCAATCAGTTCTACTTGTGATGGTATATCTAGTTTTATTTCATTGACTTTTAGATTTTTTTTAGTTAATATTATAATTCGTCCTTTTTTTTTTAATTTCTGTCTCTTCTCCTTATATTGTATTCCTCTAAGTTTAGTATGTCATTGGATATCCTTGGTGTTAATTTTATTTCAGTTAGGCATATTATTTGTGGTTCATTTTCTCTGACATAATCATTCATCTCTAGTAATTTAGATACCATTCCATCCACATTTGAGTACATCAACTTTATCATCTTGTTTATATACTTGGCATGACCTTGTTCTACTACCTTCCTCCTTTTTATTCCCTCCTGTTTGTGTACCACTTTCGTACCTGCAATCCTATTACTTTGTTAAAAAAAGTGTTCTTCTCCTCTTCTGATCTTCCCTCATTTTTTGTTTTTGCTTCCTCCCTCTTCTCTTTCAGTAATTCCAGTTCCTCTTGTGTTAGGCATCTTTTTATCCATACATTTTTGAACTCCTCTTTTTCCATAAGATTCTTTGCATATTTTAGTATCTCCTCCACAGTGTTTACACTCTGGAAAGTCACCTTTAGAGGTCTTGTCTTGCTTTTCTCGTATCTCCCTAACATTTTGTGTTGCTCTATGTCTTTACTACAGATTTCCTCTGATACTTCTTTCAGTAAGCTCATTACATTTGCCATCTCCTTTTTGTCTCTTGTGATCTTGTTTTTTACTCCTTCCTCTTCTATACCAATGATTACTATAGATTTGTTTATATTTACTGAATCTCTGACTAACTTTGGGTTGTTTTGGATTATTCTTTTCACTTCCTTTTTAATGCCTTTTTCTCCACCCTTGTTTCTAAGTCTTTCTTTACATTCACCATTTCAGCATACGTGGTTTCCACATCATTTTTATAGCTTTGCACAGCTTCATTCACCTGTGTTATCTTGTCCTCAATATCACTGCTCTGGTCTATCAGACTGCTTACTTGCCTAATTGTCTCTGTGTCATTTTTGAACTCTTCCATAATACTCTCGTGATTGACTACTGTACTTGCCATTTCACTCACTTTCTTCCTAAGCGTACTCAGTTCCACTGTTAGTTCACTGATGGTTGTGTCTTTCTTGTTTGCCTCCCTTCCTAGTTTGTCTGTTTCTTCCTTTTGCAAGTGCATCTGCTTCTTTATTTCATCAATTTCATTTTTGAAAGCCATTTCCAGTTTGTGTACACGTTCAACCAGTCTATTGTGAGTCTCCACTTCAACCAGTTCTTGGTAGAAATCATCATCTTGCTTTCTACTGTACCTTTATCCCTTTTCTTTTTCAAATTTGCTTTACTAAAGTATATGTCCATTTTGCAATACTAAAAGCACAGAGTACATGTACTTACATTTCCCCGCTCAGTTGTAGTCTAAACAAACCTCAGCTGACTGAGCGCATTCTTTCGCCACTCGGTTCTCTTTTCTGTTTGAGCAAGTCTTGTTTAAACTTATTATTTTTTTTCTTTTAATAACAAATCATTTAGTCTAACCTGGTACAGAGCTTGACTCATATAAATATACTAATTTAGGTAATGCCACTGGCCGTGCTGGCTTGGTATGGAGCGGTGTGTGTGTATGTGTTCTTACCTACCTAATTGTTCTTACCTAATTGTATCTTTACAGGAATGAGACAAGCTCGTACTGTCCCGTGTCTTAAACCATATTTATCGTACATATCCTTAAATTTGTGAATTGTTTTGGCACACACTATTTCATTCGGTAGTGCATTCCATTGATCAATTGCTCTGTTTGGGAAACTGAATTTCCTTACGTCTTTATCACCTCTCTTCTTATGCAGTTTTTTGCAGTGTCCTCTTGCTGATGCGTCCCCATATGTAAAGTAATCATTGATGTCTATTTTCTCCTTCCCTGATATACATTTATGTAGCATTATCATGTCACCTCTTTTCCTTCTCTCCTGTAGTGTTGGTAGATTCAGTTTATTTAGTCTTTCTTCGTAGCTTAGGTCCCTTAAGCTTGGTATCCATCTTGTAGCGGCCCTTTGAACTTTTTTAATCTTGTCTATGTGTTTTTTGAGATGAGGACTCCAGACTACTGATGCATACTCCAGGGATAGTCTAATGAATGATGTTATTATCCTTCTTAGCATGTCTTCATTTATGTATGTGAATGCTATTCTCATATTTGCAAGCAGTGTATACATGTTCCGTACCTTCTCACTGATGTGGTCAGCCGCAGATAGTCTGTTATTGATAATCACCTAGGTCTTTCTCACCTTCTGATGTGTGTAGGGTTTTATTTCCTAACGCATAATCCCAATCAGGTCTTTTTCCACTTTTACTAAACTTGATTACATGACACTTGTCCACATTGAATTCCATTTGCCATGTATTACTCCATTCATGGAGTTTATCTAATTCTTCTTACAAGAGTCTATGTTAGTAATTCTCCTTTGTATTTTTGCATCATCTGCAAACATATTTAGATAGCTTTCATTTCCAGTGTTACTGTTTATATCATTTATATACACTAAAAACATGATTGGTGCCAGCACTGAACCCTGTGGTACTCCACTAGTCACTTCTTTCCATGATGAGTAGTTTCCCCTTAGTACTGTTCTCATTTCTCTTTTTATGAGAAAATCTTGCATCCGACAAAACAGTTTGCCTCGAATTCCTCCTTAATGGTACAGTTTCCATAAAAGTCTTTGGTGTGGTACTGTGTCAAATGCTTTCTTGAAATCTAAATAGATACTGTCCACCCATCCTTCTCTTTCCTGTATTGTGTTTGTTACTCTGTCATAGTAGCTCAACAGATTAGTAACACATGATTTTCCTTTTCTGAAACCAAACTGTCTTTCTGTTATCATACTGTGTTCTTCTAGATGATTTACGCAAGCTTTTCTTATAAGCTTTTCTAATACCTTGCTTACAACACTGGTCAGTGATACTGGTCGGTAGTTGAGTGGATTTTGTCTATTTCCTTTCTTGAATAAGGGGACAATATTTGCTTTCTTCCAAATATCAGGTAGTTTTCCTTGACTCAAAGATTTCTTGAAAATTAAAAATAATGGTTTACTTAACGCCTTTGCACATTCTCGTAGTACCCAACATGAAATTTCATCAGGACCACTTGCTTTTCCTCTGTCTAATTTACTTAACTCCTCCTGTATTACTTTTTCTGCTATTTGTATATCTGGTAGTATGTGTGGACATGCATGTTCCACATAGTCCCTCTCAACATTTTTTTCTTCTGTAAAAACTAATTGGAAATTCTTATTTAGCACTTCACAAATATCTTTCTCTTGTGTATAGGTGATGCCCTCATCTGTAATGGATTGTATTTTATCTTTTACTTTGGTTTTGCTTCTGATGTAGCTGTAAAATAGCTTTGGTTGATCACTACTTTTATTTATTATATCCTCCTCAAACTGTTTTTGGGCTTCCCTCCTTATTCTTGTATAGTCGTTTCTTGCCTGTTTGTAATTATTATACGCCCTTTCACTATTGTGTCTTCTGTATCTATTCCACAACAAACCTCTTCTTTCTTTTGATTTTTTACATTCTGTATTGAACCATTTCTTTATTTTCTTATCTGCTTCTTTGTGCTATGGGATGTACTTCTGGACTCCTATTTCTTAAAATTCACAAAATTTTTTATATACAACATTTAAATCTTGTTCTCTAAGCTCATTTTCCCAATCAACTTCTAAGAAATACTTCTTTAGGTCTTGATAATTTCCCTTTTTATACTTTAGGCTCTTTTTGTAACTATCATTGCTGTTTACTATGTCATATGCTATCCTGAAGTTATAATTTAGGACTGCATGATCGCTTTTGCCAAGTGGAGGGTGATATATTAAACTGTCAATATCATTTTCTTGCCTTGTAAATATTAGATCTAGCACTGAAGGTACATCAAGTCCTCTTTTTCTGGTGGTTTCCCTCACATGTTGCGTTAAGAAAAACTCTTGTACGAGATCCAGGAGCTTTTGGTTCCAACAGCTTTCTTGGCTATTTATATCTAGAGTATTCCAATTTATATTTGTATTGAAGTCCCCAGTTAGTATAATTCTTTCCGATTTCTCTTCCATTTTATGTAGCAATGATCTTACACTCTGAATTGTACTCTCTGCCAGGTCCTCATATTCGTCTCTTTCTCATGTGTTTGACCTGGGTGGCATGTACAAATTGGCTACAATTACTTTACCTTCAGATGTGTCGATCTCAACTGCAATCAGTTCTACTTGTGATGGTATATCTAGTTTTATTTCCTTGACTTTTAGATTTTTCTTAGTTAATATTACAATTCCTCCTCCTTTTTTAAAATATGTCCCTTCTCCATATATTGTATTGCTCTAAGTTTAGTATGTCATTTGATATTCTTGATATTAATTTTGTTTCAGTTAGGCATATTATTTGTGGTTCATTTTCTCTGACATAATCATTCATCTCTAGTAATTTAGATACCATTCCATCCACATTTGAGTACATCAACTTTATCATCTTGTTTATATACTTGTCATGACATGGTTCTACTACCTTCCTCCTTTTTCTTCCATCCTGTTTGTGTACCACTTTCGTACCTGCAATCCTATTACTTTGTAAAAAAATTTCTTCTTCTCCTCTTCTGATCTTCCCTCATTTTTTGTTTTTGCTTCCTCCCTTTTCTCTTTCAGTAATTCCAGTTCCTCTTGTGTTAGGCATCTTTTTATCCATACATTTTTGAACTCCTCTTTTTCCTTAAGATTCTTTGCATTTTTTAGTATCTCTTCCACAGTGTTTACACTCTGGAAAGTCACGTTTAGAGGTCTTGTCTTGCTTTTCTCGTATTTCCCTAACCTTTTGTGTTCCTCTATGTCTTTACTACAGATTTCCTCTGATACTTTTTTCAGTAAGCTCATTACATTTGCCATCTCATTTTTGTCTCTTGTGATCTTGTTTTTAACTTCTTCCTCTTCTGTACCAGTGATTACTATTGATTTGTTTATCTCTACTGAATCTCTGACTAACTTTGGATTGTTTTGGATTATTCTTTTCACCTCCTTTTTAATGCTTTTTTCCTCCACCCTTGTTTCTAAGTCTTTCTTTACTTTCACCATTTTAGCATGCGTGGTTTCTACATCATTTTTTTAGTTTTGCACAGCTTCATTCACTTGTGTTATCTTCTCCTCAATATCACTGCTCTGGTCAATAAGACTGCTAACTTTCCTAATTGTCTCTGTTTCATTTTTGAACTCTTCCATAACACTCTCGTGATTGACTACTGTACTTGCCATTTGACTCATTTTCTTCCTAAGTGTACTCAATTCCACTGTTAGTTCACTGATGGTTGTGTCTTTCTTATTGGCCTCCCTTCCTAGTTTTTCTATTTCTTCCTTTTGCAAGTGCATCTGCTTCTTTATTTCATCAATTTCATTTTTGAAAGCCATTTCTAGTTTGTGTACACGTTCAACCAGTCTATTGTGGGTCTCTACTTCAACCAGTTCTTGGTAGAAATCATCATTTTGCTTTTTACCTTTATCCCTTTTCTTTTCCAAATTTGCTTTACTAAAGTATATGTCCATTTTGCAATACTAAAAGCACAGAGTACATGTACTTACATTTCCCCGCTCAGTTGTAGTCTAAACAAACCTCAGCTGACTGAGCGCATTCTTTCGCCACTCGGTTCTCTTTTCTGTTTGAGCAAGTCTTGTTTAAACTTATTATTTTTTTTCTTTTAATAACAAATCATTTAGTCTAACCTGGTACAGAGCTTGACTCATATAAATATACTAATTTAGGTAATGCCACTGGCCGTGCTGGCTTGGTATGGAGCGGTGTGTGTGTATGTGTTCTTACCTACCTAATTGTTCTTACCTAATTGTATCTTTACAGGAATGAGACAAGCTCGTACTGTCCCGTGTCTTAAACCATATTTATCGTACATATCCTTAAATTTGTGAATTGTTTTGGCACACACTATTTCATTCGGTAGTGCATTCCATTGATCAATTGCTCTGTTTGGGAAACTGAATTTCCTTACGTCTTTATCACCTCTCTTCTTATGCAGTTTTTTGCAGTGTCCTCTTGCTGATGCGTCCCCATATGTAAAGTAATCATTGATGTCTATTTTCTCCTTCCCTGATATACATTTATGTAGCATTATCATGTCACCTCTTTTCCTTCTCTCCTGTAGTGTTGGTAGATTCAGTTTATTTAGTCTTTCTTCGTAGCTTAGGTCCCTTAAGCTTGGTATCCATCTTGTAGCGGCCCTTTGAACTTTTTTAATCTTGTCTATGTGTTTTTTGAGATGAGGACTCCAGACTACTGATGCATACTCCAGGGATAGTCTAATGAATGATGTTATTATCCTTCTTAGCATGTCTTCATTTATGTATGTGAATGCTATTCTCATATTTGCAAGCAGTGTATACATGTTCCGTACCTTCTCACTGATGTGGTCAGCCGCAGATAGTCTGTTATTGATAATCACCTAGGTCTTTCTCACCTTCTGATGTGTGTAGGGTTTTATTTCCTAACGCATAATCCCAATCAGGTCTTTTTCCACTTTTACTAAACTTGATTACATGACACTTGTCCACATTGAATTCCATTTGCCATGTATTACTCCATTCATGGAGTTTATCTAATTCTTCTTACAAGAGTCTATGTTAGTAATTCTCCTTTGTATTTTTGCATCATCTGCAAACATATTTAGATAGCTTTCATTTCCAGTGTTACTGTTTATATCATTTATATACACTAAAAACATGATTGGTGCCAGCACTGAACCCTGTGGTACTCCACTAGTCACTTCTTTCCATGATGAGTAGTTTCCCCTTAGTACTGTTCTCATTTCTCTTTTTATGAGAAAATCTTGCATCCGACAAAACAGTTTGCCTCGAATTCCTCCTTAATGGTACAGTTTCCATAAAAGTCTTTGGTGTGGTACTGTGTCAAATGCTTTCTTGAAATCTAAATAGATACTGTCCACCCATCCTTCTCTTTCCTGTATTGTGTTTGTTACTCTGTCATAGTAGCTCAACAGATTAGTAACACATGATTTTCCTTTTCTGAAACCAAACTGTCTTTCTGTTATCATACTGTGTTCTTCTAGATGATTTACGCAAGCTTTTCTTATAAGCTTTTCTAATACCTTGCTTACAACACTGGTCAGTGATACTGGTCGGTAGTTGAGTGGATTTTGTCTATTTCCTTTCTTGAATAAGGGGACAATATTTGCTTTCTTCCAAATATCAGGTAGTTTTCCTTGACTCAAAGATTTCTTGAAAATTAAAAATAATGGTTTACTTAACGCCTTTGCACATTCTCGTAGTACCCAACATGAAATTTCATCAGGACCACTTGCTTTTCCTCTGTCTAATTTACTTAACTCCTCCTGTATTACTTTTTCTGCTATTTGTATATCTGGTAGTATGTGTGGACATGCATGTTCCACATAGTCCCTCTCAACATTTTTTTCTTCTGTAAAAACTAATTGGAAATTCTTATTTAGCACTTCACAAATATCTTTCTCTTGTGTATAGGTGATGCCCTCATCTGTAATGGATTGTATTTTATCTTTTACTTTGGTTTTGCTTCTGATGTAGCTGTAAAATAGCTTTGGTTGATCACTACTTTTATTTATTATATCCTCCTCAAACTGTTTTTGGGCTTCCCTCCTTATTCTTGTATAGTCGTTTCTTGCCTGTTTGTAATTATTATACGCCCTTTCACTATTGTGTCTTCTGTATCTATTCCACAACAAACCTCTTCTTTTGATTTTTTACATTCTGTATTGAACCATTTCTTTATTTTCTTATCTGCTTCTTTGTGCTATGGGATGTACTTCTGGACTCCTATTTCTTAAAATTCACAAAATTTTTTATATACAACATTTAAATCTTGTTCTCTAAGCTCATTTTCCCAATCAACTTCTAAGAAATACTTCTTTAGGTCTTGATAATTTCCCTTTTTATACTTTAGGCTCTTTTTGTAACTATCATTGCTGTTTACTATGTCATATGCTATCCTGAAGTTATAATTTAGGACTGCATGATCGCTTTTGCCAAGTGGAGGGTGATATATTAAACTGTCAATATCATTTTCTTGCCTTGTAAATATTAGATCTAGCACTGAAGGTACATCAAGTCCTCTTTTTCTGGTGGTTTCCCTCACATGTTGCGTTAAGAAAAACTCTTGTACGAGATCCAGGAGCTTTTGGTTCCAACAGCTTTCTTGGCTATTTATATCTAGAGTATTCCAATTTATATTTGTATTGAAGTCCCCAGTTAGTATAATTCTTTCCGATTTCTCTTCCATTTTATGTAGCAATGATCTTACACTCTGAATTGTACTCTCTGCCAGGTCCTCATATTCGTCTCTTTCTCATGTGTTTGACCTGGGTGGCATGTACAAATTGGCTACAATTACTTTACCTTCAGATGTGTCGATCTCAACTGCAATCAGTTCTACTTGTGATGGTATATCTAGTTTTATTTCCTTGACTTTTAGATTTTTCTTAGTTAATATTACAATTCCTCCTCCTTTTTTAAAATATGTCCCTTCTCCATATATTGTATTGCTCTAAGTTTAGTATGTCATTTGATATTCTTGATATTAATTTTGTTTCAGTTAGGCATATTATTTGTGGTTCATTTTCTCTGACATAATCATTCATCTCTAGTAATTTAGATACCATTCCATCCACATTTGAGTACATCAACTTTATCATCTTGTTTATATACTTGTCATGACATGGTTCTACTACCTTCCTCCTTTTTCTTCCATCCTGTTTGTGTACCACTTTCGTACCTGCAATCCTATTACTTTGTAAAAAATTTCTTCTTCTCCTCTTCTGATCTTCCCTCATTTTTTGTTTTTGCTTCCTCCCTTTTCTCTTTCAGTAATTCCAGTTCCTCTTGTGTTAGGCATCTTTTTATCCATACATTTTTGAACTCCTCTTTTTCCTTAAGATTCTTTGCATTTTTAGTATCTCTTCCACAGTGTTTACACTCTGGAAAGTCACGTTTAGAGGTCTTGTCTTGCTTTTCTCGTATTTCCCTAACCTTTTGTGTTCCTCTATGTCTTTACTACAGATTTCCTCTGATACTTTTTTCAGTAAGCTCATTACATTTGCCATCTCATTTTTGTCTCTTGTGATCTTGTTTTTAACTTCTTCCTCTTCTGTACCAGTGATTACTATTGATTTGTTTATCTCTACTGAATCTCTGACTAACTTTGGATTGTTTTGGATTATTCTTTTCACCTCCTTTTTAATGCTTTTTTCCTCCACCCTTGTTTCTAAGTCTTTCTTTACTTTCACCATTTTAGCATGCGTGGTTTCTACATCATTTTTTTAGTTTTGCACAGCTTCATTCACTTGTGTTATCTTCTCCTCAATATCACTGCTCTGGTCAATAAGACTGCTAACTTTCCTAATTGTCTCTGTTTCATTTTTGAACTCTTCCATAACACTCTCGTGATTGACTACTGTACTTGCCATTTGACTCATTTTCTTCCTAAGTGTACTCAATTCCACTGTTAGTTCACTGATGGTTGTGTCTTTCTTATTGGCCTCCCTTCCTAGTTTTTCTATTTCTTCCTTTTGCAAGTGCATCTGCTTCTTTATTTCATCAATTTCATTTTTGAAAGCCATTTCTAGTTTGTGTACACGTTCAACCAGTCTATTGTGGGTCTCTACTTCAACCAGTTCTTGGTAGAAATCATCATTTTGCTTTTTACCTTTATCCCTTTTCTTTTCCAAATTTGTTTTACTGAAGGATGTATCCGTTTTGCAATACTTAAAGTGCAAAGCATGTACTTACAATCTCCGTGTTGTTGTAGTCTAAACAAACCTCAGAGATGACTCAGCATATTCTTTCGTCTTGGTTCTCTTTCCTCTTTGAAAAAGTCTTGTTTAAACTTATTATTTTTTTCCTTTTAATAATGAACAATCATTTAGTCTAACCTGGTACTGAGCTTGACTCATAGAAAGATACTATTTAGGTAATGCCACTGGTCGTGATGATTTGGTATGGAGCGCCGGTGTCACACGTCCGCCTAGATTGAATCCCTCTGTGTTTTTGTGTGTGTTTGGCTCCATCTCGCCTGCAGAGGTGGAATATCAGGTGAAGAGAATGAAAGTGGACAAAGCTTGCAGGCCAGATGGGCTCACCCCTGGTGTCCTCGCGATCTTGCTAGCCCAGTGGCTGTTAACCATTACCACATTATTTAACGCGGTCTTTATGTCTGGCATGTACCCTGTGTCGTGGGTGAGGTCTATGATTTTTACTGTTTTTGACCTGCCCCATTCTGACGTTTTCTGGGCAGTGGTACGCCCCAGTCCTGACATTTTTGGACCTTTTTTTTTTTTTTTTAGCTCAAACATCCGCTTTTGGTGAGAAACATCGAAAATTCATAGAGAAATCGCTCACCTGAGGTTTAAAATACTCGATCTAGGTACGAGTACTTCCTTACCTGACTGGATTTTCTAACAGGCTGGCACCAAAGAAAACGAGTTCTATGGGAGGGTAACTATTTTATCCACTCATAAACAGTATTTATTTACTTGGTACGAATTTATATGTAGTACAAGAGTATATTGGTTTTCAAACTGTAATATAGGCATTATAAGCATTGTTTCACTCACTAACTCATCACCATTCATGACCTTCTTTTTCCCACATTACCTGATCATCATTTCTGGCTGTTTCTTCCTCTAATGCTATGTAAACTTTGTCCTCCACATTGTCATCGATTGGGGAATCACTCTGGCCCTGAATGTCTTTATTGGCCAGGTCACTGGTAACAGGTGAATTGCCGAGATAATGGCATGCAGGGGGGGGGGAGAGGTTATGCGGTGTAAGGCATTGTCCGTGCTTGGCATCTTGTAAAGGAATAGAGGAAGGTGTCCCGTGTATACGTGCCAAAAATCACTCGCGAAATCACTCACGAAAATTGAAAATTGTGCAAATTAGGGACCTTGCAATGTTGCCGCATTAATTCACGTCTCTGGGATATGAGTGCACATCATGTGAGGACGTGAATTCACGTCTCCGGGACGTGGCGGGTTAAGAGAGGAAGCAGATCTGATGTTAATAATTACAGGGGTATTAGCGTCATTAATTCTCTTGCTAAGTTATTTGATATGGTTCTTTGCAACAGACTAAATCTGTGGTTCCGCCCATTCTGTGAGCAGGCGGGAGCCCAGAGTAAGCGCGGGTGTATTGAGCACATCATCGCATTACGTCTTCTCATGGATATGGCGCGCCAGAAAAAGTGTAAACTATTTATAACCCTTGTTGATTTTAGTAAAGCTTATGATCTAGTCCCTCGTAATAAACTATTTAGGATTTTAAAGCGTATGGGTTGTGGATTGGTAATGTTGGCTGCATTGGTGGCTATGTATAGTGTCACGGAGTCGGTGATAGGGGGAGCCGTCATGACTGCCACATTTGGGGTCCAGCAGGGCTCACCCACGTCTTGCCTTCTCTTGATAGTGTTAATGAACGAGCTCATTAGGATGCTCAAGCAGGGGTGCGCGCCTGACGGGTTCCTAGGCTGGCTCCATACTCTAGTTTTAATGGATGATACAGTATTGTTAACCATGACCAGGGGGGGCATGATGAACAAACTTAGGATATTGCAAACCTTTTGTAAAGATCATAGCATGATTATCAATGAATCAAAGACAAAATTTTTTGTCATTAGCGGAACAGAGGAGGAGGCGGAGCCGTTGCGGGTGGGTGGGCTAGTTATTGCCCCCTGCACTTCATACGTGTACCTGGGGTCGCCCTTCACCAGCGATGGATCTGCCTCGTCCGCGCTCAAGTTATGTGCAAAGAGCAAATTATGTCACCTGCTCAAGTTTGTATCATTTGTTAGAAAGAACAATGAAGTGCCTTTTGTGGTGAAGGGAAGGGTATTTGATGCAGTGTTGATGTCTTTGTTACTTTATGGCTGCGAGTCATGGGTGGGAGCTGACCTAAAACCTATCGTTAACCCACCGCGTCCCGGAGACGTGAATTCACGTCCTCACATGATGTGCACTCATATCCCAGAGACGTAAATTAACGTGGCAACATTGCAAGGACAATGCAAGGTCCCTAATTTGCACAATTTTCATTTTTTGCGAGTGATTTTTGGCATGTATACACGGGACACCTTCCTCTACAAGATGTCAGGCAGGGACAATGCCTTACCCAGCATGACCCCCTCCCCCCCCCTGCATGACCTTTTCTCAGCAATTCACCTGTTATCAGTGACCTGGCCAGTAAAGCCATGTCATGCCACGGTACGAAATTCAGGGCCAGAGTGATTCCCCAATCGATGACAATGTGAAGGACAAACATTACAGTCAGGAATGATGATCAGGTAATGTGGCAAAAAAAGGTCAGGAATGGTGATGATTTAGCTAGTGAAACAATGCTTATAATGCCTATATTACTGTTTGAAAACCAATATACACTCGTACTACATATAAATTCGTACCAAATAAATAAATAAATACCGTTTATGAGTGGTATAGAATAGTTATCCTCCCACTGAACTCGTTTTCTTTGCAGCCAGCCTGATAGAAAACCCTGTAAAGTAAGGACATACTCCTACCTGGATCGAGTATTTTAAACCCCAGGTGAGCGATTTCTCTATGAATTTTCGATGTTTCCCACCAAAAGCGGATGTTTGAGCCAAAAAAAAAAAAGGTCCAAAAAGTCGGGACTGGGGCGTATCACTGCCCAGAAAACGTTGGGATGGGGCGGGTTAAGCTTTATAATTGGGCCCTTAAGCAACTCTTGGGAGTGGGTAAGGCTACCCCGAATGATGTTTGTTATGCCGAGGTAGGATACCCTTCGTTACCCGACTTGGTTAGATTTAAGCAACATAAATTTTACTCCAAAATGGTATAAGAGAGATCCAGTCTGACAGATGATTCCTTGAATTTTGCCATTGATATTGTCACTAGAGGTAATACTGGGATGAGCAGGACGATTAGAGGGTTCATAGATACGAACGTGCCAGATATGAGTGCTCTCATGCAGAATGTGTATGCACGTATCACAGCGTCCAGTGGTTCAAGGTGTGCAGTGTACCGTAGCTTGAACCCCAACTTTACGTTCCACAGTATATACAAGGACCGTCATACGGTGAACGATCGCTTTAGAATGGCTTTCACCCGTCTCCGTGTGTCGGGTCATTTATGTATTGAGACTGGACGATGGAATAGGCGGGGACTGGGTCGTTTACCACTGGAAGAGTGCCTGTGCGTATGTGGAGAGGTTCAGACAGAAAGGCACGTTGTGGAGAGTTGTCCTGTCACGAACGATATTAGGCAAAATGCAGGCTTGACTTGCGTACAAGAGCTCTTCAGTGGCAAGTACGCAAATGATGTTGCATGTAAAATTGTTTACGACATTCTTAAATTATACCCATAGAGCGTACGTATATTTGTTGGTTCCTGGCATGATGATGACCGACCATTTTCAATTTCTTTGTTTCTTGTTCAAGTTAGTTTGTGGACTGCAGAATGAATTTCTGTTTTAATAATTCACATTTTATTTACTATACAGTATATGTTGATATATATATATATATTTTTCTTAATGTAAAGACAAATGTAACTGTGGTCAATAAAATATCTATCTATCTGTCTAACTATGTGTGTGTGTGTGTGTGTGTGTAAGTCAGTTGGTTGAATGGGTTGGATGGATGAGGTTGAATTGGTGAGTTAGGTGGTTCGGTGCATCGCCAGGGTGCGTAGGTAGGATGGCTAGTAAGGCTGGTTGGGTGGGATGTGTGGAGTGGCTTGGGGTGGGTTGTAGTGGGTTGGTGAATGGATGCTTGGGATGGACTGGGTGGGCGAGTGGCTGGATCGGTGAGCGGTCGGGGATGGGTTGGTAATAATGGGATGAATCTGGTGGATAATTGAACTTCAAATGGGTGAGTGGGATGGGCGAGGGGTGAGTAGAATTGGGTCAGTTGGGTGGTTGGGCATGTAAATGGGCGGATGGGTCGATGGGAGGAGTGGGTGGATAGGATGGGTGGGTTCCCAGGGAGGGGTGATTGGGCAAGATAAGTCAGTATTCAGGGAGAGGTGGGTGGGTATGGTGAGAGGGTTGGGTGGGTGGATGTGATGGATGGCATTGTTGGATGAGCCGAGTTGGTGGCGTTCGTGGGTGGGGAGGGTGGGTGGCCAGGGTTGGTGGGCAAGATGAGTCTTCAGAATGTGTGGGCAGAGTGGGTCGCCAGGGTGAATGGGCACGGTGGGTCCCCAGGGTGGCTGAAAAGATTGCATGGGTAGGGTGCTCTGGGTGTGTGGTTGGGTTGGCTGGATGTGTCCAGGATGGGTAGGTAAGTGGGCGGATGTTAGGTGGCATTGATAGGTGAGCTAGGTGGGTGGTATTCATGGGTGGGCAGGATGGTTGGCCAGGATCGGTGGGATGGGTGGGTCTCGCAGATGGTTGGGGAGGGAGTGGCCGGGGTGTGGTCGGTGGGTTGTGTTGGATCAGTTTAGTGGATGAGTGGGTAGGTAGATGAGTGGGTGGGTGGATAAGTGGGTGGGTGGTTATGTGGCTTTGTAGATATCAAGGGACGAGAAGTACTTATATGGCTAAAAATAATATAAGTTGTTGCCGTTCCTTGGATTTTAGTATATCATTTAGAAGATGTAGAAAAATTATGTGGAAATCAAAACATTCTGTTGAAATCTGCTAAAACTTCATTATATTTACTTTTCGTAAAACTGAAGGTGGATTTATGCACGGAATAATATACCTAATGTATTAAGCTAACACTACAGTACATGCGAAAAGACGTGAGAGTAAGCGAAGCTTCAGATGTCCGATTCATCTGCCTAGCAAATCAGTGTCAGGGTAAGGCGGGGAGTTGGGGGTTTGACGTGTGCGATTAACCTACCCTCTAGTGGCAGACTGTCCTGTCCTTTTATTAGTGTTCATGACTGTACAGTACATCATCAACCGTGTAGGGAACCTATAGGATGACCTCATAGGGGCAATAGCTTACCTGCGGTTGACGGCTCTGCCGGGTAGACAGACTGGGGTCAACCAACAGTAACGCATGCAGCCAGGCCCAGTCATAGAAATTCATTTCCTGTCAAATCCATTCATGTCTGTTAGCAGGACTGTTCAGGCAATTTACATCCAACCTTTTTCACTTTCTTTTTATCGGGTACAATACTACAATACTACGCCCATCTCAACAGTTACTTCAACAAACAAGGGATGAGGCTATGGCACACCTAATGTCTGACTTGGCTCGTATCTCTGACTGGGGTAAAAATAATATGGTTGTCTTTAATGCATCTAAGACTCAGTTCTTAATCCTATCAACCCGACAAAATCTTCCACAGGTATACCCACTAATGTTTAATAATATTCAGCTTAATCCTGCATCATCCTTGAACATGCTTGGGGTTTCATTTACTCGGGACTTATCTTGGAAAGATCATATTACATCTCTTGTAAAATCTGCTTCCAAGAGATTGGGTGTGCTAAGCCTACTCCTCTCTTTCTTTACCCCTGCACAATTGTTGACTCTATACAAGGGTTTATCCGCCCCTGTGTGGAGTACAACTCTCATGTGTGGGGAGGCTCCCCACATACAGCTCTTCTCAATAGGGTGGAGTCAAAGGCTTTTCGTCTCATTAACTCTCCTCCTCTTACTGACTCCCTTCAACCTCTGTCTCTTCGCTGCACTGTTGCATCTTTATCTCTTTTCTATCGCTACTTTAATGGTCACTGCTCCTCTGAACTGTCGGCTTGCATTCCTCCACCTCTACGACGGGCACGTAGCACCCGTCTGGCAGCAAACTCTCATCCCTTTTCTGTCCAACTCTCTAATGCAAGAGTTAACCGTTACTCCCAGTCTTTCATTTATGCAACAGGTCAGCTCTGGAACTGTCTCCCTCTGTCTGTATTTCCTGCTGCCTATGATCTCCAGTCTTTCAAACGCAGTGTGTCCAGGCATCTCAAAATGATCGGATCTTGAATTTGGCTCTGTATTGTATTTTGTTTTTCTCTTGGAGGGAACTGTTACTGCGGGCTCATGGCCTTTGGTTCCTTCTTCCTCGCATAAAAAAAAAAAAAATACCATTCAGAATGACTTTAGTCCATGAAATTCATTAGTCTCATTCCGGGTCTGGCTACGCTCTTTATATTCAATATGGCCAGTCATGTCACTTCAGATCAGTTTAGGACGGAGCGATTTACATCTTAGCAGATAATTTCAGCTGCATTTTGAGCTTTTAGGTTAAAAAAAAAAAAAAAGTCCAGATCATGACTATGAAGACGTGCCATAAATCAGCCTTATCGGTGCACTAGTTTAGGGAAATGATAATCCAGTTCTTTCACGTCCTTTCAGATCCTCGTAGGCCTTTTGTATGTTCGGGTAATACGAATCGCTTCAGGTCATGCCTATGAAAGTATTTGTCCAAAATCAACCATATTACTGGAGTGGATTTTGAGATGTCGATTCAGGTCTTTCAAAAGCAGATGGGGTGAGTGGAGATGAGTGGGTGGAAAAGACTAGGATGGTGATTGGTATTGGGCCATGGCAGGGAAAATTCACCCTATGGAAATGGGCATTGTAGGTTGGCTGGTAGTTGAGACAACCATTGTTAAGTTATTCACTAATAAGAGTAGAAATAGGTGAGTGTAGAGGAGTGGATGGGATGGCCTGGGATCGTGATCAGGACAAATGTTTCGGATTGTTTCAGGGTATGCTTGTTAAGGTATGTTATTATACAAGGACCAAAACTAAAGAAGACTTTAACCATTATAGAAATATCAGAAACCATGCAAAAACTATTATCTATCTATCTATCTATATACCTAGGCTGCTTCCCCCAAGGAAAGGGAGGTAGCCGAGACAGGACGACACACTCCCTATTGACTCATCCATTCAAACACATTCATTCGCATCTTAGCCCCAAAGGGGAGAACGGACAGATCCTCACCGCACCACACTGCACAAGGGTCAACTGCGCAATGCAATCAGTGACATCCACAGCAGGGCCCGACAGCAGAACTGGTTTACCCCTGCCACATCATAACAGACCCATCCCCTTACCCGCACCTGACCTGACTAGCCGATCAGACCAAATGCAGGAGAATATCCCCTCAGGGCTGCGTCATCACTTATTCATTCACAGTTTCTCTCCATTTATTTCTGTCACGCACAGCCACTCTTCCTCGCTCAACAGACATCCCTCTAGCATCCAACGCTCTCTTCACACTGTCCATCCATCCTATTCGTGGTCTTCCTCTCAGCCTTACACCTCTCACATCAGATCTAGTTATCTTTTTCACCAATCGCTCATTTTCCATTCTCTCCATATGCCCAAACCATTATCAATCTTTCTAAATCAAACTTTCTCCATAGAGAAACTAAAAAACTACTATACAACCCAAATGATGACAAAATATTCTGGTCTACCCTTAATTCATTCAAATCTAACTTCACTACCACCTCTTCCATTCCACCGTTACAGTCCCCCAATGGAAATCCAGTAAGTGACCCACGTGGTAAAGCCAACATTCTTGTTGATATTTCTTCAACAAACCCAACCCTCAATACAGAAAATACTGATTACCCTCAAATACCCCCTTTCAAGATTCACACAAGATACGTAAAAGCTGTCTTACAGAATTTCTCTGTAGGAAAAGCTACTGGCCCAGATGAAATTCCTTCAATAGTACTTAAAATTTGCTCCCGAGTGTTGGTTCCTGTACTGGCAAAAATTTTCCACTTATGCATCAGTACCTCAAGTTTTCCAGGCTCTTGGAAAGAAGCCAATATCCATCCTGTTCCTAAAAAGGGGGCCACTTCCATCAAACTGTAGACCAGTCAGTATAACTTCCGTTATCGGTAAAGTTTTTGAGACTAATAAACAAACACATCGTCAAGCACCAAGAAATCAGTAAATTAATCAATGATCGGCAGTATGAATTTAGACAAGAACGTTTAACTGTAGACATCCTTTGCCTTCTTACCCATCAGATTAACAAAACAATTGACCAACACGGTGAAACACACACAATAGCACTTGAAATTTCAAAAGCACTTGACAGAGTATGGCACCGGGCCATATTGTCTAAGATGTCACACTATGGCCTTGCATCACTGGTTCCTCTAATTTCTTCTTACCTTCATAATAGAATAATACAGGTCATGGTAGATGGTATTTATTCCCAATTTCATTTAATAAATGCTGGCGTACCTCAGGTATCAGTTTTGGCGCCAACTCTCTTTCTCATTTACATTAACCCCTTAACCGCGGGTGTCATTCCAGAATGACGGCGACAAAACTGGACCAAACCGCGGGTGGCATTCTGGAATGATCGTGAATATTTTGAACACCGCGCGTTTTCCCGGCGCGCAAATATTCTCACGCAAGAGTAGCTGTCGAGTTCTTTCACGCCAGCCATCCCACACCTCCCTCCTCCAACCCCGAGGGGACCCCCCCCACCCCTGCCCTGACCCGCGTCAGTCAGTATCTGTCCAGCTCTGTGCGTGATAATGGCGCTCCGTCCCGACTCATCGTCGCTCGCTTCCTCCTCTACAATGTTTAGTGCTAGTGTTCCCTCTACCTCTACACCGGTAAAGGAACTGCCGGCAATGAGGCAGAAGGGGTTGAGCACTCCTGAAATTAGAACTGAGCTGGACAAAACAGTAAGTACTACTCTTGATTGTGGCAGTGAAAGTGACACACTCACAACAAGCAGTGATGATTTGGCAGTGATTGGTGGTGAACCATTTTCCATTGATAGTGACAGTGATGAAAGTGATCGTGTTGATTCCCCCCACCACCCCCAACTTACTCTGGGAAAGGAAAGGCTCCTATGGGCAAATCTGGTATTGCACGTGGGAAGGGAGTGAAGCGCAGGCTCACGTCTCCCACACCAGGCCCTAGTACGCATTTTCCCATCAATTTCCCGTTCCCCTAGCCCAATTGCCCTCACATCATCATCATCATCATCTGTCGTGCCCTCTCCTCAGTCTACATCATCTGAGGAGTACAGTTACCAAAGCCTGCAAAGCGAGGAAGGCAGGCCGTGCAGGCCGTGCAGGCAGGCCTAGAACAAAGGGGATGCGTGGCAGTTGGAGGGCAAAGCTGGGCGATAAAGCGAGGCGATAAGCGAGGTGATAAGCGGGGTAGAAAGGGTCAAGTTTCACCACGCACCAGGTCAGAAACCCCCCGCCTGCCCCCGCTCAGTTCCCTCACCCGCGCCACCCCCCCACTCACCGCCCCCGCACTCACCCCCCACCCCGTTGCCTCCAGCCTCACCCACCACCCCCATGCCACCAGCCACACCACCAGCCACACCCAATGCCACAACAACAGCACCATCACACGGGGAAACGAGTGAAATGCAACCTGCCCCTGCCACTGAACCACGCACAGGGCAAGTTGATGCATTTGTTTGGACTGACGGTGGAGATTTCCAGCCACACAATCCACCGTTTGATATGACAAATGCTGGAATACAGCCTGCCTTCCCATGCAACGCAGGTGATGAGTTTGTTGATTACTTCCTGGCCTTCCTTGATGATGAAATTGTGCAGCATGTCAGCGATGAGACCAATAGGTATGCAACTCAGTGTGCAGCACAAGGGCTGGGACCTATTGGCTCGCCAAAGCAAGTGTCGTGGTTGCCTGTCGGGATCAGAGAGCTGTATGTTTTTTTGCACTCATGTTTTTGATGCCCCATATAAAGAGACATGAGTTGGAGGAGTACTGGCTCGTGGATGACATAACTACTATCCCCATATTCGGGAAGTATATGTCACGGGATCGGTTCCGACAGCTGCTTGGATACCTGCACTTCGCTGATAATGACAACCCGTCCCAAACTGACCCTTTGTGGAAAGTGAGGGATTTCCTCAACAAGATTAGGGATCGATTTATGCGATTTTTCAGGCCTATGCAGAAAGTCGTCATAGACGAGTCCCTGGTATTGTTCAGAGGACGTCTCAAATTCAGGCAGTACATCCCCAGCAAACGCCACCGCTTTGGGATAAAGTTCTTTGTGCTGTGTGACTGTGAGACGGGGTATATAATGGATTTTGTCATTTACTCGGCTAGCACAATGGATGTGAACAGGAAAGACCCCCTTGGCTTCTCTGGCTCCGTTGTAAAAGTGCTGATGGAGAGGTATTTTGGTGGTAATCATGTGCTGTACACAGACAATTATTACACAGCACCGAAACTCTCCAAATACCTTGCTGAACACGGCATTGGCACTGTTGGCACTGTACGGAGCTATAGGAAAGAGTGGCCTAGTTTCCCCGAAGCATCATCATCATCCAGGGGAGATGTTCACCTGAAGAAGTCAGAAAAGCTTCTTGCGATCAGGTGGCATGACAAGAAGGTTGTCAATATGATCAGCACCATCCACAAGGGAAATGAAGAGAACTGGGAAGGTCAGCTACAGGACGGGAGAGCCAATCATGAAGCCTGATGCCGTCATTGATTATAATGTAAATATGAGACTCGTTGATAAGTCTGATACGATGATTGGCGAAAATAGACTGTCTCAGGAGAAACACCCGATGGTACAGGAAGGCTTGCCTGCACATGCTCGATATGTGCATGCTCAATGCCTTCATTCTTTACAAGACACAAGTCGGGGGCATAAGGCAACCATCACTGAGACAGTTTTCCAAGACTGTCGTTCAGCAGCTACTTGAACGATTTGGTCAGGTGACGGCATTGATCCCGAGGCGACACTCTGACACACAACCTGACCGTCTTGAGTGCCGCAATTACATGAGCCGGCACCAGCTTGTGAAATTGCCTCCTAAAGCAGGCGGCAGGTTGTCACAGGGCCGCTGCAGAGTATGTTCAACCACCACACGAAGGCCTACGACGAGAAAAATGAGCACACACCAGTGCCTTGAATGCCAAGTCGCTCTATGTGTAACTCCGTGCTTTGCCGAGTACCACTCTCTGAGTAAATACTGAAAGTGACAGTGATATATAGTGATGCGACAGTGACGTGCTTTGCCAATAATTGTATAATGGATAATGTAGTAATAAGGGATATTTTGCCTAGAAAATAAAGGAAATATTGGCCAGTATAATAAGTGATATTGTAATAAGAGAATCTGCGGCACTTGTGGAATTCTGCGGCACTTATGTAATTCTGTGATGCGCCAGTGACGCAATATAGTAATAAGTGCATTGTAAATATAATGTACATTGCCCATATTATATGTAAAATAATAATAGAAAGTTAGAAATAATGAAAAGATCGCAGGAAACGTCAGTGGCTTGGTGCCGCCGCAGTGAAGTGAGGCGCAGCCGCAGTGAAGAGCGGGCGCAGCAAGGGAAGTGCCTTTTACCTACCTCAGTGAACACAGAGTGGGTGTTTATCGTATGTACAGTGTTCATATATGTTTATATTACTATTATGAGAGAGTGGTTGGCATTTGGTACTGGTGTGTGGGGCGTAAAATAGTTATTTCACACCCCTCACTTCTAACGGCTCTCCCCGTCCTGTGAAAGTCAACGAAGTCATGAAACCTACATCAATGGAAAGCTGAAGGTTTGTACTTTCTAATGGTACCTTATTTTTTTCTCTAGCTTTATTCTGTGCAGAGTTATTAAGGTTTAAAGGTTTGTTTACATTTGGCTGAAACCCCCGCGGGAGAGGACAGTCAGACCAAAACAATACCCGCGGTTAAGGGGTTAATGACCTCTTATCTGTCACACACAACCCAGTACACTCTTATGCTGATGACTCGACACTTCATAGTTCTTTCACATTTAATACCTCCTTTACACAATTTGATATTATAAATTCCTAAATAAGCGCAGCAGGATCTCTGAACCAGGACCTTTCTAAAATTAATCAATGGGGACAAACAAATCTAGTCTCATTTAATGCTCAGAAAACTAAATACCTTAATTTCTCCAACAGAAAGAATCCCTCAGACTCCCACATAATTTTAAATGAGGTCAATACTCCCATGTCCAGTACAACTGATATCTTATGTGTCACACTAAACACCAACCTAAGCTGGACAGCTTATGTTATATCCCTTGCTAAAAATGCTTCTAAAAAATTGGGACTTCTGTACGGAGTTCGTGAATTCTTCACTGACGAGCAGTTGGCCACAATATACAAATGTCTTGTGCGTTTTCAGATCGAATACCGTTCGCCTCTGTGGAGTGGATATAGAGTGGTTGCATTGAGGCAGTTGGACAAAATTCAAAATAAAGCCATTAGATTAATCAATAATCCTGCCATTACACAGCACCTTCCTCCATTATCAGTACGTTGATATGTTGCATCTTGAGCATTATTTTACCGGTACCGATATTTTTACCCTAAGTACTCTGACAAACTTGCTTCAGTTGTGCCTCCCCTTCACATTTTCTCTCGAAATACGCAGGCAGCTGGGAGCGCTCATGAATTCACACTCACTTCCCCACAATGCAGAACCTCTGCTTATCAAAATTAATTTATCCCCAGAACAACTGCTTTCTGGAATTCACTTCCGGGGAGTTGCTTCCCGGAAACATTTAATCCACTTTTATTTAAATCCATTTATTATAAATATTTTATGAATGGAGGATACCTTTAGACATATGGACTCATTTTTTTTTTTATATTTCTTTTGTTTTTCCTTCCTCCAGTCATTGTCTCTTAAAAAAAAAAAAAAAGTTAGTTTTGCAGGAGTAAATGGAATAGGTGGGCGGCGATGGCATGGTGATGCATGGCGAACCTGTGAATATGGGTGTTAAGGTCAACTGAAAGTTGAGGCAGATATGTTTTATGATATTCACCATATCGGGGCAGAAATGGATGTGGTGGATAGGAAGGAGTTGACGAGAAGGGCTAGGATGGTAATGGGTAATCGGTATGCAGGGGATGTCATTATGTGGTGAATATCTGTGGTTTTGGTAGGCTGGGAAGATAGAAGTCAGAGGTAGTGGAGCAAAGAATTGGTGGAGTACGCTGGGATGGGCTAAAATGGTGGGACAGAGCATGGCGAGTACACGAGATGACGATGAGTATTGGATGAGCTGTATTGTTGGCGTTGGAAAGGTGTTGTCCAAAAGCTCGATGTGAGTATTGGTGCAGGGTGGGGTATTAGACGCCTAGTGGAGGTTGGCATTGTATGGTGGCTGATGTAGGCGCGGGGATGTCTTATTTGAAAGTTTTCTCCAAACACAACGAGAAAAACAGCAGCGGCAACAACAACAACAAAGCAGTACGCGACGCACTTATACCGCATGTCTAGTACCTCGCAGCACAGGTACAAAATATATACTAGTAAGAAAAACAAGCCAGTGAACTTCCAGAGCTTAAGAAAATAATCATGTGTGAGGTAGTTCTTTTCCTTGACCACTGGTGACCGGATAATGTACTGATTCCTCACCCACAAGGCGAGCTTATGTAGATGTACAGTTGTTTTAGATTTCATTCCAGTCCACTTATATTTTTATTTCCATATTTGACGAATCGATTACTTTTCTCTGACCATGATTCACAGATGAAGCGCTGGTGTACAGTTGTGGATGATAATCCTGGTTCAGTCTTTGCTCGAACAATTATGAAACTCTTCTGTTGGATCCTGAAGATAGTTTCAGTGGGTTTCAAAAGTCATTGCTCTCTGTCTTATGATAAATCATAATGAAGTTTATCGGTACTTACGTAAGGAACTGCAGGTACAGATTCTTTGCCAATGTAATAGACATATTTGATTTCTCCAAGTTATGGATGTGTTTTTATTGCACAGGTCACGGGGTATGTCTTGCTGTATCGACTGTCGCATATACACAGTCTGAATGAATTGTTACCCCGCCTGGCTGTCATCAGGGGGACACCACTTTTCCACGGATACTCACTTGTCATCTATGGCAACACCTACCTTAACCAGGTATGTCACTATTTATCACCAGTATGCCTTGTTTTTCGCTGCTTGTACATCAGAACATCCCAGCTTGTTACAATATTCATCGTTGCCTTGTTTATCACTTTGTTTATCGATGCCTTACTTATCAGTCTTGTTTATCACTACCTTGTTTACCACTGCCTTGCTCATCATTACGTTGTCATCATTGTACACTAATCTTCCGTGCACACTCACTTGTTGTAGGTGGCAGGACCTGTCTCATCCAGGCAGTACGACAATACACATTTTTAAAATTAATACCTGCTGTCGTTCCATAAAAGACCATACTTTTTCCCCTGACTTGAAACTTGAGAGAGAGAGAGAGAGAGAGAGAGAGAGAGAGAGAGAGAGAGAGAGAGAGAGAGTTTCAGTATGGAGGTAATAATGATGCTTCAGTTTAAGAGCAGACAGCTAGTGAAAACTGACATAAATGGATATGTTGAGTATGACGGTGTAGGGCACTATCATAATTATCAGGATGGACAAACTTTTGTGTTTTTCATCTTAAAAGACAAGTCTCCATGACAGGTACTTGTAATCACGGGTTGTGTTTCTTGTATTTTGATACTTGAATACACACTATAGTTTGATTGTGAAGTGTATGGTAGCTAGATGAATGAAAAGAAGCATATATACAATTGTTTTATATATAACTTAAGGTAAGGAGAGTTTGCACTACGTCAGCAGCAACTTGCATCACACAAGTCTCGTATTCCTGGTTGTACTGGATGCAGGCCTTATGTTCAATATTTCTTTCGCATAACTAATCCTTTCGTTCACTCTGCACATCCTACCATTCCACTGTGTTCGTCTCTTTAGCCTTTTTTGATTAACCTGTTCTGTTGTTCCCGTAAAAATTTGGACCCTTCCGGAAAGTTTATTTGTGCTGTCATGGACTGATAAACGTAATATCCTCTGAATGGCCGTTCTGGCATAACGAAAGATAATGAGTACTGAAGGGTACATTCCATTCATTTTCACTATTTCTTGTGGTAGACAACCATGTTTACTACACATGTTTTATTGTTAGCCACAGTAATGATGTTCGTCTTAACAGGTACGATACCACGACCTGCCTGCTTATAGGTTTCCTTTATTTCTGAGATATAAATGCAGTTAAGCAATACTTCCACACTAGATTCCCAGGCTAGTCAGTCTTAAGATTTTCCAGCTATTTTGGCAAGGCAGAAGCACAAACACTCTTTGCTACACAAATGCTGGTATTGCCATATTGGTCGTGACTCAGTGCCGAAAGAAACTTCCCAGGTGAGTTGGTTTGGTTATCTCGAAGGCCTTCCAATATATATAGTTCTCAGTCATGATTTTTAGGGAGGTCAGCCCCTCTCACCTAATAAAAAAATATCAGAGGCGCAGATGAAGCTTTGATATATTAGTATATGTCGTTCAGTGGACTCTCATCCATAATGTGATTGGGGAGCATGACCTGACCAGTGATTCCTGGGGCGGCGGGGGAATCAGTCCCCCTCACCAAAATTTAAACTATGAAATAGGGAAAGTGAACATATGGGTTTAAACACACTCGTCGTACATATCGCAGGATTGGGTATACAGTTTTCATGTTTTCTCTGAACGCACAAGAAGAAACTGCACATCTACTTTATTATTCTGGGGACGTTTGGCGTTTGTAGAAGGGATGCCGCACCCCATAGAGCCCATAAATGGAGTTGTCAGATCTCTCTCGGTTTACAGGACCTGAATTTCACTATAAATGCACAGTGCTAAGCATTGGCAATAAAATGGAAAAGCCAGATATTCTGTATCTTCAAGCTTGATATTGGAAGCCACAAAAAATGCGTAAGACCCTTCAGTCGTATGACGAACATATTATTTTTGTATTCTGATTACCACCAAACAAGTTATTCAACGATTTTCATTCAATTCTTGTACGGAAGGAGTATATTTAGTCTGTATCTACCTCCTTCACTTGAAAATTCTCTCTGCTTCTAAATAAAACAGAATAGAGGTAGTAAAAATAAGCTAAAAGAAACACGCCATTGGGTTTAAAGGGGTAAGCATTAGTATAAATTATCTGAAGTCAGACATAAAGTACACAAAGGCTGTTAAGGAAGCCAACAAATTAATTGGATTCATTGATAAAGCTTTCGAATGTAAATCAGAAAATAGTATCCTTACCTTGTATAAATCCACTAGTACACCCATACTTAAGAGTATGGTGTCCAATTCTGGTCCCATATTATAAAAAAAAAAAGTTGGGAAGAATCTTGGGAGACTGCCATGAAGAGTGGCGAAATTGATACCTAGATTGGGAAATAAATCAGTAACGTTTAGAAGAGTTAATCTGTTGAACTTAGCGCAGACTAGGAAGTTATGAATTTAAGTATACGAAATTATTAGAGAACATGATTATATGGTTGTCAGCGCATACTCTCACTTGATTAGTCAAATTACACTAAAGGTAATGGTTATACAACTGTTGGCAAATGTTTGGAGTCATTTGAACATAGATATTTCCCCATCAGTTGAGTTGGAAGTCTATGGAACAAACTGCCTTCCAATGAGGAAAATTATGTTACACTGCTAACATTTGAAAATCATATGGATAAAAATTCTTCGTTTAATTCAAAACTAAACATAGTCCCTCCTGGATAACACATTTATGAAGTTTATTGGTTTTTGCAGTACAAAACATGGAGAACACAAGCTCAGAACATTTTAGTATATACTTAATGGTTTTGTTATTTTTTCTTTGAGGTTACGACAGTGTAGAATGTAATATCTATTTATATTTGCCTATAATTTTTCCATGACAGCTTTTCTACGGTCTGCTCCATTGTTTGTCGATACTCTTTCGTCCCGATTTTGACAGGAGGTAGCGACAAACTGGCCATCTGGGCATTGCCTGGTGGTTGTGTTTGTGTTTCCTGTGGCATAACCTGGCACCAGTCTTTGAAGATCTATATGCATTTTTTTTTGCCATCCTAAGAGGGAACTTTTTTCGTTTTTAACCACAGTTTTAACGCAAAATTTTGCCTTGACTGTGACACTCGACTGTAGTCCACGCCTGTAGAAGAGATAAATGAGTTAGAGTAGAGTGCAGGGAGACAGAGTGGGTGGAGGTGGTTCATTGTAATGATAGGCAGCAGAAAGAGGTAAATCTCTCTCTCTCTCTCTCTACTGTGTGTATATATATATATATATATATATATATATATATATATATATATATATATATATATATATATATATATATATATATATATAAGAGCCACGTTGGTTATTTGTTTAGTTGCCCGTCAGTTACGGCCAAACCAAGGGCCACAGATCCCCAGACCCATATATATTCTGAATCAAGGTGACCCAAGGATGGTTTTAGGGGGTCAAAATTCAGATCTGGGTCATTTGATGTCACCAGTAAAGTGTTTGCCGATTTGGCTCGGGAAACGCTGGGTACCTCTGCAGCCCAGTTTTTGACATGGAGACTCACATGACCTCCAGTTCGGACGTAGGCTATTTGAAGTTGACCTCCTAGGTCATTTGAGGTCACCGATCAGAGGCCATTTGAGGTCACCGATAATACATTTTCGAATGACTGGACCCAGCAGCCTAATTTTTGGCATAAAGACTCACATGACCTCCAGTTCGAACATAGGCTGTGAGAGGTTGACCTCCGAGGTCGTTTAAGGTCACTGGTCGGAGGTCATTTGAGGTCACAGGTAAGAGTAAACAAGTGCGCACAAATGCTGTATGTTAGTCTGCGAAAGCTGAAACAGAAAGTTCCTGGACCGCTTATAATCTCTCCTCAGAAGAATAATAGGTACCTGGTCTTTCTGGAGTAAAAAGGAAGATTGTACTAGAAAATAAGATTAGAGTCTTCGTCTTTTTGGCCCGGGCAACGCCGGGTACCCCTGGTAGTAATTCATAAATGACAATAGAAAATAGAGTGTCAAAGGAAGCCATATTAATTTTAAGATGCTGAAATAAGCTATAATAAGAAACTTTAGCTATATCACGGTGAAAAATTGAACAAGAAATCCATATAAACGAACGGAATCGAATCCTTTAGAACAATATTACTCAACCAAAAGTCGAAGGAGAACTACCAGGGGTCCGCGAAATGGGTGAGGAAGATAACTGAATGTGTGTGTGTGTGTGTGTGTGTGTGTGTGTGTGTGTGTGTGTGTGTGTGTGTGTGTGTGTGTTTGTGTGTGTGTGTGTTTTCTCCCTGACTAAGTATCTGAATAATTTCAGTTCATTTTCACGTTAACATGCATAATCAACAGGTTAAAGAAAGCATAATTCAATCGTTTCAATTTAAATTAAGCTTTTTCCTGGGATGTAAATGTAAAAAATATCAGTTGGGAAAAGTGTGACAACAATTTTCAGATAATACTGACAAACGTTTCGTCCTAAAGAAGCTATAAAGGTGAAAGTGGGACCGTATGTGCCTGAAATTAAATGCTGGTTCAAATTATTTAACCCAATAATGCCCAGAGGTCCTGTGGAAGGGAGTTTGCTGGAAGGGTATTAAGCATACCGCCCTGGCTCATAGTCGCGAAGCTCATAGGTCCCTACCCGGGGCTTCCCTTCTTTATTAAATTTCGAAAATTCCCAGTTCCCTTCTTTATAGAGGACACTGGGCGCCAGTGGGTTAAAGAAACTGATAGATTTCCCAGTGTTTAAAGAAACTGATAGATTTGCCATTGTTTAACCCATTAGTGACCAGAGTTCCTGCGCGAGGGAGTTTGCTGGAAGGGTACTAAACGTACTGCCCTGCGCCTATCGGCTCATAGTTGCGAAGCTTATAGGTCCCTACCCGGAGCTTCCCTTCTTTATTAAATTTTGGAAAATCCCAGTTCCATCCTTTATAGAGGAACTGGGCTCTAATGGGTTAATGGATAACTTAGGTAATGCAGTTTCATTTTGAACCAACAATATTGAGGTGTTGGCCGATGTCTGGGTAGCCAGCAATATATTCACTATAAACTCGAGTTTGACTAAGTAGTGATTGCATTTCATACCTTGGTAGTGTGACCAGTCATTCAAATAAATTAGACTGAGGATGAGCTCCACACTTATCACTTATATGTTACCATATACTGAGGGACGGTTTCCACCACACTGTGACATCTGTGATGCGTTGTTATCTTTCGGTTATATCATCCGGCGCTGTCGGCGATATATCCGTGAACGTGCTTCACTTATAAATTACTGCAGTGCAGAAGCCATCCCCTTCACCCTTTCCACAATCCTGGGCGATGGAGGTATTGTTATGACTGAAATATTGATGGCTTTCATGAGGGAGAATGGATTGATAGGGGTGATGTGACTTTTTTTTTTGTTTTTTTTTTTGTTTTTTTACTACGGGGCTATGCTATTTTTTCGACTGTAAATATGTATATAACATATTCTTAAATTGGGGTTGATAGTTGAAGTATTTGAAATAGTTCCTGGTTTTGAATGTTCCATTTCTGATACTGATGTCCCCTATATTAAACCTCGTGCCTCGCCTGAGAGTCACCAGTTGATGAGTGCAAGTATTGGGCACCCTCAGTCGATGGTGTTCTGTTGAACGAAGTACTGTTCTTCACGTTTTGTATATATATACATGGTTGGCATCCGTTTGTTTGAGTTTTCTTAATTAGGGTCCACCATTGACGTATATTGAATAATTTTGGACTCCTCTGGTTCTCTTTCATATTATATTGATGTCTCCAACAAATATCCATCTTCCTCGTCTGACAGTCAGCAGATGATAAGTGCACGTGTGTAATGTAGAGAGGCATTACATATCTGCAGTCGATGATGTTCTGTTGGTCGAGGTATTTTTCTCGTTAGTGTAGGTTGTTTATTCAGGCATTAGTATAGGTTTGGGATTTGTTTGTTAGGTTTATCAGATGTAGGACATTACTAGTTTTTTCCCTTTCTATCTGTGGGTTACCGAAAAGAGAAGAAATAAAAAATATCGAATTAAACGAAAAAAATGTGCCATAATGACCTGGGGTTTTGGCTCCAGCGGTCGATAGGCAAAAAAAAAAAAAAAAAAAAGGGACATTAAAGTCTTGCAGAGATTTATATACGAGTATGCATGTACTGTATGTACAGTACCGGTATGTACTGTATGTACGTATATATGTATCAATGTATGTACAGTTAGGGATTTTGACGAAATTCTGAAGGATATAGGAAGCTGCCACCATTTAGCTTGACAGAGCTAAAGACCTAGTCTTTCGTATAGTGTCACCTGGGGATTGAAGGGTTTTGGACTTTGTTAGTATTTTTTATATTAAAACCCATACACCTGGCCAGTCCTCTCCATTAGCAATTTGTCTTGTCTGCGCATGTGCAGTGCGAGGAGCGTGACGTCTAGGGTCGTCATGGCAACGTCACTTTGCCTGAGCACACGCACCAACTCCACTCCATTGGTGCTTGACAACGCTGTAAACACTACCCTATAAGGGAGAACCTACCACCCTCACTGATCTTCAGGTCGACCTAGCACTCAGTGACGACAACGTCTTGTTTTAGGAAGCTGGCCTTCACTTGACCATCATAGACACCTGGTCTCCACACCTACTGTAGTTGTGGTGACTTCCAGCCTGCCTCAATCTGTAGCCTCCCATCATGTCAGCCAGGGCTCCACCTCCACCAAACGCTCCATGGAACACGCTTTGGATGTCAACAGTGAACCATCGTCTCCTGGTGCAAAAACATCCAAGTGAAATGAGAATTCTTCTCATGGCAAGGTTCCTGATCACTTTCTCCCTCACCTCATTCCTCAAAAGACCCCTTCCCACCACACCAGTTCCTCCAGTATTTGCTTCCTTCAGGATTTGAGTATGTCAGACTCCTCTTCAGAGAGTACCTAACTGTTCATGTGAAGCTTTGTTGGCTACGTGAGGTCACCAAGATATTCCATCTTGATCGGGAGCTAGCTGAGGTCAAGGTGTCTGCTGTCACGTCCTGCTTTGGCTGTATATCAAGATAACATATGGACATCATAGACTGGGTCACGAGTGGTGAGTTCTTGTCCTTGTTGGACGCTCAGAACTCAGTCAACAGGCCCCTTAAGTTCCCTGCATTCCTCATCACTCACTACCCTGTTGGTGTTGACTCTCCCCTGGCCAAAGAACTCTCTGGCATCTTCACTGCTCGTCGTTTCCATCAACCGACTAGTTGTCTCTTGGAGTCTTCCAGACTCTCCTCCACCAGTTGTCTGTTTCAGTTTCATCCCTTGTCCCCCATCGTGTTTGTTATGCTGAATGAAGGATGAACAGCCGTGGTACTGCAAATGCTTTGGAATTGGATATATATCATGCTATGCTCAGCCTCGGAGAAGTATGCGTGGTGTGCTTTCAGCCATGCCTCCCGAACTTGCCCAGATTGCACCCCTTCACCACCCCATCACTGCTGCTACCACCTGTACTTCAGAACAGCTACCCTTATACCAGACACCTCACAGTGAAGATGTTCTCATTGTGGGATGGTTGTACATTCGTGGTCATAAATAATCACCTATCCTCCTGTATCTCCTGCCTCAGGCATGCTCCTTTATGCGCGGCAAGGCACACTGGAGTAAAAGGAGATGAGAGGATGGGGCTAACGAGAGGAGGAAAGGTGGGTGGGGGGATGAGTGATGGTGCGGGGGTGGAGTGAGGGAGGGGAGGGAGAATGAAATGTGAAGTGGTGGTCATATAATTTGTGTATTTCCTTTTCAGGGCATGTAATAAAGGAGTTAATATTCGGTAAATAATGCTGCATTACACCTTGTATAGCGGCGTCAGATAACAACCTTTAGATAGGTGGTGATACCAAGGGCTGGCTTGTGAGAAAAATTACTGATGTGACAGATCAAACATTAGTGCTGTGCCAGATATTTGTGTTAATCCGTGAATTTTGACTTCGGACGCAGAATTGAATCTGGATGGCTTTGACTTTTGCAATGTTTGTGTAAGAAACGTCCTCTACCCTTACATGTAATTAATTTTTGGAACTGAATATCATATGCAACCTTTGACATGGCTGTGTCCACAGCAAATACGATAATCCTCCCGGTATACACTCCCTCAATATAGTCACCATCATGTCAACTATTTTATTACATCTCTATGTGAAGAGGTCATTTAAAATAATTTTGCATAAAAGGTAAAAAAGTTTGATGTCTGTGCACATGCGTGGATATAATTAAGGTATTTTCATAACCTGTAAGAGGGAAAATGAAACAAAAACCTACTCAAACTCCTATAATATATCTGTATGTTTACCGACATTGGTCAAGCCAAAGCAACCAGTAAAGCTTTAGTAAGTAGTCCAGTGGCTTACTGCCTTGAATAACCTTTTGCAGTCTGCGCGGCACCAAGGAAACAATGTTGTTGATGGTTTGCCGGTTTCGTTTGAACAGCCCCCACTCGTCCTTGGTGTGCAGGAGGAGGTGGGCCCGTGTCCTCTTTTTCTCAGGCTTCCGCACATTGACAATCTGGCCCACACAATCTCGATGGCTCTGCATTAATATTTGGTCTGTCCCATCAGTATATTTCTCTCACGAGCCAGACCTCGAAATCACCACCTATCTGAAGCTTGTTATCTGACGCCGCCATAAAAGGTGAAATGCAGCATTATCTGCCAAATATTAACTCCTTTATATCATGGCCTGAATGAAGTAAAGCAGACAAATTATGTGACCACCTCTTCGCATTTCATTCACCCTCCCCTACCTACCCTCCCTCCCCTCCCTAACTCCACCCCTGCACTATCACTCGTCCCCCCCCCCCACCTTCCCTTCTGTCCCTGGCTCCTCTCTCTCAGCCCCTCTTACTCCAGTTTGATTTGCCGGGCATAAAGGAGCCAGCCTGAGGCACAGGGTACCGGAGGATAGGTGATTATTTATGACCACGACTGTATCAAACGCTTAGGCCCTGCCTTGACTCCTAGATCTGCACCACCACCACCACTGGCACCACCACCAGATGCTGCCACCTCACCTGCCTCTTCTTCCATTTCCGATTCTTCACAAGTACTTGCCTTCTGTGAAGCCATTGCCTCTGCGATGTCTCATTACAAAATGCTTACGGCATGCTTCAATGCCACTGAGGCATGCATCAGTGCCTTGTTCAGCCAGCAGCCCAACACCGAAAGCACATTTACTTACGTCTCTTGTTGTGTCTCATCAAGTTATCCTCACTACTATCACCACCGTTACAGAGAAGCTGAATGCAATCGCCTCTTGCCTTGAGAGGATCAGTGTTCTTTTGACAAAGGACCCCTCACATCCTCACATACTATGCCGTAAAGCAATCCTCATGCTACCTCGTCATCCTCACCTGACTCTGGAACCCTAAGAACAAATTATACTAAACGAATGCCATTTAATGTTATCTCTTGGAATGCCTGTGAAGTCAGAAGTCAGTCAAAACTTGCTGCACTAAAGAGCTATGTATATCGCCATCACCCACATGTTATATTCGTTCAAGAAGTTTTATTGGTCATTGTCTACCTGGGGAAGAGGCCCCCCTCTCTTACTGGGTACATTTCGTATGTTCACCTCGCCAGGAATGGTCTCAGTTACATTCATTCCTCCATACCACATCAGCTTCTCTGCTGCTCAGTTGATAATGATAATGGCCTTTCAGTTTGTTTAGGTGAGACGAATTCCTCTGCACATAATATTTTGGTAGATACAAACTTCTGCATTGGAAACTCCAATATAACTGTGTAACAAATCAGCGTCCCCTGCGAGACATGAGTTACTTTGTACGTAATACTTTGGTGGATGCTAACCCCCGTATGGTAAACTCCAATAATTTATCTCTAGCAGAACAGTGTGCCCTGCGAGACATGAGTTCCATTATATTATAATTCATTGGTGGATGCTAACTCTTGTGTTGTAAACTCTAATATATCTATGTAAGAAAACAGTGTGTGGTGGAAGACACGAATTCCTCCGTACATAATACTTTGGTGGATGCTAACTCCTACATTGTAACCTCCAATATGTCTTTGTAACAAAACAGTGTGCCCTGCGAGTCAAGAGTTCCTGTGTACATAATACTTGGCCTCATGGTCCTGTTACTAAGTACTGTATGTCCCTCTTGGGTATAATAGATTTATTAAAACAAAAATATGTACAGTCGGAAACCTCGGCAACCTTAAGGTGAGTACCGGGCTCCTTTCTAAACGGAGGCCCACATGATCTATCATGGGCCAACACATACACCAACATGCAAGTTCTGAAACCTTTGAAGCCTCTAGTACCATTCAGTCATTTTACTTGTACAATAATATGTTACTCTTTCACATGCAAATCATATTATGGTGTGTAGTGTATAAACTATAGTATTGTACTCCATACTTGACAAATGATATAAAAACAAACTTGGAAACGAACACTCACTGTGTTATCAGGAAGATTCGAATTACCTCCACACCATCCATACATCACGCAACAATCGTGTGTGTGTGTTCTTACCTACCTAATTGTTCTTACCTAATTGTATCTTTACAGGAATGAGTCAAGCTCGTACTGTCCCGTGTCTTAAACCATATTTATCGTACATATCCTTAAATTTGTGTATTGTTTTGGCACACACTATTTCATTCGGTAGTGCATTCCATTGACCAGTTGCTCTGTTTGGGAAACTGAATTTCCTTACGTCTTTATCACCTCTCTTCTTATGAAGTTTTTTGCAGTGTCCTCTTGCTGATGCTTCTCCATATGTTAAGTAATCATTTATGTCTATTTTCTCCTTCCCTGATATGCACTTATATAGCATTATCATGTCACCTCTTTTCCTTCTCTCCTCTGGTGTTGGTAGATTCAGTTTATTTAGTCTTTCTTTGTAGCTTAGGTCCCTTAAGCTTGGTATCCATCTTGTAGCGGCCCTTTGAACTTTTTCAATCTTGTCTATGTGTTTTTTGAGATGAGGACTCCAGACTACTGATGCATATTCCAGGGTTGGTCTAATGAATGATGTTATTATCCTTCTTAGCATGTCTTCATTTATGTATGTGAATGCTATTCTCATATTTGCAAGCAGTGTATACATGTTCCGTACCTTCTCACTGATGTGGTCAGCCGGAGATAGTCTGTTATTGATAATCACACCTAGGTCTTTCTCTCTTTCTGATGTGTATAGGGTTTTATTTCCTAACTTATAATCCCAATCAGGTCTTTTTCCACTTTTACCAAACTTGATTACGTGACACTTGTCCACATTGAATTCCATTTGCCATGTACTACTCCATTCATGAAGTTTGTTTAATTCTTCTTGTAACTCTTTACAAGAGTCTGTGTTAGTAATTCTCCTTTGTATTTTTGCATCATCTGCAAACATATTCAGATAGCTCTCATTTCCACTGTTACTGTTTATATCATTTATATACACTAAAAACATGATTGGTGCCAGCACTGAACCCTGTGGTACTCCACTAGTCACTTCTTTCCATGATGAGTAGTTTCCTCTTAGTACTGTTCTCATTTCTATTTTTATGAGAAAGTCTTGCATCCAACAAAACACTTTGCCTCGAATTCCTCCTTGATGGTACAGTTTCCATAAAAGTCTTTGGTGTGGTACTGTGTCAAAAGCTTTCTTGAAATCTAAATAGATACTGTCCACCCATCCTTCCCTTTCCTGTATTGTGTTTGTTACTCTGTCATAGTAGCTCAACAGATTAGTAACACATGATTTTCTTTTTCTGAAACCAAACTGTCTTTCTGTTGTCATACTGTGTTCTTCTAGATGATTTACCCAAGCTTTTCCTATAAGCTTTTCTAATACCTTGCTTACAACACTGGTCAGTGATACTGGTCGGTAGTTGAGTGGATTTTGTCTATTTCCTTTCTTGAATAAGGGGACAATATTTGCTTTTTTCCAAATATCAGGTAGTTTACCTTGACTCAAGGATTTCATGAAAATTAAAAATAATGGTTTACTTAACTCCTTTGCACATTCTCGTAGTACCCAACATGAAATTTCATCAGGACCACTTGCTTTTCCTCTGTCTAATATACTTAACTCCTCCTGTATTACTTTTTCTGCTATTTGTATATCTGGTAGTATGTGTGGACATGTGTGTTCCACATAGTCCCTCTCAAAATTTTTTTCTTCTGTAAAAACTAATTGGAAATTCTTATTTAGTGCTTCACAAATATCTTTCTCTTGTGTATAAGTGATTCCCTCGTCCGTAATGGATTGTATTATATCTTTTACTTTGGTTTTGCTTCTGATGTAGCTGTAAAACAGCTTTGGTTGATCACTACTTTTATTTATTATATCCTCCTCAAACTGTTTTTTAACTTCCCTCCTTATTCTTGTATAATCGTTTCTTGCCTGTTTGTAATTATTATACGCCCTTTCACTATTGTGTCTTCTGTATCTATTCCACAACAAATCTTTTCTTTCTTTTGATGTTTTACATTCTGTATTGAACCATTTCTGTATTTTCTTATCTGCTTCTTTGTGCTGTGGGATGTACTTCTGGACTCCTATTTCATAAAATTCACAGAATTTTTTATATACAGCGTTTAAATCTTGTCCTCTAAGCTCATTTTCCCAATCAACTTCTAAGAAATACTTCTTTAGATCTTGATAATTTCCCTTTTTATAGTTTAGGCTCTTTTTGTAACTGTCATTGCTGTTAACTATGTCATATGCTATCCTGAAGTTATAATTTAGTACTGCATGATCGCTTTTGCCGAGTGGAGGGTGATATATTAAACTGTCAATATCATTTTCTTGCCTAGTAAATATTAGATCTAGGACTGAAGGTACATCAAGTCCTCTTTTTC
>NC_137064.1:18302028-18312028 GCF_032717465.1 Coenobita brevimanus | reverse complement strand
TATAATAAATAACCGCATCGCATTGCAAGCAGCAAATCCTTTGACCTCAGTAGAGAATCTATTGATGAATTTAATGTAACATCCATCATTCACATTATAACATGATGAGTGGATGCACAGAAACAATTACGATGTCGTATCTGCCAATGATTTCCAACTATTCTCCACACAATTCAATGCATTCCGTTGAAGTGATTATTATAACTTTGACACCGTAGCCTAACAAGTGACGTTCCGTATAAAAATTTAATCTCACATTACCGACTGGGAGTTGCAGTGTCGGTACACGTCACGGAAAAACCAGTAATTAATCTTGTACTGATCCGCACATTATGAACATCGTGAAGCTAAGAAAAAAAATATATAAGAAAGTGGCATTCACATCAGGCTGTTTAATTTTAATCGCGGCATGTCTTCTTGATGGGTAATTTCGAGGCAGGCTACAACACCATGGTGAAATAGGGACACCTCTTTGACATTATAATGGTTTCATTGTTCTGACGAGGTTTGTTAAATAGCTGTGATCTCCATGACATCAAAAGATTATTATTATTTTTTAATGCGTAATCTACATCCAGTTTTCTGACGTATTACTGGATAGAATATAATACCGTCGGAATGATAAGGTTATAAATAAAACAGCAGTTTACTGCTAAAATAAACTTATATTTCTATTTGGCTACGAGTTACAGATCAATTCTGTAGAAATGTTGCATCACGTGCCTCGTGAAATTTTCACAGAATAAGAATGTCTGCATAACCGTGCGTTTATTGATGTTTTGCTAAGTTTATGGTTATGCAGTTCATGTTTCTCCAGAAAAGTAATATGACACTGAAATGTGTAAATGTTTTTGTGCAATAAGTCTTAGATAATGCATCCTCTATCTTACACGGAGTATTAGCATTCCACTGTTGGAACCATAATGATCATACAGTACAAGAAGAATATTTATAGTAGAAAGGTTACTCATCACTGTCCGAGTTGCATTCTAATGCAGATACTCCCGTTATCATCTCAGTCTCCGAATTTCATAGATTATGCTTATCCTTCACGATATACTGTATTCTGAATGGCCGATAACTGTCGAGATAATATCACTGAATTCAGAGGGTGCAATCTCCGTCGTGGAATATGATCCCAAAGCCTGAAACTCAAGAGCTGAGGTTGTCTGCCCAGATTAGTATACATATTAATAATTTCTCCTCTATAGCCTACCACAGGTTTGTAAGTGAGGGGATGTGTCAGTGCCAAAGCAAACGCTAGTTTCTCCACATCTCTACAACACATGCGTGGGTGAAGTGGATGTGTCACTGCCAATGCTAACGCTAGCCTGGTCACGTCTCTACCACATATACATGGGTTGACGAGATGTGTCAGTGCCAAAAAGATGTTCTGGCCACATCTCTACTATATGTGGTTGGGTTGAGGGGATGTCTCACACCCAGAGCGACAGCTAGCCTGGCCACATCTCTACCACATATGCATGGGTGAAGGGACGCGTCAGTGCTAAATCACATGCTAATATGGCCATATCTTTTGTCACATATGCATAGATGAGGGAAAGTGATAATGCCTGGTTATTCCTTTACATGGTCACATCTCTGACACACACAAGTTGATGGGTTACCGTAGTAGTGCACATATGAATTTCAGAAGGCTTTACCTCAAAAGGAAGGAGGACATATTCGTGTGCTGGTTCAGTTTGCCCCATGTTCTACTTTTGATGGCAATAGGCCCAGTAGGTTGCCCGTGAGTGCGCGTTTACTTACACACACACACACACACACACACACACACACACACACACACACACACACACACACACACACACACACACACACACACACACACACACACACACACACACACACACACACACACACACACACACACACACACACACGCGCGCACACACAAACACACACACACACGCGCACACACAAACACACACACACACACACACACACACACACACACACACACACACACACACACACACACACACACACACTAATGTTTAATGATATTCAGCTTAATCCTGCATCATCCTTGAACATGCTTGGAGTTTCATTTACTCGGGACTTATCTTGGAAAGATCATATTATATCTCTTGTAAAATCTGCTTCAAAGAGATTGGGTGTGCTAAGCCGACTCCGTTCTTTCTTTACCCCTGCACAATTGTTGACTCTATACAGGGGTTTTATCCGCCCCTGTGTGGAGTACAACTCTCATGTATGGGGAGACTCCCCACATACAGCTCTTCTCAATAGGGTGGAGTCAAAGGCTTTTCGTCTCATTAACTCTCCTCCTCTTACTGACTCCCTTCAACCTCTGTCTCTTCGCTGCACTGTTGCATCTTTATCTTTTTTCTATCGCTACTTTAATGGTCACTGCTCATCTGAACTGTCTGCATGCATTCCTCCACCTCTACGACGGGCGCGTAGCACCCGTCTAGCAGCAAACTCTCATCCCTTTTCTGTACAACTCTCTAATGCAAGAGTTAACCGTTACTCCCAGTCCTTCATTTATGGAACGGGTCAACTCTGGAACTGCCTCCCTCTGTCTGTATTTCCTGCTGCCTACGATCTCCAGTCTTTCAAACGCAGTGTGTCCAGGCATCTCGAAATGAATGGATCTTGAATTTGGCTCTCTTGTATTTTGTTTTTCTCTTGGAGGGAACTGTATTGCGGGCTCATGGCCTTTGGTTCCTTCTTCCTCGCATAAACACACACACACACACACACACACACACACACACACACACACACACACACACACACACACACACACACACACACACACACACGCAGGCGCGCGCGCGAGGCTCGGATTCTGGGTAGCGAGGGGAGTGGGGGGCGTAAGCATCCGTATTTTCGGCAGATAAATGAGTATTTATGAATAAATGAATTATGACAGCAAAATATATGTATTCAGTATCTTTCATGAATGCTTTCACGGAAACATTTCGATGAAAAGAGGGATTTGGTGATAAGTTCTGGAGGGTTTGGCAATGAGTTATCGAGAGCTCATACTTGTAAATCCACACAGAATCATACCACCGTTTTCCAGAGTGCTGCATCCAGATCTGACCAACCCCTTTCCAGATATACTCCCCTCCCCTCCCCCCTCCGGCACCCAGACATGGCCTCCCCCCCCACACACAAACACATTCACACACTATCCGCGCATGTTTTTTTTTTTTTTTTTTTTTGCGGTAATATGATGCTATTCACTGGTGCTCAGTTGTCGTTGCTTTCTTCATGTACAATCCCAGCCTCTGATTGGTGGAGGTTTGGCCCATTTGTTCCATGCACGTGTATTAGAACTTGGCACCCTCAAGTAGGATGACATCTGATTATTTTGTCTGCTCATTTTTAGTACGATTTTACATGTTATACGTCTTATTGGGGTATTCGATAATATTATTGAATAAACTCCTGCCATCTTTGGGTCATTCGTAATTTATATTTTGTTGCCTGGTGGTTGTCAGATAAGTATTATCACGTAATCATGATGAAGGGGACCCTGTTGTTTTATGGAACGTTTATGCCAAAAGTATGATGTTGGATGTCGGTTAGGGCAACCATTGTTTTAGTATGTAGTGGTCTTTGGGTGCTGAGCCTATGACCTGTTCACTGTTTATTCTTGAACTAAAATGCACAAGCACTGACACTTCTGGTCATCAATGAAATAAGTGGTGCCCAACTTCTCATCTACCAATCGAATCGTAGCATATTTGGTAACGACTTACTATAGAACGAGAAGTAAGAACACGAGTATTTTTTTTTTTTTTTTAATATTCCGACTCAGTGATGATGGAAGGTTGCCTTGTTAGGCTTTAATATTGGGCTACCATCCTTTATGATGAGAAGATTCTCTGACTTTGGTGCACCGACAAAACCTCCCTGTCAATCCTAGTTGGCACTTAACATTGTATATACGTAGGTGTTTACATTTCCATTGTTGCAGTTTTGTGTGAAGGGTTAAAATTTCATTGAAAGTATATTTACCTGGCTCTCCACCATTTCTTTTAATATGAATTTTTTTTACCTCTTTCATTACTATGAATTATTCTTTGGTACTGCTCGGCTAAGGGAAATCGTCTTGAAATGCGAAACTTCTTTCCTAAGCTAAACAAAATAGTTTAAGAGCAGCAGTTACAGATGGACAGAGAGGTTATCTCGGCGTATTACGTGCACCAAAGCCAGAGAATCTTTTCATCATAAATGATGGTAGCACGATATAACAGAAAAGTCTAACAAGGCAACCTTCCATCATGTTTTAGTCGGAATACTTTGAAGAAAATATTCGTGGAGTTATTTTTCGTTATATAGTAAGTAGTTACCACATGTGCTCTGATTCGATTGGTAGATGAGAAGTTATGGACACCACTTATTTTAACGACGACCAGAAATATCACTTCTCGTGGTGTTTGATAAAATAATTAACTAAACAGTGAACAGGTCATAGGCTCAGCACCCAAAGACCACTACATACTAAAACAATGGTTGCCCTAACCGACATCCAACATCATACTTTTGGCATAAACGTTCCATAAAACAACAGGGTCCCCTTCATCATGATTACGTGATAATACTTATCTGACAACCACCAGGCAACAAAATATAAATTACGAATGACCCAAAGATGGCAGGAGTTTATTCAATAATATTATCGAATACCCCAATAAGACGTATAACATGTAAAATCGTACTAAAAATGAGCAGACAAAATAATCAGATGTCATCCTACTTGAGGGTGCCAAGTTCTAATACACGTGCATGGAACAAATGGGCCAAACCTCCACCAATCAGAGGCTGGGATTGTACATGAAGAAAGCAACGACAACTGAGCACCAGTGAATAGCATCATATTACCGCAAAAAAAAAAAAAAAACATGCGCGGATAGTGTGTGAATGTGTTTGTGTGTGGGGGGGGAGGCCATGTCTGGGTGCCGGAGGGGGGAGGGGAGGGGAGTATATCTGGAAAGGGGTTGGTCAGATCTGGATGCAGCACTCTGGAAAACGGTGGTATGATTCTGTGTGGATTTACAAGTATGAGCTCTCGATAACTCATTGCCAAACCCTCCAGAACTTATCACCAAATCCCTCTTTTCATCGAAATGTTTCCGTGAAAGCATTCATGAAAGATACTGAATACATATATTTTGCTGTCATAATTCATTTATTCATAAATACTCATTTATCTGCCGAAAATACGGATGCTTACGCCCCCCACTCTCCTTGCTACCCAGAATCCGAGCCTGGCGCGCGCGCGCCTGCGTGTGTGTGTGTGTGTGTGTGTGTGTGTGTGTGTGTGTGTGTGTGTGTGTGTGTGTGTGTTTGTGTGTGTGTGTGTGTGTGTGTGTGTGTGTGTGTGTGTGTGTGTGTGTGTGTGTGTGTGTGTGTCTGTGTGTGTGTGTGTGTGTGTGTGTGTGTGTGTGTGTGTGTGTGTGTGTGTGTGTGTGTGTGTAAGTAAACGCGCACTCACGGGCAACCTACTGGGCCTATTGCCATCAAAAGTAGAACATGGGGCAAACTGAACCAGCACACAAATATGTCCTCCTTCCTTTTGAGGTAAAGCCTTCTGAAATTCATATGTGCACTACTACGGTAACCCAACAACTTGTGTGTGTCAGAGATGTGACCATGTAAAGGAATAACCAGGCATTATCACTTTCCCTCATCTATGCATATGTGACAAAAGATATGGCCAGATTAGTATGTGATTTAGCACTGACGCGTCCCTTCACCCATGCATATGTGGTAGAGATGTGGCCAGGCTAGCTGTCGCTCTGGGTGTGAGACACCCCCTCAACCCAACCACATATAGTAGAGATGTGGCCAGAACATCTTTTTGGCACTGACACATCTCGTCAACCCATGTATATGTGGTAGAGACGTGACCAGGCTAGCGTTAGCATTGGCAGTGACACATCCACTTCACCCACGCATGTGTTGTAGAGATGTGGAGAAACTAGCGTTTGCTTTGGCACTGACACATCCCCTCATATACAAACATGTGGTAGGCTATAGAGGAGAAATTATTAATATGTATACTAATCTGGGCAGACAACCTCAGCTCTTGAGTTTCAGGCTTTGGGATCATATTCCACACACACACACACACACACACACGGAGATTGCACCCTCCGAATTCAGTGATATTATCTCCAGTGTTATCGGCCATTAAAATTACAGCATATTGTGAATGACAAGCATAATCTATGATATTCGGGGATTGAGATGATATCTGGAGTACCTGCATTAGAATCCAACTCAGACAATGATGCGTAACCTTTCTACTGAAAAAATTCTTCTTGTACTGAATGATAATTATGGCACCAACAGCGAAATGCTAAAATTTTCGTGTAAGATATTCAGAAGATTCATTATCTTAGACTTACTGCACAAAAACATAAGATTGATGTGCTACACATTCAATGTCATTATTTTCCTGGAGAAACATGAAATACATAACCATAAACGTAGCAAAATATCAAAAAACGAACGATAATGGAGAAATTCATAATCTGCGCAAATGTCACAAGTCATATAATACAGTATTTCTACAGAAGTGATCTGGAACTCTGAGCTTAATAGAAGAATTGTATACCTTTCATCATTGTTTTAGCTGTAAACTGCCGTTCTAGTTATAACACTATCATTCCAACGGTAATATATTTTATCCAGTAATACGTCATAAAACTGGATGTATATTATGCATCAAAGAAATTTTTTTTTTCTAACGATGTCATCGAGATCACAGATGTTTTGCAGATCTCGTCAGAACAATGAAACCATAATAATGTCAAAGAAGTGTTCCTATTTCACCATGGTGAAATTTACCCATCATGAAGACGTGCCGCTTTTATAATTAACCAGCCCCATGTGCATGTCACCTATTTTTTTTTTTTTTTTTTTTTTTTACCTCGACGTTTTTAATGTGTGGATCAGTACAACATAAATTACTTGTGTTTCCGGGATGTGTTCCGACATAGCAACTCCCAGTCACATGTTAGGCTATGGGATGAAAATTATATTAATCACCAACGGAATGCTTTGAATTGTGTGGGGAAGAGTTGGAATTCATTGGAATATATGGCATCGTAATTGTTTTTGTGCATCCACTCATCATATTATAAAGTGAATGATGGATGACTATAAAGTATTCAGCACAAGATTAATTACTGGTGTTTCCGTGACATTGCAAAACCCAGTGGGTAATGTGACATTAAATTTTTATACGTAACGTCACATGTCAGGCTACGGGGTAAAAGTTATAATAAGCACTTCAACGGAATGCTTTGAATTGTCACACACACACACACACACACACACACACACACACACACACACACACACACACACACACACACACACACACACACACACACACACACATACAGAGAGAGAGAGAGAGAGAGAGAGAGAAACAAAACGCGCATAATCACACACACACACACACACACACACACACACACACACACACACACACACACACACACAGAGTATGGGCGCGGCCACACGTGTGCTCGAGCAAGTGCTGGCAACATGTAAGCAACACAGTAACGACCACGCTGCAAACATGTTGGGAACAGCAGCGTCCAGATCATGTTGGCAACATCATGATGAAGTCTCAGCTGCCTGGTGTGGATACACTTATCCCATCGCCTCTCCTGCAAATGTTCGAAGCTGAACTGAAACATGTTTGCATACATCTGTCGAAATACTACTGCAAACATGTTCTGGAACATGTTGCCTGCCGTGTTGCCAATATACGTTCGAGAGCACGTGTGGACTCGACCTAAGAGAAACAAAACACACACACACACACACACACACACACACACACACACACACACACACACACACACACACACACACACAGGGAGAGAGTAGTTAACAACAACTTCACTCACTAATCATCCTCAGTGGTTGTTTATCCCCGAGGAAAATTGGCCCCACGTCATACGGATTACTGTTTGATGGTTGACTGTATAATCATTGAACCGTATGAACAGCATATAATATTGAAAATAGCATAGTTATGATATTTAATATTTACCAAAGTATTCGCTCATTAAAACTATTGCCAATTGGATGGCATATCATGGAATCCTAATGGAAATACATCCATAATATAGCTGAATTAAAGGGTATATGTCGGAGATACGAGTCAGTGTACTGTGCAAGCTGCTATTAGAACAGTAATAGACACTTCCACATCTCATCTGTCCCCTTCACCGTCCCCAAATCCTCCCTCCCTCCTTTCCCACCCTTCCGCATCTGTGTGTGTGTGTGTGTGTGTGTGTGTGTGTGTGTGTGTGTGTGTGTGTGTGCATATATCTGTTCTTATCTAATTGTTCATACTTAATTGCATTTTTACAGGAATGTGTCAAGCTCGTACTGTCCCCTGTATTAAACCATTTTTATCATACATATCCTTAAATTTATGAATAGTTTGGCACGCATTATTTCATTCGGAAGTGCATTCCACTGATCAATTGCCCTATTTGGGAAGCTGAATTTCCTTACGTCTTTCTCACTTCCCTTCTTATGCATTTTTTTCTCATTGTCCTCTTGATGATGCTTCCCCATAGGTTATATACTCATTGATGTCTATTCTTTCTTTCCCTGAGATGCATTTATATAGCGTCATTATGTTTCCTCTTCCTTCTCTCTTGTAGTATTGGTAGGTTCAGCTTTTCTAGTGTTTCTTCATAGCTTAGATCCTTTAAGCTTGGTACCCATCTTGTAGCAGCCCATTGTACTTTTTCAATCTTATCTATGTGTTTTTTGAGATAAGGATTCCAGACCGCTGATGCAAAATCGAGGGTTGATCTGATGAATGAGGTAATTATCTTTCTCGGCATGCCTTCATTTATATATGTGAATACTATTCTCATATTAGCAAGCAGTGTGTGGATGTTTCGTACCTTCTCATTTATGTGGTCTGCCGGAGAAGAAGTCTGCTATTGATAATCAGTCCTAGGTCCTTCTTCTTTTCTGATATGTGTAGGGTTGAACGTCCTATCTTAAAATCCCGATCTGGACCTTTTCCACTTTTACCAAACTTAATTACATGGCATTTGTCCACATTGACTTCCATTTGCCATCTATTGCGCCATTTATGAAATTTGTTTAATTCTTCTTGTAGCTGTTTGCAGGAGTCTGTAATTCTCCTTTATATATTTTTTATCATCTGCAAACATATTTAGATAGCATCCCATTCAAATGTTCCTTTCTGGCCTATATCATTAATATGTACTAAAAACATAATTGGTGCCATCACAGAGCCATGTGGAACAATGATAATCACTACCCTCCTTGATGAGTAATTACTCCTTAGTACTGTTCTCATTTCTCTTTTCTGAGAAAATCCTGCATCCAACAGAACAGTTTACTTTGGATTCCTCCTTGATGGTACACCTTCCATGGAACTCTTTCGTGCGGTATTCCGTCAAATGCTTCCTTAATATCAAAGCAGATACCGTCCACCCATCCTTCTCTTTTCCGTAGTGTTTCAGCAACTCTATCATCGTAGCTTAATACATTTGTAACACATGATTTTTCTTTTCTAAAACCGAACTGTCTTTCTGTTATCGTATTGTATTATTGCAGTTATTTTACCTAAATTTTTCTCATTAGTTTTTCTAGTGTCTTGCACACAACACTGGTCAGAGATACTGGTCTGTAGTTGAGTGGATTCTGTTTATTTCCTTTCTTGAATAGAGGAACAGTGTGTGTGTGTGTGTGTGTGTGTGTGTGTGTGTGTGTGTGTGTGTGTGTTTATGCGTGTTTTGTGTGTGTCTTACTGTCAGTCTCTCTCTCTCTCTCTCTCTCTCTCTCTCTCTCTCTCTCTGTATGCGCCAGTGTGTGTGTGTGTGTGTGTGTGTGTGTGTGTGTGTGTGTGTGTGTGTGTGTGTGTGTGTGTGTTTATGCGTGTTTTGTTTGTGTCTGTCAGTTTCTCTCTCTCTCTCTCTCTCTCTCGCTGTAT